>NW_028161510.1:4349117-4659873 GCF_964263955.1 Coregonus lavaretus | reverse complement strand
CTCATTTACAACTGACCTGGCCAAGATAAAGCAAAGCAGTGCGATAAAAACAACACAGAGTTACATATGGGGTAAAACAAAACATAAAGTCAAAAATAAAACAGAAAATATATATACAGTGTGTGCAAATGTAGCAAGTTATGGAGGTAAGGCAATAGTTCATCATAGTTTTGATGTCTTCACTATTATTCTACAATGTAGAAAATAGTAAAAATTAAGAAAAACCCTTGAATGAGTAGGTGTTCTAAAACTTTTGACTGGTACTGTATATGAAAATGTTCTAAAATGTTTGACCGGTAGTGTGTGTGTGTGTATATATATATATATATATACACACACACACACAGTTGAAGTCGGAAGTTTAAATACACTCCAATATATATATATACACAGTTGAAGTCGGAAGTTTAAATACACTCCAATATATATATATACACAGTTGAAGTCGGAAGTTTAAATACACTCCAATATATATATATATATATATATATATACACAGTTGAAGTCGGAAGTTTAAATACCCTCCAATATATATATATATACAGTTGAAGTCGGAAGTTTAAATACCCTCCAATATATATATATATATATACAGTTGAAGTCGGAAGTTTAAATACCCTCCAATATATATATATACACAGTTGAAGTCGGAAGTTTAAATACTCTTAGGTTGGAGTCATTAAAACTCGTTTTTCAACCACTCCACAGTTAGGACATCTACTTTGTGCATGACACAAGTAATTTTTCCAACAATTGTTTACAGACAGATTATTTCACTTATAATTAATTTGTATCACAATTCCAGTGGGTCAGAAGTTGACTGTGCCTTTAAACAGCTTGGAAAATTCCAGAAAATTATGTCATGGCTTTAGAAGCTTCTGATAGGCTAATTGACATCATTTGAGTCAATTGGAGATGTACCTGTGGATGTATTTCAAGGCCTACCTTCAAACTAAGTGCCTCTTTGCTTGTCATCATGGGAAAAGACCTCAGAAAAGAAATGGTAGATCTCCACAAGTCTGGTTCATCCTTGGGAGCAATTTCCAAACGCCTGAAGTTACAACATTCATCTGTACAAACAATAGTACGCAAGTATAAACACCATGGGACCACGCAGCCGTCATACCGCTCAGGAAGGAGACGCATTCTGTCTCCTAGAGATGAATGTACTTTGGTGCGAAAAGTGCAAATCAATCCCAGAACAACAGCAAAGGACCTTGTGAAGATGCTGGAGGAAACAGGTACAAAAGTATCTACATCCACATTTAAAACGAGTCCTATATCGACATAACCTGAAAGGCCGCTCAGCAAGGAAGAAGCCACTGCTCCAAAACCGCCATAAAAAAGCCAGACTACGGTTTGCAACTGCACATGGAAACAAAAATCATACTTTTTGGAGAAATGTCCTCTGGTCTGATGAAACAAAAACAGAACTGTTTGGCCATAATGACCATCGTTATGTTTGGAGGAAAATGGGGGAGCCTGCAAGCCGAAGAACACCATTCCAACCGTGAAACACGGGGGTGGCAGCATCATGCTGTGGGGGTGCTTTGCTGCAGGAGGGACTGGTGCACTTCACAAAATAGATGGCATCATGAGGAAGGAAGATTATGTGGATATATTGAAGCAACATCTCAAGACATCAGTCAGGAAGTTAAAGCTTGGTCGCAAATGAGTCTTCCAAATGGACAATGACCCCAAGCATACTTCCAAAGTTGTTGCAAAATGGCTTAAGGACAACAAAGTCAAGGTATTGGAGTGGCCATCACAAAGCCCTGACCTCAATCCTATAGAAAATGTGTGGGCAGAACTGAAAAAGCATGTGCGAGCAAGGAGGCCTACAATCCTGACTCAGTTACACCAGCTCTGTCATGAGGAATGGGCCAAAATTCACCCAACTTATTGTGGGAAGCTTGTGGAAGGCTAGTTTTGTTTTTATCCAAGCTTTTAAACATTGTAAATGTAAACAAACACTATATAGCCTCATAACATGTTTAAAACAATAATGTTGATATCATGGATGGTCAGTCCTTGCATCCATAGCTCTCTCTATTCATCTTACATTACATTTCTTCCATCCCTCAGCTGTTTACCAAAACAGAGGCAGGGTCGACCGTTTTGTTATTGTTTCATCTGTGGATTTTGCCCTTTAAACAGCTGCATATTATCAAGATATCAAAGTGTCCCCAACACAAAGGTAAACAATAGGCCTGTAGTAAATGCAGCATTTCGTCTTTCACATGTAAATAGTACTTTTTCAGTAGTGCTCAAAAGCATGCAGCGTTCTAAGGCGTCACCACAGATCCTGGTTCGATCCCAGCCGGCCGTGAACCGGGAGACCCATGATGCGGCGCCCAGTTGGCCCAGCGTCATCCGGCTCAGGGGAAGGGTTTGGCCGGCCTGGGTTTGTCCTTGTCCCATCGCGCTCTAGCTCCTCCTGTGGCCGGCCGGGCGCAACAGTACGGTGTTCCCTCCGACACGTATGGTGCTGCTGGCTTCCGCGTTAAGCCAGCATTGTGTCAAGAAAAGCAGTGCGGCTCTCGACATTCGCCTCTCCCGAGTCCGTACAGGAGTTGCAGCGATGGGACAACACTGTAACTACCAATTGGGGAGTAAAAAGGTGTACAAAAATAATGAATAATAATTATCTTTAACGTTGATTTATCCTGCAATAGATGTTCTTCAATTGGGAATATACATTTTTGTCTTCTACTAATGCATTAAGGGGAGTAATCTAAAAGTAACGGAATGGAATATTACTTTACTGATTACACTTTTTGACAGGTAACTAGCAACTGTAACGGATTACATTTAGAAAGTAACCCAACCAATCATCCCTGCCAAGATTATTTTAAATGAGAATTGTTTTGTAAACTGGCCTCGGGTTTTTGAGGGATCTGATTTGGATTAAACCTCCTAGCAAGAGAGTTGTGGAGGTTTCATTCAGGTCTCTGTTTAAATAAACGCTCTGTCTTTGGCAGGAGAAAGACCAGATTCAGAGAAACCAGAGACGTCCAAACCAGCAATTGAATTTATTTGCAAATTATGGTGGAAAATAAGTATTTGGTCACCTACAAACAAGCAAGATTTCTGGCTCTCACAGACCTGTAACTTCTTCTTTAAGAGGCTCCTCTGTCCTCCACTCGTTACCTGTATTAATGGCACCTGTTTGAACTTGTTATCAGTATAAAAGACACCTGTCCACAACCTCAAACAGTCACACTCCAAACTCCACTATGGCCAAGACCAAAGAGCTGTAAAAAGGACAAAAGGACACCAGAAACAAAATTGTAGACCTGCACCAAGCTGGGAAGACTGAATCTGCAATAGGTAAGTAGCTTGGTTTGAAGAAATCAACTGTGGGAGCAATTATTAGGAAATGGAAGACATACAAGACCACTGATAATCTCCCTTGATCTGGGGCTCCATGCAAGATCTCACCCCGTGGGGTCAAAATGATCACAAGAACAGTGAGCAAAAATCCCAGAACCACACTTTATTTTTATTTTTATTTCACCTTTATTTAACCAGGTAAGCCAGTAGAGAACAGGTTCTCATTTACAACCATGACCTGGCCAAGATGAAGCAAAGCAGTGCAATAAAAACAACACAGAGTTACATATGGGGTAAAACAAAACATAAAGTCAAAAATACAACAGAAAATATATATACAGTGTGTGCAAATGTAGCAAGTTATGGAGGTAAGGCAATAAATAGGCTATAGTGCAAAATAATTACAATAGTATTAACACTGGAATGCTAGATGTGCAAGAGATTATGTGCAAATAGAGATACTGGGGTGCAAAAGAGCAAAATAAATAACAATATAGGGATGAGGTAGTTGGGTGGGCTAATTTCAGATGGGCTGTGTACAGGTGCAGTGATCGGTAAGGTGCTCTGACAACTGATGCTTAAAGTTATTGAGGGAGATAAGAGTCTCCAGCTTCAGAGATTTTTGCAATTCGTTCCAGTCATTGGCAGCAGAGAACTGGAAGGAATGGCGGCCAAAGGAGGTGTTGGCTTTGGGAATGACCAGTGAGATATACCTGCTGGAGCGCAGACTACTGGTGGGTGCTGCTATGGTGACCAATGAGCTAAGATAAGGCGGGGATTTGCCTAGCAGTGATTTATAGATGGCCTGGAGCCAGTGGGTTTGACGACGAACATGTAGTGAGGACCAGCCAAAAAGAGCGTACAGGTCACAGTGGTGGGTAGTGTATGGGGCTTTGGAGACAAAACGGATGGCACTGTGATAGACTACATCCAATTTGCTGAGTAGAGTGTTGGAGGCTATTTTGTAAATGACATCGCCGAAGTCAAGGATCGGTAGGATAGTCAGTTTTACGAGGCTATGTTTGGCAGCATGAGTGAAGGAGGCTTTGTTGCGAAATAGGAAGCCGATTCTAGATTTAACTTTGGATTGGAGATTCTTTATGTGAATCTGGAAGGAGAGTTTACAGTCTAACCAGACACCTAGGTATTTGTAGTTGTCTACATACTCTAGGTCAGACCCGTCGAGAGTGATGATTCTAGTAGGGTGGGCGGGTGCCAGCAGCGTTCGATTGAAAAGCATGCATTTAGTTTTACTAGTGTTTAAGAGCAGTTGGAGGCTACTGAAGGAGTGTTGTATGGCATTGAAGCTCGTTTGGAGGTTTGTTAACACAGTGTCCAATGAAGAGCCAGATGTATACAAAATGGTGTCGTCTGCGTAGAGGTGGATCTGAGAGTCACCAGCAGCAAGAGCGACATCATTGATATACATGGAGAAAAGTGTCGGCCCAAGAATTGAACCCTGTGGCACCCCCATAGAGACTGCCATAGGTCCAGACAACAGGCCCTCCGATTTGACACACTGAACTCTATCTGAGAAGTAGTTGGTGAACCAGGCGAGGCAGTCATTTGAGAAACCAAGGCTATTTAGTCTGCCAATAAGAATGCGGTGGTTGACAGAGTCGAAAGCCTTGGCCAGGTCGATGAAGACGGCTGCACAGTACTGTCTATTATCAATCGTGGTTATAATATCGTTTAGGACCTTGAGCGTGGCTGAAGTGCACCCATGACCAGCTCGGAAACCGGATTGCATAGCGGAGAAGGTACGGTGGTATTCGAAATGGTCGGTGATCTGTTTGTTAACTTGGCTTTCAAATACTTTCGAAAGGCAGGGCAGGATGGATATAGGTCTGTAGCAGTTTGGATCTAGAGTGTCACCCCCTTTGAAGAGGGGGATGACCGCGGCAGCTTTCCAATCTCTGGGGATCTCAGACGTTATGAAAGAGAGTTTGAACAGACTAGTAATAGGGGTTGCGACAAATTCCGCGGCTAGTTTTAGAAAGAAAGGGTCCAGATTGTCTAGCCCAGCTGATTTGTAGGGGTCCAGATTTTGCAGCTCTTTCAAAACATCAGCTGTCTGAATTTGTGTGAAGGAGAAGCGGGGGGGGGGGCATGGGCAAGTTGCAGCAGAGGGTGCAGAGTTGGTGGCCGGGGTAGTGGTAGCCAGATGGAAAGCATGGCCAGCTGTAGCAAAATGCTTGTTGAAATTCTCGATTATTGTAGATTTATCGGTGGTGATAGTGTTTCCTAGCCTCAGTGCAGTGGGCAGCTGGGAGGAAGTGCTCTTATTCTCCATGGACTTTACAGTGTCCCAAAACTTTTTGGAGTTAGTGCTACAGGATGCAAATTTCTGTTTGAAAAAGTTAGCCTTTGCTTTCCTGACTGCTCGTGTATATTGGTTCCTAACTTCCCTGAAAAGTTGCATATCGCGGGGGCTATTCGATGCTAATGCAGTACGCCACAGGATGTTTTTGTGCTGGTCAAGGGCAGTCAAGTCTGAGGAGAACCAGGGGCTATATCGGTTCTTAGTTCTGTATTTTTTGAATGGGGCATGTTTATTTAAGATTGAGAGGAAATTACTTTTAAGGAACAACCAGGCATCCTCTACTGACGGAATGAGATCTATATCCATCCAGGATACCTGGGCCAGGTCAATTAGGAAGGCCTGCTCGCTAAAGTGTTTTAGGGAGCGTTTGACAGTGATGAGGGGTGGTCGTTTGACCGCGGACCCGTTACGGACGCAGGCAATAAGGCAGTGATCTCTGAGATCCTGGTTGAAGACAGCTGAGGTGTATTTAGAGTGTATGTTAGTCAGGATGATATCTATGAGGGTACCCATGTTTACGGATTTAGGGTTGTACCTGGTAGGTTCGTTGATAATTTGTGTTGAGACTTCTAGCTCACTCAGAAAAAGAAACAAGAGAAAATAATAATATATATATATAAATAGATAAAAGAGAAGCAAATGGATCTGATGGGTTCAATTAAATGGGGAATGAGTGATTTCTTTAAGTTTCTTAGATGCTCGGATATGTTACGTTATGTGCGCATGCGCAGCTTCACTAGAGACTTAAATTATGGCACCTGGTAATCATTTCACGACAGACAATCATCAGGAGCACACAGCCCGTTGGTATGTAACTGCGAACTACTCACAGTCTAGTATTAATGTTTAAGTCACTTATATGTTTGAGCACTAAACGTTTACCTCACTGTGTCGGTGTTAGTTGGCCGAGAGTAACTTGTGGCTCGCTGGGTGCGGTAGCTCAGCGACCCAGATGCTGTATAGCATTAGGCTATCATTATCAGCCATTGCGTTGTGCTGATTGTTCAGCGCACTCTGCTGGTTTCTGGTGGCGGTGGTGATAGCGGAGGTTTGGTTCGGTGATCCATGGTGGAGCGCCGCGTTGTGTTGCGTTTGTGCATGGGTGGGTCCTTTGGACAAGGCATGTGGTGGCATGGGTTCTGTGTCCTGTGGCAGCATCCGTGGCAACGGCGGAGTCGCTGTGCGCATGCTCCTCTGGCGCTAGGCATTCTGGGTGATGTAGTCAATACTGTTTTAAGCCTGATTAGCCACATTTTGATGGTGTTGTAGGCTTATTTTGATTTTCATTATTTGCATTATTATTATATTATATTATTTGAATAATATTTACATTATATATTTGAATAATATATTGTCATTATTTGTTTGTTGTAATTCAGGTTTATGACCTGTGGTCATAGGATTTAAAATAAAATTTAAGGACAAAACACGAGTCATGACATTGTGTGCTTCCTGGTGAGCCTTTTCGGAGGGCTAAATAACGAAAAGTCCGAACAGTCATAAACCAAGGTTCTCCTTTTACATGGATAATGCAAGGACTAGAACATTCGTCATGAGACTAACTTCTGATAAGCTAACAGTCCACCCATAAAGCTGTCTGCTCATCTGCTGACTTACTAGGCAAATCATTAATGAGTGAAAGCCAAGAAGAGGATAGAGTCTACAGTTAAAGGACTACTTAAAACCCAGTTGGCGGAAAACACGTGAATTTGAGTTAAACGCTAGAAAAGTTGGCAAGATGGCAGCATCAGAGGAGGAGCTGGAGAGGCTAAAACAGAAGCGGTCAGCAGCCCAGACTGCGTTCACTAGAAGAGCCAATTACCTCGTCTCCAGAGCTAGTGCACTGGGGGAAAGTGAAATGAGAAGTGAGTGGAGGAACTTTAAAGTGGATCACTCCAGAGTCAGAGATGCAGGATTTGAGTATGCCATGGCCCTGAGAGAAGTGGACGACGATGAAGTCAAAAAGAAGGCGGAAAACATTGACGGAAAAACAGCAGAATGTGACTGTAAGTTTGATGAAACTGAACAAATCATCCTGATCAACTTCTGGACAAGGTTCGCTGAGGCGGAAATTACCACCCTCACTGAAGAGGCTGGATCAGCCATGGACCAGGCCGAGGCAACCGATCACCACCATATGACCAGGAGGGAATGTGAATTGATTCATAGGAACCTGGAACGGGAGGTCTACAACTTCGAACAAGGATTGGATGAGTGGAAGGATTTGATCCCTCGGTCCAAGGCAACAGAGTCAAAGGACCAGATCCGGAAGTTGAAGAAAAGGCGTGAAAAACTGTGGGATGAGTGGGCATGGAAAGGCGGTTCTCAATCTGACAACGAAGAGAAACTGGGAAGAGAACCAATTGTGGAGCAGGAGGAGCCAGTTGGGGCTTACAACTACAGGCCCCAGATCATGTTTGCTGGTAATATGAGGGATTATTACCGCTGGAAAGCTGAATGGGAGGACTTGCAACGTCTGGGAAACCCTCATGGATTGGAAAATGTGAGGAAATTCCATCTCCTGGGAAGCCTAGATGAAAAAGTCAAGAGGGACCTCGTATTGTCCAGCTGTGGATCCGCCAATGACGTGTTCAGGCTCCTGGACAACAAGTACGGAAATAAGCCGAAAATAGTGCTGCTGATTGCACAAGAAGTGCAAGGACTTTTCCCCATTAAAGGAAACCATCCGAGGAAGACAATCGAACTGATTCAAGCCGTGGAGAGAGCTCTTCGTGACCTACAAGTCTTAGGGGAGGAAGATGCTGTAAAGAACCGAGTGGTTGTGCAGTCGATTGAAAGTAAGCTTCCTGACTCCCTGAAAGAAAAGTGGATAACACACAAAAATGACCCTGGAAGCGGGTTTTCACCACGCAACCACTTCGACTGTCTACTGCAATACTTGAAAAAGCAGGAGGACATTCTCGAGGAGCTAGACCAGCTACAGCCTAGCCCGGCGGACAATACTGAGAGGTCAAGCGAAAAGAAAAAGGAAAGGAGGGCATTCACCAGAGCCACATCAGGAAACACCCTAAAGGGCTCTCAACCAAGCTCATGCATCACATGTGGAGACAACGAGCACGGAGGTAGGCTGTTCGCCTGCAAGGTCTTCAAGAAGCTCAATCTGACAGGCAAGAAGGCTCAGCTGAGGAGAGCAGGAGCATGCTTTAAGTGCTTGCGCCTTCATGGTGACGATGGCGGCTGCACACAAAAGTATCTATGCTCAAAGGATGACTGTCAGAAAGAGGGCTCTTCAGACCACAATTACTTGCTCTGTCCAAAGCCACAGATCAAGAAGAAAGAGGAAAAGAGCGGAGAACAGAGCGAGGCAAAATTGGGGAAAAGGGGGCTTGGACTAACCAACAAACAGGAGGAGCTCTTTGCCAAACTTTCTCCAGAGCTGCGAGCAGAGTTCAAAGAAGCCTTTTCAAATAAGATCACGACAAAAGTGTGTGCTAGCACTGGTTGTGAGCCAAAAGAGTGCCCTGTCATTATGATGCTGTTGGATGTGACGACAAATTCTGGCCAGCTAGTCGGTACGTTGATTGACCTCGCTTCAGATACTAATTATATCTCTAATAAAGCAGCAGAGCGTCTTAAGCTAAATGGTGAGAACATTAAGTTGATTGTCCAAGGTGTTGGAGGGATGGAGAAAACCATTACTACCAAGAAGTATACCCTGAGGCTAAGAGTAAAAACTCCCAAAGGTACAATAGCAGAGCACAAACTCCTTTGTTACGGCTTGGAAGATGTTGCGAAAGTGAACCAGGCTGTAACGCCACAGCAACTGCAGAAGTTCTTTCCAAATGTTCCACTCAAGGACTTGGTCCGGCCCGGAAAGATCGACCTGTTGATTAGCCACAGGGAGGGTCGCCTGGTCCCACAGCCAGTCAGAGTAGTTGGAGACCTCGTCCTCTGGGATGGCCCCCTTGGGAAGACTGTTGGTGGAACGCATCCTGACCTCTTTGAAGTGATAGACCTAGCAGTGCACAGGTCTGAAACACATTTCGCTAGGTCAATGAGAACAGCTTCTAGGGCGTACAAAGAGATTCTCGTGAAGACGTAAGGACCCTGTGGAGTTTCGGTGGAACGAGAGGACGCAATCCTCCGAAACACTGCAACTACCAACAAAGACGTTTTTGAATGGTTCAAGTGGGACAGTATTGGCGCTGCCTGTGACCCTCAGTGTGGTGGCTGCAGATGCGGTAGGTGCCCCCCTGGAGGCAAGGAAATGACCCTAGGAGAGGAAAGAGACTTGGAGAAAATAAAGGAATGTCTCACCTACGTGCAAGCTGACAAGCACAGCGAATCCCCTCACTGGGACGCAGCTTACCCGTGGAAAGGAGATCCCGCAACGCTGCCTGACAATCGACGTGCAGTGGAAGCGACCTTTTTAAACACTGAGAAACGACTGGAGAGGGAGCCGGAATGGAAGGCTGCGTACAGAGAGCAAATCCACGATATGGTCTCAAGAGGGGCTGCCGTTAAAGTCACCCAAGAGGAAATCGATAGCTGGAAGGGACCTAAGTGGTATATCAGTCATTTAGTTGCTCCTAATCCTCACTCAACCACTACCCCTGTAAGAATCGTCTGGAACAGTAGCCAAGAATTCATGGGAATAAGTTTAAATGATCTACTGTACAAGGGTCCTGACGTCCTAAATCAGATACGGGGCGTGCTTCTGAGATTCAGGACTGGGTTGTACGCTGCCCTGGGCGATGTGAAAAAAATGTACAACTCTGTCTGGCTAGAAGACAAAGAAGTACACCTCCATCGATTCCTCTGGAGAGACAATCCTGAGGAGGTGATCGAAGTCTTTGCTGTCGTCAGGGTCAACGTTGGCGATAAACCTGCTGGTTGTATCGCCCAGATGGCAATGAGAGAAACAGCCAACCTGCCCCAGTTTGCAGCCATGGTTGAGGAGCGCAGAGTTGTGGTAGAAGATAGTTATGTGGATGACATCTTGACGTCCCACAATGACTTGCGGATACTGGAGAAAATCACCAAAGGAGTGGAAAATATCTTAAAGGCTGGAGGTTTCTCCCTTAAGCCATGGGTCTTATCAGGCCAAAGTGGGAGGTCCGCAACCACAACTGATGCCAGTATCGGTAAGACAACTGTGAGTGTGCCCAAAACACTGGTGTTACCCAACCAGATGCGGGACGAAGAAAGCAAAGCACTTGGAGTCGGCTATGAACCAGAGACTGACAAACTTCGGGTGATGATCTCCGTAAATTTCTCAAAGAAGAGAGGAAAGATGAGGACAGGAGTCGATTTGCGCGAAGAGGAGGTCAGAGGTAAAACTCCAAACCCATTGACCCGTCGGATGCTGCTAAGCCAGATCGCTGGATTCTACGACCCCATTGGTCTTGCCACACCCGCAAAACAGAAAGGGGTGATGCTTGTGAGAGATGCTTACCAAGAAGTGAGTAGAAGCAGGCCAGTTAAGGACACCTGGGATTACCCACTCTCACCAAAACTACGGGAGGCTTCCATAAGACTCCTCGAAGAATATGTGAGACTTGCCCAGATCAGGTTCGAAAGAAGCCTCACACCAACCGGAACCATAGGCCATCCAATGGGAGTCATGTTTTCAGATGGGAGTGAGGCTTCCTACGGCGTGGTGCTCTATCTCCGTTGGGAGACGCAGAATGGGGTCGTAGTGAGGCTGGTTGAGTCAAAAGCAAAGCTTACCCCTCTCAACCAGAAAGGAGACGTGATTAAAGCAGAGGTATGTGGTGCTGTCTTTTCGATCCGCCTGAGAAAATACCTTGTAAAGCACTGCCGCATCAAGGTCGCACGCTGGGTCCACTTCGTGGATAGCCAAACAATCCTGGGAGCAATTCACAAGGATAGCTATGGCTACCAAACTTTCTTTGCTAACCGCATCGGAGAAATCCAGAAGGGTGGACCAGTGGAAGACTGGAGGTGGATTGAGGGCAACCTGAACATAGCAGACATCATCACAAGGGGAGCAACGCCTGAGGAACTCGATGAAGGGTCAGAGTGGCAACAAGGCCCAGAGTTCCTGAGTTGGCCTGAGGCTGAGTGGCCTGTGAAAACGGCCAGTGAGATAGTGACCAGCGTGGCTGATGACGTTAAAAGGTTGCAGAGAAGAGCGTTCTCAGCTGTAGTCACCAGGTCTCAGGCAGAGAAATTCTCAGGCCCCAGCAATACTGATGTTGGGGCAAACTTGCAAGACTCCGCACCGCAACCGCAGATGAAAGACAAAGGTCCAACTCCAGCAGTAGAGAGGCCAAAGAGGAAGCCCTGGGGTGTAGCTCTAGTGCACCTTGTTGGGCCCGAACGATTCAGTAGCTTGTCTAAATTGTGTGGAACAATCGCCTGGGTTCGAAGAGCTGCAGAATCCTGGCTGAGGACAAGCTACCAAGCCTCGAGCTCAGCAAAGTGGGAGGTGAAGGGCCCCAGGCTGTCTGTGGGAGAGAGAACGGCGGCTTTCCAAGACCTAGCCCTTGCAGCCCAAGACGGC
Organism: Coregonus lavaretus; assembly: GCF_964263955.1. Lineage (NCBI taxonomy): Eukaryota > Metazoa > Chordata > Actinopteri > Salmoniformes > Salmonidae > Coregonus > Coregonus lavaretus. The sequence goes on along the minus strand of NW_028161510.1, from coordinate 4,647,730 downwards.
GTGAACTTTCAGGATTCGACCTTAAACCGCCTTGTTGTGATTAGAGATGACAACAATGGACTCTTACTTTGTGGTGGTAGAGTCCAGTCTTGGAATGAAGACGGAACCGCTGTACCTTTAATCCCGTTCCGGTCGTGGCTGGGGGCCTTGCTTGCGAGGGAAGCTCATGAAACGAATCATGAAGGGGTGGCTGCCACACTGCTGCACACTAAAAGAAAGGCCTGGGTTGTGCAAGGTCGGAGGACAGTGAAGAAGGTGGTTAACAGGTGCATCACTTGCAAGAAGCAAAGAGCCCGGCTGTGCCAGCAAGTGATGAGCGCTCTTCCTCAGGAACGTACCAGTAGAGCAAACCCATTCGAGTACACTACACTAGACCTCTTTGGACCCTTTGAAGTGATGGACGCTGTTAAGAAAAGAACCAAGAAAAAGGTCTGGGGAATTGTGTATTGTTGCATGACTTCCAGAGCCGTCCATGCTGATCTCGTCGACGACCAGTCTTCTGAGAGCTTTCTTCAGGCCTACTCCCGGTTCACTGCTCTGAGGGGGCATCCCAAAAAGCTATGGTCAGACAGAGGCACAAACTTCGTGGGCGCCAGGCCTGCTCTGAGGGAGCTACACAAGCACCTGGCCTGTTTGCAGAAGGCATCCATCGAAGACAAGGCTGCCAAAAATAGCACAGAGTGGCAATGGGACTTTCATCCTGCAGACTCGCCACACAGGAATGGAGCAGCAGAGGCAGCTGTCAAGCTCCTTAAAAGAGCTCTTAACAGTCTTGGCGGAACAACTGGCTGCTATACCTGGGGGGAGTTCCAGACCCTTCTCTACTCTGCAGCCAACTTGACTAATGAGCGACCCATCGACGCCAGGGCACAGGAACAAGAGGACTCAGTGGAGTACTTGACCCCCAACTCACTTATCCTGGGGCGCACCGGACAGGGAGGAGACATACACGGAATCGACATGGAAACCCGCTCTTGGCGCAGACTGAGAGCTGTCCAGGCTGGAGTCGACAGGTTCTGGAAGAAATGGAGTGAACTGGCAGGACCAAACTTGTTCATACGACACAAGTGGCACTGAACAGAGAGAAGTATCAAGGTTGGAGACGTAGTCTGGATTGAGGACCAGAACGCCCTAAGGGGGCAGTTCCGGCTCGGCCGGGTTGCTACAACATATCCAGACGAGAAGGGGGTTGTCCGGGATGCGGACATAACAACCTGCATGGGTCTTCCTGCTCCCATGGTTCCCGGGGCCCGGAGAAAGGACTCTAACATGCACACGACAATCGTCATTCGCAGGGATGTGCGGAGGTTGGTGATCTTGATTCCTGCTGAAGACCAAGAGGAGGTAAGATAAGTCCTCGCCATGGGTACCCAAAGACTGTGACTCTGTGTTCTTTGCTTAGCTAGCGGGTAACCCTGGGAGGCAACTGAGTGCTTCAAGGGCAAACCTACACTCAGTAGGAGGAAAGGTGGTGGAGCCTACCTCCTTAGTTAATACATATTTGTTTGTAAATGCCTTTAGTTTGAAATTCTCACTGAGAGACTCAAGAGACTGTGCCCTCCTTGGATCTTTGATCAGTCGGCCAAGTGGGAGGTGTTGAGACTTCTAGCTCACTCAGAAAAAGAAACAAGAGAAAATAATAATATATATATATAAATAGATAAAAGAGAAGCAAATGGATCTGATGGGTTCAATTAAATGGGGAATGAGTGATTTCTTTAAGTTTCTTAGATGCTCGGATATGTTACGTTATGTGCGCATGCGCAGCTTCACTAGAGACTTAAATTATGGCACCTGGTAATCATTTCACGACAGACAATCATCAGGAGCACACAGCCCGTTGGTATGTAACTGCGAACTACTCACAGTCTAGTATTAATGTTTAAGTCACTTATATGTTTGAGCACTAAACGTTTACCTCACTGTGTCGGTGTTAGTTGGCTGAGAGTAACTTGTGGCTCGCTGGGTGCGGTAGCTCAGCGACCCAGATGCTGTATAGCATTAGGCTATCATTATCAGCCATTGCGTTGTGCTGATTGTTCAGCGCACTCTGCTGGTTTCTGGTGGCGGTGGTGATAGCGGAGGTTTGGTTCGGTGATCCATGGTGGAGCGCCGCGTTGTGTTGCGTTTGTGCATGGGTGGGTCCTTTGGACAAGGCATGTGGTGGCATGGGTTCTGTGTCCTGTGGCAGCATCCGTGGCAACGGCGGAGTCGCTGTGCGCATGCTCCTCTGGCGCTAGGCATTCTGGGTGATGTAGTCAATACTGTTTTAAGCCTGATTAGCCACATTTTGATGGTGTTGTAGGCTTATTTTGATTTTCATTATTTGCATTATTATTATATTATATTATTTGAATAATATTTACATTATATATTTGAATAATATATTGTCATTATTTGTTTGTTGTAATTCAGGTTTATGACCTGTGGTCATAGGATTTAAAATAAAATTTAAGGACAAAACACGAGTCATGACATTGTGTGCTTCCTGGTGAGCCTTTTCGGAGGGCTAAATAACGAAAAGTCAGAACAATTTGCGTGAGGTTGAGGGCATCTAGTTTGGATTGTAGGATGGCCGGGGTATTAAGCATATCCCAATTTAGGTCACCAAGCAGTACGAACTCTGAGGATAAATGGGGGGCAATCAATTCACATATGTTGTCCAGGGCACAGCTGGGGGCTGAGGGGGGTCTGTAGCAAGCGGCAACAGTGAGAGACTTATTTCTGGAAAGGTGGATTTTTAGAAGCAGAAGCTCAAACTGTTTGGGCACAGACCTGGATAGTATGATAGAGCTCTGCAGGCTATCTCTACAGTAGATTGCAACTCCACCCCCTTTGGCAGTTCTATCTAGACGGAAAATGTTATAGTTGGGGATGGAAATTTCAGAATTTTTGGTGGCCTTCCTGAGCCAGGATTCAGACACTGCTAGAACATCAGGGTTGGCGGAGTGTGCTAACGCAGTGAATAACTCAAACTTAGGAAGTAGACTTCTGATATTTATGTGCAAGAAACCAAGACTTTTGCGATTACAGAAGTCAGCAAATGATAGCGCCTGGGGAGTAGGAGTGATACTGAGGGCTGCAGGGCCTGGGTTAGCCTATACATCACCAGAGGAACAGAGGAGGACTAGAATAAGGATACGGCTAAAGGCTTTAAGAACTGGTCTTCTAGTGCGTTGGGTACATAGAATAAAGGGGGCAGATTTCCGGGTGTTGTAGAAAAGATTCAGGGCATTATGTACAGACAAGGATATGGAAGGATATGAGTAAAGTGGAGGTAAACCTAAGCGTTGGGTAACAATGAAAGAGATAGCATCACTGGAGGCATCAATTGAGTCGGTCTCCGCGTGTATGGGGGGTGGGACAAAGGAGCTATCTAAGGCAGGTTTAGCTGGGCTGGGGGATCTACAGTGAAATAGTACAATTAGAAATAACCGAAACAACAATAAGCTAACCATGTTTGGGCTGAGGCTAAACATAAACAGGATGTAGTAAAAAAGGAACAGTCCAGCAGACATCAGCTGTATAGCTGAGTTATCGTAAGGTCCGGTGAACAGCAATAGGATAGTTCGGAGGCCGCTAAAGCACTAGCGAGTAAGAGGCCACGGCTAGCGTGTGCTAGCGGGCCGGGGCTAGCAGATGTGTGAAAACCTTGTGAAGACTTACAGAAAACGTTTGACCTGTGTCATTGCCAACAAAGGGTATATAACAAAGTATTGAGAAACTTTTGTTATTGACCAAATACTTATTTTCCACCATAATTTGCAAATAAATTCATTAAAAATCCTACAATGTGATTTTCTGGATTTTTTTCTCATTTTGTCTGTCATAGTTGACGTGTACCTATGATGAAAATTACAGGCCTCTCTCATCTTTTTAAGTGGGAGAACTTGCACAATTGGTGGCTGACTAAATACTTTTTTTCCCCACAGTATGTATTGTCAATAATTCATTTCCAATAGGGAGGCATGGAATAATTACAAATGTAAATTTTGTCAGGCTGGATGTTTGAAATATGAGTAGGTGATTTGAGTCATGCTTCTTCAGTAGTGGAATAAAGACAATTAGCACTTGAATATTGTCAAGAAATACTGGAGTGATGTAAGATTGTTAATAAAATTGTTCATAGACGCATGTGTTATCCTGCGTCAATGTTTATAGGCTGCAAGTACGTTGAATGAAGTTGTTTTCAAGTCGTTGAAACAACGACCTGAGAAATCTCTTCAACTTTCACATTCAACCAAAACCGAACATAGATTGGACCTCGAGCATAGTCTTCTTTTCAACAACATTTTGCAAGGTGGGATAGCCCAATGTCAAAACACAGTTTTAACGTGTCCAAATCAATAACCAATATGCAGAGTTGTGGAGGTTTCATTCAGGTCTCTGTTTAAATAAACGCTCTGTCTTTGGCAGGAGAAAGACCAGATTCAGAGGAACTAGAGACGTCCAAACCAGCAAGACGATTCCACTGCACCCACTGTGGAAAAGGTTTTAATCAGTTAAGGGATCTGAAACGACATGAGAGAATACACACAGGGGAGAAGCCTTTCCAATGCTCCCAGTGTGGAAAGAGTTTTTCCTTGTTAGCGAGCCTGAAAATACATGAGAGGACACACACAGGAGATAAGCCTCATCACTGCTCCCAGTGTGGAAAGAGTTTTACCCAGTTAGGACACCTGAAAGTGCATAAGAGAATACACACAGGGGAAAAGCCTTATCACTGCTCCCAGTGTGGAAAGAGTTTTAACCGGAAAGAATACCTGAAAGAGCATGAGAGAATACACACAGGGGAGAAGCGAGAGAAGACGTACCGCTGCTCCCACTGTGGAAAGGGTTTTAACCAGTTAGGGGACCTCAAACGACATGAGACAATACACACAGGGGAGAAGCCTCATCACTGCTCCCAGTGTGGAAAGGGTTTTAACCAGTTAAGGGACCTGAAACGACATGAGAGAATACACACAGGGGAGAAGCCTTTCCAATGCTCCCAGTGTAGAAAGAGTTTTACCCAGTTAGGGAGCCTAAAAATACATGAGAGAATACACACAGGAGATAAGCCTCATCACTGCTCCCAGTGTAGAAAGAGTTTTAACCGGAAAGAATACCTGAAAGAGCATGAGAGAATACACACAGGGGAGAAGCGAGATAAACCTTTCCAATGCTCCCAGTGTGGAAAGAGTTTTTCACAGTTAGGGAACATGAAACAACATGAGAGGACACACACAGGAGAGAAGCCTCATCACTGCTCCCAGTGTGGAAAGAGTTTTACCCAGTTAGGACACCTGAAAGTGCATGAGAGAATACACACAGGGGAGAAGTGCTACCACTGCTCCCAATGTGAAAAGAGTTTTGCCTGGTTAGGGTACCTGAAAATACATGAGAGAATACACACAGGAGAGAAGCCTCATCACTGCTCCCGGTGTGGAAAGAGTTTTACCCAGTTAGGTCACCTGAAACAGCATGAGAGAATACACACAGGGGAGAAGCCGTACCACTGCTCCCAATGTGAAAAGAGTTTTGCCTGGTTAGGTCACATGAGAAGACATGAGAGGACGCACACAGGAGATAAGGATGTAGGCTGCTGAACAGTGGGACATAGGACAGATGTAGGCTGAACAGTAGGACATAGGACAGATGTAGGTCCAATACATGGTGGATCAGTAGGCCGTAGAGACTCTGAATGTGTCTTGTGTATTGACTTTCCAGTGTTTTCCGTACTGAAGTAGAGTGATGAAGTAGAGTGATGGAGTGCTGCATCAGATGACCTGGCCTCCACAATCACCCGACCTGAACCTCAATTGAGATGGTTTGGGATGAGTTGGACCGCAGAGTGAAGGAAACAAAGCCAACAAGTGCTCAGCATACAGTGGGGAAAAAAGTATTTAGTCAGCCACCAATTGTGCAAGTTCTCCCACTTAAAAAGATGAGAGAGGCCTGTAATTTTCATCATAGGTACACGTCAACTATGACAGACAAATTAAGGGAAAAAAATCCAGAAAATCACACTGTAGGATTTGTAATGAATTTATTTGCAAATTATGGTGGAAAATAAGTATTTGGTCACCTACAAACAAGCAAGATTTCTGGCTCTCACAGACCTGTAACTTCTTCTTTAAGAGGCTCCTCTGTCCTCCACTCGTTACCTGTATTAATAGCACCTGTTTGAACTTGTTATCAGTATAAAAGACACCTGTCCACAACCTCAAACAGTCACACTCCAAACTCCACTATGGCCAAGACCAAAGAGCTGTCAAAGGACACCAGAAACACAATTGTAGACCTGCACCAGGCTGGGAAGAATGAATCTGCAATAGGTGAGCAGCTTGGTTTGAAGAAATCAACTGTGGGAGCAATTATTATGAAATGGAAGACATACAAGTCCACTGATAATCTCCCTCGATCTGGGGCTCCACGCAAGATCTCACCCCGTGGGGTCAAAATTATCACAAGAACGGTTAGCAAAAATCCCAGAACCACACGGGGGGACCTAGTGAATGACCTGCAGAGAGCTGGGACCAAAGTAACAAAGCCTACCATCAGTAACACACTACGCCGCCAGGGACTCAAATCCTGCAGTTCCAGACGTGTCCCCCTGCTTAAGCCAGTACATGTCCAGGCCCGTCTGAAGTTTGCTACAGTGCATTTGGATGATCCAGAAGAGGATTGGGAGAATGTCATATGGTCAGATGAAACCAAAATATAACTTTTTGGTAAAAACTCAACTCGTCGTGTTTGGAGGACAAAGAATGCCGAGTTGCATCCAAAGAACACCATACCTACTGTGAAGCATGGGGGTGGAAACATCATGCTTTGGGGCTATTTTTCTGCAAAATAGCCAAATATATTTAAACTCAGTTTTTCACAATTCCTGACATTTCATCCTAGTAAAAATTCCCTATCTTGGGATCACCACTTTATTTTAAGATTGTGAAATGTCAGAATAATGTCAGAGATAATGATTTATTTAAGCTTTTATTTCTTTCATCACATTCCCAGTGGGTCAGAAGTTTACATACACTCAATTAGTATTTGGTAGCATTGCCTTTAAATTGTTTAACTTGGGTCAAACGTTTCGGGTAGCCTTCCACAAGCTTCCCACAATAACACATTTTCTATAGGATTGAGAATGTCATATGGTCAGATGAAACCAAAATATAACTTTTTGGTAAAAACTCAACTCGTCGTGTTTGGAGGACATAGAATGCTGAGTTGCATCCAAAGAACACCATACCTACTGTGAAGCATGGGGGTGTAAACATCATGCTTTGGGGCTGTTTTTCTGCAAAGGGACCAGGACGACTGATCCGTGTAAAGGAAAGAATGAATGGGGCCATGTATCGTGAGATTTTGAGTGAAAACCTCCTTCCATCAGCAAGGGCATTGAAGATGAAACGTGGCTGGGTCTTTCAGCATGACAATGATCCCAAACACACTGCCCGGGCAATGAAGGAGTGGCTTCGTAAGAAGCATTTCAAGGTCCTGGAGTGGCCTAGCCAGTCTCCAGATCTCAACCCCATAGAAAATCTTTGAGGGAGTTGAAAGTCCGTGTTGCCCAGCGACAGCCCCAAACATCACTGCTCTAGAGGAGATCTGCATGGAGGAATGGGCCAAAATAGTGTGTGAAAACCTTGTGAAGACTTACAGAAAACGTTTGACCTGTGTCATTGCCAACAAAGGGTATATAACAAAGTATTGAGAAACTTTTGTTATTGACCAAATACTTATTTTCCACCATAATTTGCAAATAAATTCATAAAAAATCCTACAATGTGATTTTCTGGATTTTTTTTTCTCATTTTGTCTGTCATAGTTGACGTGTACCTATGATAAAAATTAAAGGCCTCTCTCATCTTTTTAAGTGGGAGAACTTTCACAATTGGTGGCTGACTAAATACTTTTTTTCCCCACTGTATGTGGGAACTCCTTCAAGACTGTTGGAAAATAATTCCTCATGAAGCTGGTTGAGAGAATGCCAAGCTGTCATCAAGGCAAAGGGTGGCCATTTTGAAGAATGTAAATATAAAATATATATTGATTTGTTCAACACTTTTTGGTTACTACATGATTCCATATGTTTTTTCATAGTTTTGATGTCTTCACCATTATTCAACAATGTATAAAATAGTAAAAATAAAGAAAAACCCTTGAATGAGTAGGTGTGTCCATACATTGACTGGTACTGTACATCTACATTATGTATTGTTACAAAATGTAGGCGCAGTATAGACCCAACTGCATATCTTGATATTGTTGTAACCTTGTGTTTAAAATACTCACTCATTAAAAATCTGTAATGATCAACACATGATTCTCTTTGTACTTTTACATATCATTTTATTCTTTAATAAAATACATGAAAAACTAACGTTTTGTTTGAAAATAAAATAAAGATTTTACCTAAATTCTTTACATTTGGGCAATATACAATATTGATTGAGGAACTATTGGCTGAGGAATGTGACTGTTTTTCTGGATTGTCTGAACTGTATTTTACTTTGTTTTGTACTTTCCGATTTTGATTAGATTTGGTCTATAAATGTTATGTGCAGGAAAGAGACCCTGGTCTCAATGGTGGCTTCCTGTTTAAATAAAGGTTAAAAAATTATTTAATTTTTTTTTTATTCATATTTATTGTATACAGTATATCAATGTAGAGCTCATGTAAACCATGATTGACCACACACTCCAGCACATTAGGTGGCGGCAAACACCCTGAAGGTTTGTTTGCGGACCACCATTATACCATAGAAGAAGATGCTTCTTCAACAACAACAACAGCAAAGCTACTGATTCAACCACCTCGGTAGCTTGCTAGCTAATATAAAACCGAAACATTGAAGTTCTTTTAGAACATTTTGGATATATTAATCTGAGTGTTTTGAACACAATTCTGTTTATGTATCTACTAGTTAATTTCAACTTAATTTCATTGTTCTATTTGTTGAGATTGATACTCAGCCTAGCACTAATGCTAATCGCTGATGCTAGTCACTAATTAGCTAACATCCCCCAACCATGAACTTAGCTACTCCCCTGCTAAAGAAGAGGAGGATATTACAGTGAAAGAAGAGGAAGAACATTTTAGAGAGGAAGAGGATGCTATCTCAATAAAAGGTGAAGGAGGAAGAGGAAGGAGAGGAGGAGGAGACTGAACACGACACCAGTGAGTATAGCTGCTCTTGTAAAAATAAAAGCATGGCATGTGTGCACAAAAAAAGGAAGAACTTGTGGGGGACTTTTATTTTGACATGAGGTAAGCAGAGAAAGTGGGTATGGAACAGACTGTTTAGATAGATATTCTGTCTCATTCCTCCCGTTTTAAGTACCAACAGTCCAGCCCACCGTCACAGTAGAGTATAGTACAGCACAGCAATGTTTCTGAAACTTACAGAAGGAAAATAACTAATCAGAAACTAAGTGTTGATATTAGTTGTAAAATAACTCATCAGAAACTATGTGTTGATATTAGTTGTAAAAGAACTCATCAGAACCTAAATTGAAGTGCTGATATCAGTTGTAAAATAACTCATCAGAATCTAAGTGTTGATATTAGTTGTAAAATAACTCATCAGAAACGAAGTGTTGATATTAGTTGTAAAATAACTCATCAGAATCTAAGTGTTGATATCCGTTGTAAAATAACTCATCAGAAACTAAGTGTTGATATTAGTTGTAAAATAACTCATCAGAAACTAAGTGTTGATATCAGTTGTAAAATAACTCATCAGAAACTAAGTGTTCATTTGTTATTTAAATCTCAATGGTTTTATTAGGTCCTTAATATTTAGCTATAAGGTATAGGGAGGCGGGGCACGTAGCCCTTTCCTACAGTCAAATGTCCAAATCGCTCTCTGGTGGCCTCAAGGGTGCAATGTTATTCATATTTTTCAGAATTTCATAATTCATAAAATCTTACGAATGTAACTCTGAAAATCTGGTATTTGTATGTTAAACAGTTTTGTTATACAGTATTTCAGTGTTCTGTGATGTATATGAAGTGTAATATCGGGACGCAAACTCAAAATGTAATACATTTCAACTCTATATCTGACATGGTACAGGTGTCTAATGTAATACATTCCAACTCTATATCTGACATGGTATGAGAGGACACACTCAGGAGAAAAAACATTCCAATGCTCTCAGTGTGGAAAGAGTTTTACAGAGTTAGGGAGCATGAAAAGACATGAGATAATACACAAGGGAGAAGCCTTACCACTACTGCCGATGTGAAATGAGATTTTCCTCATCATGGTGCCTAAAATCACATGAGAGGACACACTCAGGAGAGAAGCTTTTCCAATGCTCCCAGTGTGTAAAGTGTTTTACCCGGTTAGGGACTCTGAAAATACATCAGAGAATACACTTTGGAGTGAAGTTTTACCACTGCTCCCACTCTGGATTTAAATTGACCTGGTCAAGGCAACTAAAAGAGCATGAAAGAATCCACACCTAAGAGAAACGTTATCAATGCTCCCTCACATGGCCTAGTTAACGTTAGCTTGGCTCTCTCTGTGTGTTCGTGCCGTGAAAGAAGAGGAGGTAGATGCTCCCAGTGTGGAAAGATATTTACCCAGTTAGGGAAAGACCATGTGGTAACACACACATGGAAGATGCCTTACCACTGCTCCCAGTGTGGAAAGAGGTATATCAATAATAATAATATAAGGCAATTAGCAGACGCTTTTATCCAAAGCGACTTACAGTCATGCATGCATACATTGTACATATGGATGGTCCCGGGAATCAAACCCACTACCCTGGCGTTACAAGCGCCAGTATGAAAAATGTATGGACTCACCGAATCTGGGAAACCCTGCCCTAATGGCTCCTGTAAGTCGCCCTGGATAAGAGCGTCTGCTAAATGACTAAAATGTAAAAAATTTAATGAATCTGAATAGAAGAAAATGGTATAAGGAAGCTAACTTGAAGATACTGTGTATCCATGAAAACGGATGTTTCCGGTTTCTTCCGATAAGAAGTGAGGAAAATCCTTACTTTGAAATGATTTGTTATGACGTTTGACAGAATCTTTTGTTAAACTGCGTTACCCAATTCAGTCAGCAGATGGCGATGTGAGTCATTCAGGTGCTTCTTGCGTGACGTATAATCTAGTGGACGGGATGCTAAGAACAGCAACACGGCTACTTATCCACCTCGATAGCTTGCTAGTCAACATGAAAATGAAACATTGAAGCTCATTCTTGTGTATATTAGTCTCAGCGTTTTAAACACAATTATGTTTACGTATCAACTTCTTAACTTTAACGTCATTTGCTAGATGTTAAATGTGTTAGCTTGTTAAGATTGATATTGAGCCCGGCACTAGGCTAGTCGTTAATGCTAACCAGCTAATGCTAGCTAGCTAACATCCCCGACCATGAGCTCACTAAGCTACTCTCCTCCTGCTAAAGAAGAGGAGGTCTGCTGGACGGAGAAAGAAGCTCTGGGGATGAACATTGTCGTAAAAGAGGAGGATATTACAGTGAAAGGAGAGGAAGAAGCTATCGGAATGAAAAAGGAGGAAGAGGAGGCTATCACATTGAAAGAAGAAGTGGAGCATTTTGGAGTGGAAGAGGGAATAACGGCTGTAACACTGGAAGAGGAGGTAGAAGCTTTCAGAATGAAAGAAGAGGAGGAGGATATCACATTGAAAGAAGAGAAGGATGTTTTAGTGAAAGAAGAGAAAGATCCGTTTGGAGTGAAAGAGGATGAGGGGATAGAGGCTATCACAGTGGAAGAAGAGGAGGTAGATGCTTTCAGAATAAAAAAGGAGGAAGAGGAGGCTGTTATTGTGAAAGAAGAAGAGGATGTTATAGTGAAAGACGAACCTATCTCAATAAAAGAGAAGGTTGAAGACGTTCTGGGAGTGAAAGAGGAGGAGACAGAATATCTGATTAACACCAGTGAGTAACTGTCTAAAAAAGGTTCTGCACTCGAATAGGTTGTTCAGTTCTGTATGAATTGTTAAAGGGGCAATCTGTGATTGGTGTATGAATTTTATGACTTTTAATTGATTGATACTTTATATCCCATTTACATCGAAAATCATTTTGTGAAGTCAGCGGGTAAATATCTTTCCACACTGGGAGCTGTCTCCCAAGCTGGTCTCACTTGCTCAGAGGAAGAGATAATTGATCATTTTTCTGGATAGCCAGAAAATGTGACACGTAACTACCTATGCAAATGTTGGGGTCTGAAACCTGATAGTTCAAGTCAGGTCCGCTGAGAGAATGCAAAACAGACAGCAGACAGACAGGGCTTTCTGGCGCTATGAGGCACGGGACCCTATGAAATTCACGGAGCGCTTTGTACACAAAATGTAACTGGGAACCAGAACTTCACATCTAAGAGTTTAAAAGCAGAGGAGAAGTCCAAGAAACTGGTGCCAAATAAGAGAGAGAGTTGTAGCCAATGATTCTTGACGAATATAACTTCTAAATGCCCAACAACTTTAGTTCAACGGTCATCAACCCCATTCAACCCCATCAGAACAGCATGTTTAACTCTATGTAGTGGGATAGAGGAGTTAGTGAGCTGATTTTGGTCAATTCTGAATTCAACTCAGGATAACCGTTGAAGGTTGCTTACCTGTTAGCCTTGTACGTTTCTATGGCAACAAATCCTTCAACTCTAAACCTGCTGACTCCACTTTATCCTGAATCAAGTGTCTGAGCTGCGAGATGAGGACCAATCAAATCGTGGGCCTCTGTAGCTCAATTGGTAGAGCACGGCGCTTGTAACGCCCAGGGTAGTGGGTTCGATCCCCGGGACCACCCATACGTAAAAATGTATGCACACATGACTGTAAGTCGCTTTGGATAAAAGCGTCTGCTAAATGGCATATTATTATAATATTATTATTAGGCGATTCCACGCCAGGACAGCCCAAAAACAACATAGAAACTTCATTTGGAGGAAGGATGTTTGACATGCTTTTTACATTTATATCAATATCTATATTGTTTATCAGGATGAAACTAGACATTTTAGGCACTTTTTAGACCCTGAGGTCACATGTTTACCATCTGTTTGATGTTCTCGTTCACACAGGAGGGAGACATGACTATCATGTATCCTCTGGGGAGCCTCAACAACATCCTGATGCTGACGAGGCAGAGAAGAGTCTCTCCAGATCAGAACACCAGATGGTACAGCTTGGTCTGGTCTAGCATACAGCTTGCTCTAACGGTGTCTGGGTTTCTGTAAAGTACTTTATGACAACAGTGACATCAGCATCCATAATGATATGTGTCTGTGTCCCCTCTATATGGTTACCAGGACAACGCTAGCCCTTCCGCCCTCCCAGAGTCCCTGTGTCGTACCTCTCCCAGTAGCACCTTACTGCTGGGTCTGAAGAGGTTGTCTGTGCGGCTGGTGGACTGCAGGAAAACAACGGGGCTGAGTGGAACTGTGAGAGGAGGAGAAGAGAAGAAAGGAGCAGATTTGACTCATCAAAGTAAGTGCTGTAGTTTAGTTTGAACAAATAAAATAGATCTGCCCACTGGTATCTGTTACCAGGACAACCAGCAGAGTTCTGTTAGTTGACATGAATATATACTGTTATCTGTTACCAGGACAACCAGCAGAGTTCTGTTAGTTGACATGAAGATACACTGGTATCTGTTACCAGGACAACCAGCAGAGTTCTGTTAGTTGACATGAATATATACTGGTATCTGTTACCAGGACAACCAGCAGAGTTCTGTTAGTTGACATGAAGATACACTGGTATCTGTTACCAGGACAACCAGCAGAGTTCTGTTAGTTGACATGAATATATACTGGTATCTGTTAGCAGGACAACCAGCAGAGTAAATCCAGAGAGTGTGGTGAAGGATGGTTATGGTATTACATTGATAACCAACTATTCCCAGACACCAAGACCACTCCATGGCTGTTCTAAATAATTGAAAGTTCCCCTGGAAGGGACGAATAATGAAGCACCCTATACTATTCAGGTCTGGAATTGGCCTTTAAAACGGACCAATAACATCACACTAATGTGCTATACTATTCATAATGTGACGAGATCCTGAGGCCCATTGTCGTGCCATTCATCCACCGCCATCACCTCATGTTTCAGCAGGATAATGCACGGCCCCATGTCGCAAGGATCTGTACTCAATTCCTGGAAGCTGAAACTGTCCCAGTTTTTTCCATGGCCTGCATATTCACCAGACATGTCACCCATTGAGCATGTTTGGGATGCTCTGTAATGACGTGTACGACAGCGTGTTCCAGTTTCCGCCAATATGCAACAGCTCGAGTGGGAAAACATTCCACAGGCCACAATCAACAGCCTGATCAACTCTATGTGAAGGTGTAACGCTGCATGAGGCAAATGGTCACACCAGGTACTGACTGGTTTCCTTATATGAACTGGAACTCAGTAAAATCTTTGAAATTGTTGCATGTTGCGTTTATATTTTTGTTCAGTGGTGAAGGATGTATTGCCCGAAGGAAATAGTAAAGTTGTATTATACTGGGAAATATGGGTTAGTCTGTGGACGTCTAAGGCTTGGAATTAAGATTAGAGTGATTGGTTGATTTGAGGATGCACTTGGAGTCCAGTACAAATAGGAGGTGGCTATAGGAGAACGCTACCGTAGTGCCAACTGTAAAGTTTGGTGGATGAGGAATAATGGTCTGGGGCTGTTTGTCATGGTTCGGGCTAGGCCCCTTAGTTCCAGTGAAGGGAAATCTTAACGCTACAGCGTACAATGACATTCTAAACGATTCTGTGCTCCCAACGTTGTGGCAACAGTTTGGGGAAGGCCCTTTCCTGTTTCAGCATGACAATGCCCCTGTGCACAAAGCGAGGTTCATGAAGAAATTATTTGTTGAGATTGGTGTGGAAGAACTTGACTGGCCTGGACAGAGCCCTGATCTCAACCCCATCGAACACCTTTGGGATGAATTGGAACGCCGACTGCGAGCCAGGCCTAATCGCCCAACATCAGTGCCCGACCTCACTAATGCTATTGTGGCTGAATGGATGCAAGTCCCCACACCAATGTTCAACATCCAGTGGAAAGCCTTCCCAGAAGAGTGGAGGCTGTTATAGCAGCAAAGGAGGGACCAACTCCATATTAACGCCCATGATTTTGGAATTATATTTTTCGATGAGCAGGTGGCCACATCATTTGGGTCATGTAGTGTATTTAATGTTTGACCCCATCCCTCAGCTGTATACCAAAACAGTGGCAGGGTGACACCTTTTTTGTTGTTTGAACTGCAGAATGCCTCTTTAGGTCTAGTAGCCTATCAAATAACAATAATGTACATTTAAAGTGTATCCTATACTAGTCTATTTATCCATTAGGTCTAATAAATGTATCCTATACTGACTAGTCTATTTATCCATTAGGTCTAATAAATGGATCCTATACTGACTAGTCAATTTATCCATTAGGTCTAATAAATGGATCCTATACTAGTCTATTTATCCATTAGGTCTAATAAATGGATCCTATACTGACTAGTCTATTTATCCATTAGGTCTAATAAATGTATCCTATACTGACTAGTCTATTTATCCATTAGGTCTAATAAATGTATCCTATACTAGTCTATTTATCCATTAGGTCTAATAAATGGATCCTATACTGACTAGTCTATTTATCCATTAGGTCTAATACATGTATCCTATACTGACTAGTCTATTTATCCATTAGGTCTAATAAATGGATCCTATACTGACTAGTCTATTTATCCATTAGGTCTAATAAATGGATCCTATACTAGTCTATTTATCCATTAGGTCTAATAAATGGATCCTATACTGACTAGTCTATTTATCCATTAGGTCTAATAAATGTATCCTATTCTGACTAGTCTATTTATCCATTAGGTCTAATAAATGTATCCTATACTGACTAGTCTATTTATCCATTAGGTCTAATAAATGTATCCTATACTGACTAGTCTATTTATCCATTAGGTCTAATAAATGGATCCTATACTGACTAGTCTATTTATCAATTAGGTCTAATAAATGTATCCTATACTGACTAGTCTATTTATCCATTAGGTCTAATAAATGTATCCTATACTGACTAGTCTATTTATCCATTAGATCTAATAAATGTATCCTATACTGACTAGTCTATTGATCCATTAGGTCTAATAAATGGATCCTATACTGACTAGTCTATTTATCAATTAGGTCTAATAAATATTGCCACTCCTATTTGCCATATCTTCTATCTAAGCCTACTAGAAGTGTGTGCCCTCAGGCCTGGAGGGAAGCAAAAGTCATTCCGCTACCAAAGAATAGTAAAGCCCCCTTTACTGGCTCAAATAGCCGACCAATCAGCCTGTTACCAACCCTTAGTAACGTTTTGGGGAAAGTTGTGTTTGGCCAGATAAAATGCTATTTTACAGTAAGCAAATTGACAACAGACTTTTCAGCACACTTATAGGGAAGGGCATTCAACAAGCACAGCACTTACACAAATGACTGATGATTGGCTGAGAGAAATTGATGTTAAAAAGATTGTGGGGGCTGTTTTGTTAGACTTCAGTGCGGCTTTTGATATTATAGATCATATAGTCTGCTGATGGAATGGAATATTACTTTACTGATTACACTGTTTGACAGGTACAGTGGGGGGGAAAGGATTTAGTCAGCCACCAATTGTGCAAGTTCTCCCACTTAAAAAGATGAGAGAGGCCTGTAATTTTCATCATAGTTACACGTCAACTATGACAGACAAATTTAGATTTTTCTTTCTCCAGAAAATCACATTGTAGGATTTTTAATGAATTTATTTGCATATTATTGTGGAAAATAAGTATTTGGTCACCTACAAACAAGCAAGATTTCTGGCTCTCACAGACCTGTAACTTCTTCTTTAAGAGGCTCCTCTGTCCTCCACTCGTTACCTGTATTAATGGAACCTGTTTGAACTTGTTATCAGTATAAAAGACACCTGTCCACAACCTCAAACAGTCACACTACAAACTCCACTATGGCCAAGACCAAAGAGATGTCAAAGGACACCAGAAACTAAATTGTAGACCTGCACCAGGCTGGGAAGACTGAATCTGCAATAGGTAAGCAGCTTGGTTTGAAGAAATCAACTGTGGGAGCAATTATTAGGAAATGGAAGACATACAAGACCACTGATAATCTCCCTTGATCTGGGGCTCCATGCAAGATCTCACCCCGTGGGGTCAAAATGATCACAAGAACAGTGAGCAAAAATCCCAGAACCACACGGGGGGACCTAGTGAATGACCTGCAGAGAGCTTGGACCAAAGTAACAAAGCCTACCATCAGTAACACACTACACCGCCAGGGACTCAAATCCTGCTGTGCCAGACGTGTCCCCCTGCTTAAGCCAGTACATGTCCAGGCCCGTCTGAAGTTTGCTAGAGTGCATTTGGATGATCCAGAAGAGGATTGGGAGAATGTCATATGGTCAGATGAAACCAAAATATAACTTTTTGGTAAAAACTCAAGTCGTCGTGTTTGGAGGACAAAGAATGCTGAATTGCATCCAAAGAGTGAAAACCTCCTTCCATCAGCAAGGGCATTGAAGATGAAACGTGGCTGGGTCTTTCAGCATGACAATGATCCCAAACACACCGCCCGGGCAACGAAGGAGTGGCTTCGTAAGAAGCATTTCAAGGTCCTGGAGTGGCCTAGCCAGTCTCCAGATCTCAACCCCATAGAAAATCTTTGGAGGGAGTTGAAAGTCTGTGTTGCCCAGCGACAGCCCCAAAACATCGCTGCTCTAGAGGAGATCTGCATGGAGGAATGGGCCAAAATACCAGCAACAGTGTGTTAAAACCTTGTGAAGACTTACAGAAAACGTTTGACCTGTGTCATTGCCAACAAAGGGTATATAACAATGTATTGAGAAACTTTTGTAATTGACCAAATACTTATTTTCCACCATAATTTGCAAATAAATTCATTAATAATCCTACAATGTGATTTTCTGGATTTTCTCATTTTGTCTGTCATAGCTGATGTACCTATGATGAAAATCACAGGCCTCTCTCATCTTTTTAAGTGGGAGAACTTGCACAATTGGTGGCTGACTAAATACTTTTTTTCCCCACTGTAACTAGCAACTGTAACGGATTACATTTAGAAAGTAACCCAACCAATCAACCCTGCCAAGATTATTTTAAATGTGAATTTTTTTTGTAAACTGGCCTCGGGTTATTGAGGGATCTGATTTGGATTAAACCTCCTAGCAAGACGTTGTGGAGGTTTCATTCAGGTCTCTGTTTAAATAAACGCTCTGTCTTTGGCAGGAGAAAGACCAGACTCAGAGGAAGCAGAGACGTCCAAACCAGCAAGACGATTCCACTGCTCCCACTGTGGAAAAGGTTTTAATCAGTTAAGGGTCCTGAAACAACATGAGAGAATACACACAGGTGAGAAGCCTTTCCAATGCTCCCGGTGTGGAAAGAGTTTTTCCTTGATAGCGAACCTGAAAAGACATGAGAGGACACACACAGGAGATAAGCCTCATCACTGCTCCCAGTGTGGAAAGAGTTTTACCCAGTTAGGACACCTGAAAGTGCATGTGAGAATACACACAGGGGAAAAGCCTTATCACTGCTCCCAGTGTGGAAAGGGTTTTAACCGGAAAGAACACCTGAAAGGGCATGAGAGAATACACACAGGGGAGAAGCCTTTCCAATGCTCCCAGTGTGGAAGTATTTTTTCCCAGTTAGGACACCTGAAAGTGCATGAGATAATACACACAGTGGAAAAGCCTCATCACTGCTCCCAGTGTGGAAAGAGTTTTAACCGGAAAGAATACCTGAAAGAGCATGAGAGAATACACACAGGGGAGAAGCCTTTCCAATGCTCCCAGTGTGGAAAGAGTTTTACCCAGTTAGCGAGCCTGAAAATACATGAGAGAATACACACAGGAGAGAAGCCTCATCACTGCTCCCAGTGTGGAAAGAGTTTTAACCTGAAAGGACAACTGAAAGAGCATGAGAGAATACACACAGGGGAGAAGCCCTACCACTGCTCCCAATGTGAAAAGAGTTTTGCCTGGTTAGCTAACCTGAGAAGACATGAGAGGACGCATACAGGAGAGAAGCCTCATTACTGCTCCCAGTGTGGAAATAGTTTTTTACCAGTTAGGTCACCTGAGAAGACATGAGAATACACACAGGACATAAGGATGTATGCTGGTGAACAGTAGGACATAGGACATATTTAGGATGCTGAACAGTAGGACATAGGACAGATGTAGGATACTGAACAGTAGGACATAGGACAGATGTAGGATACTGAACAGTAGGACATAGGACAGATGTAGGATACGGAACAGTAGGACATAGGACAGATGTAGGCTGCTGAACAGTGGGACATAGGACAGATGTAGGATACTGAAAAGTAGGACATAGGACAGATGTAGGCTGAACAGTAGGACATAGGACAGATGTAGGATACTGAACAGTAGGACATAGGACAGATGCAGGATACTGAACAGTAGGACATAGGACAGATGTAGGATACTGAACAGTAGGACATAGGACAGATGTAGGATACTGAACAGTAGGACATAGGACAGATGTAGGATACTGAACAGTAGGACATAGGACAGATGTAGGCTGGTGAACAGTAGGACATAGGACAGATGTAGGATACTGAACAGTAGGACATAGGACAGATGTAGGATACTGAACAGTAGGACATAGGACAGATGTAGGATACTGAACAGTAGGACATAGGACAGATGTAGGATACTGAACAGTAGGACATAGGACAGATGTAGGCTGAACAGTGGGACATAGGACAGATGTAGGATACTGAACAGTAGGACATAGGACAGATGTAGGATACTGAACAGTAGGACTTAGGACAGATGTAGGATACTGAACAGTAGGACTTAGGACAGATGTAGGATACTGAACAGTAGGACATAGGACAGATGTAGGTCCAATACATGTTGGATCAGTAGGCCGTAGAGCACAACTTATTCAGTTAACCAACTCATCATCAAGTTTTTCTGATTTGAATGGGCTGTGTAGTGTTAGAGGACCTGAGATGACATGAGAGAATACAGAGGCTTTGTTCTGACTGTTGTTTTGGACTGACAACTGTTCTGATTATTCTATTTTCCTTTAAGTTGTTGAAATGTTCCGTATTGACTGACCTTCATGTCTTAAAGTAATGATGGACTTGTCATTTCTCTTTGCTTATTTGAGCTGTTCTTGCCATAGTATGGACTTGGTATTTTACTAAATAGGGCTATCTTCTGTATATCCCCCCTTACCTTGTCACAACACAACTGATTGGCTGAAACGCATTAAGAAGGAAAGAAATTCCACAAATGAACTTTTAAGAAGGCACACCTGTTAATTGAAATGCATTGAAATACCTGTTGAAAGAATGCCAAGAGTGTGCAAAGCTGTCATCAAGGCAAAGGGTGGCTACTTTGAAGAATCTCAAATATATTTTGATTTAACACTTTTTTGGTTAATACATGATTCCATATATGTTATTTCATAGTTTTGATGTCTTCACTATTATTCTACAATGTAGAAAATAGTAAAAATAAAGAAAAACCTTAAATGAGTAGGTGTTCTAAAACTTTTGACTGGTACTGTATATGAAAATGTTCTAAAATGTTTGCCCGGTAGTGTGTGTGTGTATATATATATACAGTTGAAGTCAGAAGTTTAAATACACTTAGGTTGGAGTCATTAAAACTCGTTTTTCAACCACTCCACACATTTCTTGTTAACAAACTATAGTTTTGGCAAGTCGGTTAGGACATCTACTTTGTACATGACACAAGTCATTTTTCCAACAATTGTTTACAGACAGATTATTTCACCTATAATTCATTTGTATCACAATTCCAGTGGGTCAGAAGTTTACATGCACTAAGTTGACTGTGCCTTTAAACAGCTTGGAAAATTCCAGAAAATGATGTCATGGCTTTAGAAGCTTCTAATAGGCTAATTGACATAATTTGTGTCAATTTGGAGATGTACCTATGGATGTATTTCAAGGCCTACTTTCAAACTAAGTGCCTCTTTGCTTGACATCATGGGAAAATGAAAAGAAATCAGCCAAGACCTCAGAAAATAAATGGTAGACCTCCACAAGTCTGGTTCATCCTTGGGAGCAATTTCCAAATGGCTGATGGTACCACGTTCATCTGTATAAACAATAGTACACAAGTATAAACACCATGGGACCACGCAGCCGTCATACCGCTCAGGAAGGAGACGCTTTTTATCTCCTAGAGATTAACGTACTTTAGTGCGAAAAGTGCAAATCAATCCCAGAACAACAACAAAGGACCTTGTGAAGATGCTGGAGGAAACAGGTACAAAAGTATCTATATCCACAGTAAAACTAGTCCTATATCGACATAACCTGAAAGGCCGCTCAGCAAGGAAGAAGCCTCTGCTCCAAAACCGCCATAAAAAAGCCAGACTACGGTTTGCAACTGCACGTGGGGACAAAAATCTTACTTTTTGGAGAAATGTCCTCTGGTCTGATAAAACAAAAAACAGAACTGTTTGGCCATAATGACCATCGTTATGTTTGGAGGAAAATGGGGGAGCCTGCAAGCCGAAGAACACCATCCCAACCGTGAAACACGGGGGTGGCAGCATCATGCTGTGGGGGTGCTTTGCTGCAGGAGGGACTGGTGCACTTCACAAAACAGATGGTATCATGAGGAAGGAAAATTATGTGGATATATTGAAGCAACATCTCAAGACATCAGTAAGAAAGTTAAAGCTTGGTCACAAATGGTTCTTCCAAATGGACAATGACCCCAAGCATACTTCCAAAGTTGTTGCAAAATGGCTTAAGGACAACAAAATCAAGGTATTGGAGTGGCCATCACAAAGCCCTGACCTCAATCCTATAGAAAATGTGTGGGCAGAACTGAAAAAGCGTTTGCGAGCAAGGAGGCCTACAAACCTGACTCAGTTACACCAGCTCTGTCATGAGGAATGGGCCAAAATTCACCCAACTTATTGTGGGAAGCTTGTGGAAGGCTACCCGAAACGTTTGACCCAAGTTAAACCATTTTAAAGGCAATGCTACCAAAAAACTAATTGAGTGTATATAAACTTCTGACCCACTGGGAATGTGATGAAAGAAATAAAAGCTTAAATAAATCACTCTCTCTACTATTATCATCCATCCATCCATTGATTCTTGAAGAATATAACTTCTAAATGCCTCATGAGTTCAACTGTTACACTCCATGAGAACCCAAAATGTAAGCTTGTTTTTCTCCAATGTTTGTAAACATTGTAAATGTAAACAAACACTATATAGCCTCATAACATGTTTAAAACAATAATGTTGATATCATGGATGGTCAGTCCTTGCATCCATAGCTCTGTCTATTCATCTTACATTACATTTCTCCCATCCCTCAGCTGTTTACCAAAACAGAGGCAGGGTCGACCGTTTTGTTATTGTTTCATCTGTGGATTTTGCCCTTTAAACAGCTGCATAGTATCAAGATATCAAAGTGTCCCCAACACAAAGGTAAACAATAGGCCTGTAGTAAATGCAGCATTTCGTCTTTCACATGTAAATAGTACTTTTTCAGTAGTGCTCAAAAGCATGCAGCGTTCTAAGGCGTCACCACAGATCCTGGTTAGATCCCAGCCGGCCGTGAACCGGGAGACCCATGATGCGGTGCCCAGTTGGCCCAGCGTCGTCCGGCTCAGGGGAGGGTTTGGCCGGCCTGGGTTTGTCCTTGTCCCATTGCGCTCTAGCTACTCCTGTGGCAGGCCGGGCGCAACAGTACGGTGTTTCCTCCGACACATTGGTGCTGCTGGCTTCCGGGTTAAGCGAGCATTGTGTCAAGAAGCAGTGCGGCTCTCGACCTTCGTGGTCTGTGAGAGCCAGAAATCTTGCTTGTTTGTAGGTGACCAAATACTTATTTTCCACCATAATTTGCAAATAAATTCATTAAAAATCCTACAATGTGATTTTCTGGATTTTTTTCTAATTTTGTCTGTCATAGTTGACGTGTACCTATTTATAATTACAGGCCTCTCTCATCTTTTTAAGTGGGAGAACTTGCACAATTGGTGGCTGACTAAATAATTTTTTTCCCCACTGTATGTATTGGCAATAATTCATTTCCAATAGGGAGGCATGGAATAATTACAAATGTATATTTTGTCAGGCTGGATGTTTGAAATATGAGTAGGTGATTTGAGTCATGCTTCTTCAGTAGTGGAATAAAGACAATTAGCACTTGAATATTGTCAAGAAATACTGGAGTGATGTAAGATTGTTAATAAAATTGTTCATAGACGCTGCGTCAATGTTTATAGGCTGCAAGTACGTTGAATGAAGTTGTTTTCAAGTCGTTGAAACAACGACCTGAGAAATCTCTTCAACTTTCACTTTCAACCAAAACCGAACATAGATTGGACCTCGAGCATAGTCTTCTTTTCAACAACATTTTGCAAGGTGGGATAGCCCAATGTCAAAACACAGTTTTAACGTGTCCAAATCAATAACCAATATGCAGAGTTGTGGAGGTTTCATTCAGGTCTCTGTTTAAATAAACGCTCTGTCTTTGGCAGGAGAAAGACCAGATTCAGAGGAACCAGAGACGTCCAAACCAGCAAGACGATTCCACTGCACCCACTGTGGAAAAGGTTTTAATCAGTTAGGGGACCTGAAACGACATGAGAGAATACACACAGGGGAGAAGCCTCATCACTGCTCCCAGTGTGGAAAGAGTTTTTCCTTGTTAGCGAGCCTGAAAATACATGAGAGGATACACACAGGGGAAAAGCCTCATCACTGCTCCCAGTGTGGAAAGAGTTTTACCCAGTTAGGACACCTGAAAGTGCATGGGAGAATACACACAGGGGAAAAGCCTCATCACTGCTCCCACTGTGGAAAGGATTTTAACCAGTTAGGGGACCTCAAACGACATGAGACAATACACACAGGGGAGAAGCCTCATCACTGCTCCCAGTGTGGAAAGGGTTTTAACCAGTTAGGGGACCTGAAACGACATGAGACAATACACACAGGGGAGAAGCCTTTCCAATGCTCCCAGTGTAGAAAGAGTTTTACCCAGTTAGGGAGCCTAAAAATACATGAGAGAATACACACAGGAGATAAGCCTCATCACTGCTCCCAGTGTGGAAAGAGTTTTACCCAGTTAGGACACCTGAAAGTGCATGAGAGAATACACACATGGGAGAAGTGCTACCACTGCTCCCAATGTGAAAAGAGTTTTGCCTGGTTAGGGTACCTGAAAATACATGAGAGAATACACACAGGAGAGAAGCCTCATCACTGCTCCCGGTGTGGAAAGAGTTTTACCCAGTTAAGTCACCTGAAACAGCATGAGAGAATACACACAGGGGAGAAGCCGTACCACTGCTCCCAATGTGAAAAGAGTTTTGCCTGGTTAGGTCACATGAGAAGACATGAGAGGACGCACACAGGAGATAAGGATGTAGGCTGCTGAACAGTGGGACATAGGACAGATGTAGGCTGAACAGTAGGACATAGGACAGATGTAGGCTGAACAGTAGGACATAGGACAGATGTAGGCTGAACAGTAGGACATAGGACAGATGTAGGTCCAATACATGGTGGATCAGTAGGCCGTAGAGACTCTGAATGTGTCTTGTGTATTGACTTTCCAGTGTTTTCCGTACTGAAGTAGAGTGATGGAGTGCTGCATCAGATGACCTGGCCTCCACAATCACTCGACCTGAACCTCTATTGAGATGGTTTGGGATGAGTTGGACCGCAGAGTGAAGGAAACAAAGCCAACAAGTGCTCAGCATATGTGGGAACTCCTTCAAGACTGTTGGAAAATAATTCCTCATGAAGCTGGTTGAGAGAATGCCAAGCTGTCATCAAGGCAAAGGGTGGCCATTTTGAAGAATGTAAATATAAAAGATATATTGATTTGTTTAACACTTTTTGGTTACTACATGATTCGATATGTGTTTTTTCATATTGTTGATGTCTTCACCATTATTCAACAATGTATAAAATAGTAAAAATGAAGAAAAACCCTTGAATGAATAGGTGTGTCCATACATTGACTGATACTGTACATCTACATGATGTATCGTTACACAATGTAGGCACAGTATAGACCCAACTGCATATCTTGATATTGTTGTAACCTTATGTTTAAAATACTCACTCATTAAAAATCTGTAATGATCAACACATGATTCTCTTTGTACTTTTACATATATTTTATTTATTTTAATAAAATGCATGAAAAACAAACGTTTTGTTTGAAAATAAAATAAAGATTTGACCTGACGTTATTACTAACTGCAGTCAGCAGGTGGCGATGTGGGTCTTTCAGGCAATGCTGCCATTGTGACGTATAATCTAGCGGGCAGAGGCTGCTGTCAAGAAACACTGGCATGTTTTATCATCGGACCCAGCTCTGCCAGCTTATTGTACAAAGGAGAGGTCGCAATTTACGCGACATGTTGGTCGATGCCAACTGCCAAAATGAGCCAGGCTCGTTTACGGCCTCTTCCGAACGGCAGCTATAAATGCAGAGGCTGCGCACAGTGCAACAATATGCCACCCACGGAAAGGAAAACAGTTCCAAATAAATGGCATTATTAGGTGCTCCTCCACCCATGTCATCTCCATGATTAAATGTCCATGTGGGCTGTGGGATGTAGGTAAAACCTCTCGTTCTCTCAAACCAGAGAATTCGTGAACATAAAAGTTCAACCGGAAGAAACGACAGGGATTATCAAGTGACATTATAATGACCAAAAACATCACATTTCTACCTTTTTAGATTTAGTGTCAAAGAGAAAGTCAAGATATCAGACAAACGAGGCGATATAAAGAACTCTTGAGTAAAAGAGCATGTTTTGGGATTTTCACCCTCCAGACATTATTCCCTAAAGGTCTAAATGATGAAATGTCCATGCATGTTATGTTGTAAATGAGAACGTGAACTAATGCGGCCACTTCAGACTACTCTGATGTTTCTTCTTGCACTGTACCCAATGAGTTATGAAAACTAACTTGATAGGTCGATGTGCTCGTTGTTGTTTTACATACGTGTTTTAATACGTTTTATGTACACACTTCAGTAGAATACTTATATTTACTTGTTTATTTTCCCTCGACTTCAACCCCATTGGATGCATTGGGTGGCGCAGTGGTGCAGTGGTCTAAGGCACTGCATCGCAGTGCTAACTGTGCCACTAGAGATCCTGGTTCGAATCCAGGCTCTGTCGCAGCCGGCCGCGACCGGGAGACTCATGGGCGGCGCACAATTGGCCCAGCGTCGTCCAGGGTAGGGGAGGGAATGGCCGGCAGGGATGTAGCTCAGTTGATAGAGCATGGCGTTTGCAACGCCAGGGTTGTGTGTTCAATTCCCACGGGGGGCCAGTATAAAAAATAAATAATGTAATCACTAACTGTAAGTCGCTCTGGATAAGAGCGTCTGCTAAAATGACTAAAATGTAAAAAAATGCATTGAACGGATGTGGGTGGAGCAACGTCTACATAAATGTGTAAATTCAAAACACTCACAGAAGCTCTGACGAAGGCCTCGAGGCGGATACGTAAAGATAATAAAGAGCAGTGATTCTATCAGGAGCAGTGTGCGGGTTTCTTCTTGTTTCTCTCTTGTCATTGCTGATTAAAATTGATGTTAATGATGAGAGTAATGTAGCTGAAAAAGAAATATGTAAATGCTGGTTGATTTTTGTTTTGTACACAACAATTAAGAAATTGACAAAACTCGTAAATGGTATGAAATAAAACAAAAGTTGTTCATCAAGTATAGCAGTTTGAATTGCGTTAACACAAATGAATCGTAAATAAACCTTGTAGATGATAAAAGACAGAAATTAACGGTGAACATTGACCGGTGATGATACAACGGGGAATTGATCAACATGAACAAACAAAAGGTGGCCTAAACAACTCACGCCACGTCACAATACATGCGCACTATTTGTCTGGAGACAGAGACTTGCCTATAGTGCGTTTTCGCCTCACATCATTCCCTCCTTCTGGTCTAGACATCTGTTTGTATTATACTCAATATGCATAGCCCGATCTTTACAAGAAATAAGCCTCGGGGGAACTTTAAAAACGTGTTCGGGTATAAAGCAGTAGTCATTTATGAAAAACAAAGGAACATTCAAAGGACAAATGCGGAACATCGAAACCATTATTTTTTTTTTTTTACCGATTCATGTTTATTCATAAAAAGCAGACGATAGTAAATATCATTAATCACAATGGTTAGTCTTTTCAAATTAACAGGACAACATTCTGAACGTATTCATATGACTACATTTATCCTAATCGGAAACATATGCCGCGGGGAGAAGTCAAAAGATCCTAGAAGTCGGGCTATAAATGGTCAAATCCAGAATAAATATAAGCTAGCCGAATTGTTCAGTCTTGATCTATGATCAAAATAGGCTGGGACGTGTTCGGGTTCCCTTACAGAAAAAAAAAATGTAATCAGAGAGCAGTATAACTGCAATTACTGCGTCCAAAATACCACAGTCGACTAAAGTTACTGAACTTTTACAGCAGTTAAAAAAAAAGAGCAATATTTAGTTGTAAGGGTTCTGTTTA
Source organism: Coregonus lavaretus (assembly GCF_964263955.1). NCBI lineage: Eukaryota > Metazoa > Chordata > Actinopteri > Salmoniformes > Salmonidae > Coregonus > Coregonus lavaretus. The sequence continues at coordinate 4,620,144 of NW_028161510.1, read as the reverse complement.
GGCTATAGGTTATGGGGAAGAACGCAACTGCACTGAAACGAATAGCCTGATTCAATGCAATTCCCCACTCCTGAACATCAAAACTGTGTTTATAGGCATAACATACCACTCAATAAGAAGAGGAAGAGGTCAAATCATGACATCAGTGATTTTCAGGTCGGAGATGTAGAAAGATTTCCGAATTGGAAATAAGAGTTGAATCACCATTGAAATATAATTGTTCCTAGTCAGAGCTTGTTTTTTTCTGAGCGACTTTAAAGGGGAAATAAGCAATTTGCTACATCCAATTTCAAACTTTTAAATTAATGATGTATGTACCCATTGACTCTTTAAGAATATAAACGTATACATGCCTAATGAGCTTAGTTCAACTGCCGTACCCCATCAGAAACCAACCTGTTTAACTCCATTGGTTTGTAAACATTGTAAACACTGTTCGCCTGAAAACGTGGATAAACTAGAATTTAAAATATCATCTTGCATCCATAGCTCTGTGAATTTGAGAGTGGTTGTATTTCTCCAGACTCAGCTTTTTACCAAAACAGTGGTGGGGTATCCGCTTTGTTATTGTTTGAACTGCAGATCCCCTGTAAAGGAAAAGTCATAACAGGGTTCATTATAACAGGGTTTATTATAGCAGGGTTTATTTTAATTATTGATAAACATGCACCTGTTTGGTAACTGACTGTTAGAACTGTAAAGGCTCCGTGGATTGATGAGGAATTGAAAAACTGTCTGGTTGAAAGAGACGGGGCAAAAGGAGTGGCTAATAAGTCTGGCTGCACATCTGACTGGCTGACTTACTGCAAATTGAGAGATTATGTGACTAAACTCAACAAAAAGAAGAAGAAAACTGTATTATGAAGCCAAGATCAATGATATAAAGAACGATGGAAAAGAAATTTGGAGTACTTTAACTGAAATATGGGTAGAATGACATTCAACTCCATCTTTCATCGAATCAGATGGCTTATTCATCACAAAACCATTTGACGTTGCAAATTATTTTAATGATTACTTAATTGGCAAAGTGGGCAAACTTAGGCAGGAAATGCCAACAATGATCAGTGAGCCATCGTATTCATGCATAAAAAAACAAATAATGAAAGAAAAGCATTGAAAGTTTTAATTTTGTAAAGTTAGTGTGGGAGAGGTGGAAAAAGTATTGTTATCGATCAATAATGACAAACCTCCTGGCATTGACAACTTAAATGGAAAGCTACTGAGTCTTTCAGGTGATGATTCTTGCGTGACGTATATTCTAGTGGACGGGACGGGAGGCTTTTTCAACAACAACAATTCAGCCGCCTTGGTAGCTTGCTAGCCAACATAAAACCACAATATTGAAGCTCTTTAGACAATTTTTGTGTATATTAACATCAGTGTTTTAAACACACTGTCTGTGTATTTAGCAGTTACTCCATTTGATTTCACATTTACGTTATTAGCTATCTGGCTAAGTAACACTAGGCTAATGCTAACTAGCTAGCTAACATCCCCAACCATGTGCTCACTAAGCTACTCTCCTCCTCCTAAAGAAGAGGAGGTCTGCTGGACAGAGAAAGACGTTACAGTGAAAGAAGAGGAGGAAGAGGAGGATGTCACAGTTAAAACAGAAGTAGAGGGTGAAGCTGTTACCGTGAAATTAGAGGAAGAAGTTACAGTGAAAGAAGAGGAAGAAGTTACAGTGAAAGAGGAGGATGCAGTTTTTGGAGTGAAGGAGGAGGGGGAGATTACTGTCACGTTGGAGGAAGAAGAGGAGACTGGAGAGCTGATTAACACCAGTAAGTAGTATTTTAAAAACAGTGGCACAAACTCTGTAGTTGTTGAACTATTGAACTAATGTGTCGTCTTAAAGACTGCGGTCAGGTGATCCGTCATTCGCAAAACGTGGTCAAGACACCCACCCTTCTGTTTCCGCCTGAATTTTCTTACCGAATAGATACCACTTAACTGTACCGCGTGTTTTCTGGGAGGGAAACTGAGTCGGATGCTCTCTAATGCTCCGACAGAAACGATAGCTACAAATCATTCTAAAAATGACTTTGATATCACCGGTAGAGTGAGGCTGCAGAGGTTGCAGTAGCCTAACGTTGGTGCTGTTTAGGAAATGTTAAATTGTCAAAGCAAGATGTGTTTACGGTCATGATACACACACAGGAAGATCTAAATGCGCTTGATATGTTTTTAGTAAATCATGAATCCAGTGTGATGACCGTTGCTTACCATACGATCTCCATATTAAAAATATGGGTTAATATAATTACTTATTCTATATTAGAGTTAACTTTGAAGTAAAATTGGATGGTAAACATTTTGTCATGTCTGCCACTAGTCCGTCACTAATCCATGTTCATTAACATGGCGTTATGCTGGCTTCAACATGGGGGAACACTAGTTTACTGCTCAGTGCATTAGGAAAGGATTCAGACCCCTTAACTTTCTACACATTTTGTTACGTTAAAGCCTTATTCTAAAATGGATTAAATCTTTTTTCCCCCTCATCAATCTACACACAATAGGGTTTTTGCTCATTTATAAAGGAAAATACTGAAATATCACATTTACATAAGTATTCAGACCCTTTACTCAGTACGTTGTTGAAGTACCTTTGGCAGTGATTACAGACTCAAGTCTTCTTGGCCATGACGCTACAAGCTTGGCACACCTGTATTTGGGGAGTTTATCCCATTCTTCTCTGCAGATCCTCTCAAGCTTTGTCAGGTTGGATGGGGAGTGTCGCTGCACAGCTATTTTCAGGTTTCTCCATAGATGTTCGATCAGGTTCAACTCTGGGCTCAGGCTGGGCCACTCAAGGACATTCAGAGACTTGTCCCGATGCCACTCCTGCGTTGTCTTGGCTGTGTGCTTAGGGTCATTGTCCTGTTGGAAGGTGAACATTCGCACCAGTCTGAGGTCATGAGCGCTCAGGAGCAGGTTTTCATCAAGGATCTCTCTGTACTTTGCTCCGTTCATCTTTCCCTCAATCCTGACAAGTCTCCCAGTCACTGCCTCTTGGTCCATTAAGACACTCAGGTTAATGCAGGTTAGATTTCCTCTCTATTTGATATGAATATGACTTGGCCCATTAAGACACTCAGGTTAATGCAGGTTAGATTTCCTCTCTATTTGATATGAATATGACTTGGCCCATTAAGACACTCAGGTTAATGCAGGTTAGATTTCCTCTCTATTTGATATGAATATGACTTGGCCCATTAAGACACTCAGGTTAATGCAGGTTAGATTTCCTCTCTATTTGATATGAATATGACTTGGCCCATTAAGACACTCAGGTTAATGCAGGTTAGATTTCCTCTCTATTTGATATGAATATGACTTGGCCCATTTAGACACTCAGGTTAATGCAGGTTAGATTTCTCGTGCCGCGCTATTTCATGATCAAACAATGAATGAATCTAACCGAGTTCTAGGCAATATAATAAAGTTAGAAGTTATTTTTCTATAACCTAAAACATGGGATACCTAAAGTAATAATGAGACAGAGAAGGAACAATAGCAAGATATAAAAATCACATGAGAAATTCGAACAAACCGTACAGTTCAGCAAAGAATTATATAGACAGAAATTATGCATGCATGCAAGGCCCATTGCGAACCAAACGACGAAAAACCTAATCCTACTCAAATAAAACCTAATCCTACTTTAAATATCATAAAAGCATTAAGACAAATTCAAGTTATGAAGAGTATTCATAACTAATATTGGGAGACAGCTGTAAGTGGAAGAACCAGCTCTGTAAGCCCTTTGTAAAAGCTTTGAAATATGATTGAATGAAAAGCCTTTTTCTAGACTTGGCTTCCTACTCTGTAATTCTCAGGACATTTAATCCATACCCAGGCCTCCTTTAATACTCCATAATGTTTCATCATTAGATGCTCCTGGTCTCCTTTAAGACTCCATAATGTTTCATCATTAGATGCTCCAGTCCTCCTTTAAGACTCCATAATGTTTCATCATTAGATGCTACAGTCCTCCTTTAAGACTCCATAATGTTTCATCATTAGATGCTACAGTCCTCCTTTAAGACTCCATAATGTTTCATCATTAGATGCTACAGTCCTCCTTTAAGACTCCATGATGTTTCATCATTAGATGCTACAGTCCTCCTGTAAGACTCCATAATGTTTCATCTGTAGGTGAAGCCTCCTTTAAAACTCCATAATGTTTCATCTGTAGGTGAAGCCTCATTTAAGACTCCATAATGTTTCATCTGTAGGTGAAGCCTTCTTTAAAACTCCATAATGTTAAAGGGATACTGTGAGATTCTGGCAATTTTACAGAGTCAAATTAAATACTGTAGTCCTCAATATCTGTTATTCTAGTGCTCTGCTCAGCCTAAAAACATGACATTCCATGAGAGCAAGATTCTAGTTGGAGCTCTACATCTTTTGTTTTACACCAAGATTATTTTTAATGAGACAATTTTTTGTAAACTGGCCTCAGGTTATTGAGGGATCTGATTTGGATTCAACCTCCGAGCAAGAGATTTGTGGAGGTTTCATTCAGGTCTCTATTTAAATAAACACTGTCTTTGGCAGGAGAAAGACCAGACTCAGAGGAAGCGGAGACGTCCGAACCAGCAAGACGACAACACTGCTCCCACTGTGGAAAGGTTTTTAACCAGTTAGGGGACCTGAAACAACATGAGAGAGTACATACAGGAGAAAAGCCATACCAGTGCTCCAAATGTGGAAAGAGTTTTACCCAGTTAGGGCACCTGAAAGGCCACAAGAGATTGCACACAGGGGAGAAGCCTTATCGCTGCTCCCAGTGCGGAAATAGTTTTACAGCGTTAGGGAGCCTGAAAATACATGAAAGAATACACACAGGAGAGAAGCCTTACTACTGCTCCCAGTGTGGAAAGAGGTTTGCCCGTTTAGGGCACCTGAAATAGCATACGAGATTGCACACATGGGAGAAGCCTTACCACTGCTCCCTGTGTGTAAAGAGATTTTCCTCATCGGGGTGCCTGAAAATACATGGGAGGACACACACAGGCGATAAACCTTTCCAATGCTCCCAGTGTGGAAATAGTTTTTCCTTGTTAGCGAGCCTGAAAAGACATGGGAGGACACACACAGGAGATAAGCCTCATTACTGCTCCCAGTGTGGAAAGAGTTTTAACCGGAAAGGACAACTGGAACAGCATGAGAGAATACACACAGGGGAGAAGCCCTACTACTGCTCCCAATGTGAAAATAGTTTTGCCCGGTTAGGGGACCTGAGAAGACATGAGAGGATGCACACAGGAGAGAAGCCTCATCACTGCTCCCAGTGTGGAAAGAGTTTTAATCAGTTAGGTCACATGAGAAGACATGAGAATACACACAGGACATAAGGATGTAGGATACTGAACAGTAGGACATAGGACATATGTAGGATAATGAACAGTAGGACATAGGACAGATGTAGGCTGAACAGTAGGACATAGGACAGATGTAGGTCCAATACATGGTGGGTCAGTAGGCCGTAGAGACTCTGAATGTGTCTTGTGTATTGACTTTCCAGTGTTTTCCGTACTGCATGTATTATAGTGGATTGGGTTTGTGGATTTGTTTTCTGACTTCACAAAATGAATTTCCATGTAAATGGACAAAGTATATTGCTCTCCTTTTGAGAAAAGACAATTCCAGTTAGAGAAAGGTTTCCCAAACTCTACCCCAAAGAGTAGATAATAATAATAATTGGTCATTTAGCAGACACTCTTATCCAGAGCGACTTACATGAGCAATTAGGGTTAAGTGCCTTGCTCAAGGGCACATCGACAGATTTTTCACCTAGTCGGCTCGGGGATTAGAACCAGCGACCTTTCGGTTACTGGCACAACGCTCTTAACCACTAAGCTACCTGCCGCCCAGCTCAGCTTTAATGTTGCAGATAGATTGTAGCTTCCACACTCTTGGCATTCTCTCAACCAGCTTCATGAGGTAGTCACCTGGAATGCATTTTAATTAACAGGTGTGCGTTGTTAAAATTTAATTTGTGGAATTTCTTTCCTTCTTAATGCGTTTGAGCCAATCAGTTGTGTTGTGACAAGGTAGGGGTGGTATACAGACGATAGCCCTATTTGGTAAAAGACCAAGCCCATGTTATGGCAAGAACAGCTCAAATAAGCGAAGAGAAACGACAGTCCATCATTACTTTAAGACATGAATGTCAGTCAATCCGGAAAATTTCAAGAATTCTATGATGAAACTGGCTCTCATGAAGACCGCCACAGGAAAGGAAGACCCAGAGTTACCTTAGATAGTTAGTAGGGGTGTAACGATTCGTTTTAACAACGATTCGATTTGTATCACGATTCGTGGTTGTCGATACGATTCAAGGACGATATTGGTTAATTTAGAACGATACGATCCGAAACGATTCAGTGACTTGAAATCGATTCAGTAACCTTTTAGCCAAAAATTCAACCAGTGTGACTGAAATAAATACCTGGATACTGGACAGTGCAGGTGAAGTTTCCTAGATTCCTGTTTCTTGTAAGGACCGCAATGGTGGCTTGATAATTTCTCGCTCGTCGGCTTCTCCTCTGTCGTCCGCCATGCTATGTTTTGTTGTCTTGGCGCCTTTGCGCTGCTGCTGGCGCGATGACGTCACGGATAGGCAGACTGAATCGAGTAATGTTTAAAGCCTTTATCATTAAAAGTGCTAAGAAAAAACATCCATATAAACAGGGGTGCACATCCCTTTTTCAGTGAGTTACTCAGGTGAGTACCAGCAGATGGTGTCTGGTACTCACCCCATTTGTAGCGTGGTCTTAATAAGTACAGTCTTCCTCACTGTCCTCTTCAGTGTCGCCCCCCACTGTCCTCTGCTTCAGCTTCCTGCATGGTAGATGAAGATGCTGCAGATACACCTCCCTGTCCTTGGTTGAGCCTCCGATTAGCTGTCTCCATCCACAGGTCAACAGCAAGCTTTGGGTCAAATGTCTCTGTGGTCTGCTTTGACAGGTGAATGTGCATCAGGGCTGAGAGACGAGCATGTGACAGACAAGATCTGTACTTGGTTTTTATTATGTTGAGATGTGAGAATCCCCTCTCACAAGCTGCACTGCTTAAAGGCAGTGTAAGAGACAGCTTAACCACCTTGTTGATGTTGGAATAAGCATCTGGGTTACTTGTACTTACTATTTGGACCAAGTCATACACAGAAGAGGCTCCCAGGCGTTTTCCTGCCTGCTTTAAGCGCATCCATTCTGTCACAGTGGTATCTTTGTCAAGTTGCAAGGTGGCCTCATATTTCTTGAGAATGCTGCAAACTGTTGTGTTTCCAAAACTGTGGAGGTCTTGCATTTCCTGAGGCCATGTTGAAGGATCAAATACTAAGAAATGATCACATGACATGAGGGAGTCATATCTGATTTCAAACTCTTCAATTAACCCCCTGAGTAAGTGTGTCTTGTCTCTGTCAGCATCAGCATTGGAAACAGTGTGTGCCCTGTGGCTTCCACCATCAAGCAGAAGTGTGAACTGTCCAATGGCCACCATGAGTTCATCCTTACATTCTCCAATGGTCAGCTTTTCCTTCTGAAACCTAATGGATGTGGTCTTCAAAATGTTGCAAATGTCAAGCATGTTTGACAGAAAGCACTGAAAACGCTCTGTGCAGATATGCTGCAAGTCACTTATCACTCGTAACCAGTTGCATTTTAATGGCTGGTAATAGTCTTGATATTTTTAACAGTGTTTCATGCCTCCATGCAGACCATCTGGTATTATGAAACTTACCCAGTTCCACAAAGGAGATCCCATTTTCTTCACATAGCTTTATTCAGTGCAGCAGTTTTTTTTGCTCCACCTTTTTGTAAATAAAACTGCAGCAGCTTGACCACAGAGTGATGAAATGTCTCACAGTAAGGAACGTTGCGATCAGCTGATTTTGCGGAATTCTCCAGTGTGTGTGCGGTGCACAGAATGTGCACAAGGGAGTCTCCAACCGCAGCATGTTGCCGGAGTTTTGGCACAACGCCGTTGTAGATACCTACGTTGACAGCAGCCCCGTCTGTGCACACAGCGACCAACTTTGTTGTCCAGTCATCCAAGCCTGTGTCCTGGAAAAGTCTCACAAGTCCGTCTGTTATGGCCTGTGCGGTTCGGTCAGCACCCAATTCAATCAGTCCAATAAAGTCCGAAGTAAACTCTCCGTTGCTGGACACAGACACAATGTAAACTATTTCCTGCTCAGTTTTTGTGATGTCCTCAGATCCATCAAAAAGCAGCCCCCAAAATTCAGCAGACTGCAACTTGGCTCGTAACTCCCCGCTGATGGTGTGAGCGATGCTCTGCATGATCCGTGTGCCCCCTTCACGTGAATGATATGCACCTCCGACATTTACTCCTAGCCGCTTCAGTAAAGGAACATCCTCAGAATAGGAAGACATGGGACGTGCGTGTTTAGCTTTATGGAAAGCGAAAAATATTAAACAGAGCTTGCCGCTGTTCTTCATTCAGCTTGTCTCGCCATCTGGCAAGTGGGCGACTGGACATTTATTCTCGGCTAGCTTTTAGCAATGGCTTGCGCCACATTCGTGTGCTCCTTGCTCTTTTCATGTTTGTCAAAGAAAGGATGGTTGAAATTCTTTGAGCCTTTATAAAATGCACCTGTTTTGTCTGCTAGATGTGGATTTGAGCGGCAAATCTTGCACCACATTTCAGTGCGCTCATCGTTAGCTTCAAGCCACTGCACATCTTGGAGCCACTTTTCCGAAAAAATTATTTTCTTCGGCTCTGGCTCCAGTTGGCGTTTCTTTGTAGGTGGCGAAACGCCAAAGAAGCTGCTTAATGTCTGTTGCTTTTTGGACATCCCTGACAGTAGTTGACAAGTAACATGTCATGTGTAAGGTTAGATGAGAAGATCGGTCAAGTACGCAAAGGCGCGTAGTAACACAAGTGGCATTACGCATTCCTGATTTTTGTCGCGCTTGCGTATCTGCGTACCAGTTATGTGCACCCCTGCATATAAAGTCTGACGTGCTTAAATCCAATGGGTTATTTCCTAGTATCGATACAATCAATTTATTACATTTTAAAACGATGTTAGATCGATATATGTTGTCCAAAAGGCCAACTCGCCGAGCACAGATCGATGTAGTTGGATCATAGGAATATAAATCGATACATCGATGTAGTAGATGGATCGTTACACCCCTACTCTACCCCTGTTCCTCTGAAAAGGGCAGTAGAAGCCGTTACCCCACGAGTGGAGTGAGCTCTGATACCCTGAGGCAATTGCCGCCCCGCTGCCTCATAAGCTGTCTCAATGCCTTCACAAAGCCAGTGAGACAACCGCTGTTTTGAAAGTGGTCTACCTAGTGCAGCCGCACCGTGACACACAAACAACTGAGGCGATGACCTAATCGCTGCTGTGCGCTCGACGTAACACGCCAAAGCGCGTACCGGGCACAGGCGATGGTGCTTCTCCTCACTCCTCTCTCTATGAGGAGGAGGAGAAAAAGCCCACAGCTCCACGGTCTGTGACCTATATGAACTCTTAATAACCTTCGGCACAAATGCCGGGTTAGGACGTAACACTGCTCTGCTCAGGTCACCATTGATGGCCAAGCAGTCAGGTCTCGTCGAAAAAGCACACAAATCACTGATCCGCTTAGCTGTAGTCAAAGCGAGCAACAGTGCTGTCTTAATAGACAGCATCTTGAGGGGTATTTGATTCAATGGCTCGAACGGCGACTTACATAGCGCTTCGAGTACCAAAGCCAAATCCCACTGAGGAAGCGTGACTCTAGATGTTGGCCTAAGTCGCCGCGTTCCTAATAGGAAGCGTTTCACTAGAGGGTGGCTAAAGACATTGTCTCTGCCAAACCCCTCATGACAAGCTGAAATCGCTGCTGCAAACACCCTAATAGTGGCCGGCGATTTTTGCTTATCAAACATGAGCTGTAGAAAAGAGAGAATACTCTCCACCTGACAGCTCATGGGGTCTACACCTTGTGTAACACACCATCGTGAAACACGTTCCATCTACTGGCATACATCTTAGAAGTGGAACTGGCACGTGAACCCTGTATGGTCCTGATCACTGCATCAGATAACCCACGGCGCTCTAGCCTGTCCCTCTCAGCAGCCAGGCCTTCAGTGGTTGGCCGATTATGGGCAACTTCCCTATCGTTCCTTCCGCCTGAGACAACGCGTCCCGTCAATGTGGAATTGGCCAAGGTGGCGCAATCAACATCTGACTCATCTCCGCAAACCAAGGAGCCCCCGGGCGATCGGGCGCTATCAGTATCACTGACAGCCCCCCTGACCTCACCCTGGCTAGCAGTGGGAGAATGCAGGACAGCGGAGGAATGCATACAGGAGAACTCTCGGCCATGGTTGGTGCGCAAAGGCGTCCCTTCCCAGTGGTGGTTCGTCCTGTTCCCTCAGAGAGAACCACAGAGGACATTGCGCGTTCACGCGTGACGCGAATAGGTCCACCTCGGCTCTCCCGAATTGTTCCCAAATCTGGAGAACAATGTCCGGATGCAGACACCACTCGTCGTCTCGAGGACCCCCTCTTGACATGAGGTCTGCTCCTACGTTCAAGTAGCCCGGAATGTGTGCTGCTCTCAATGAGCGAAGGTGCTCGTGAGCCCACAGCCACAATTCCTTTGCCGCCCGATGGAGAGCAGGAGACCTGACTCCTCCCTGGCGATTTATGTGAGCTACTGTGGTCCGGTTGTCTGACCAGACCAGAACATCGCGACCCCGAAGGGTAGACGCGAAGTGGGTCAGAACCAGTCGAACCGTTTCCAACTCCAAGAGGTTGATATGACGACCTGATTGAGGCCACACACCTCCTATCGCTTGGGTCTGACATGTCCCTCCCCATCCCGTCAGGGACGCATCCGTGAATACTGGGATGTGAGAGGACACCTTTCCTATCGGGACTCCGTGCGTGAGAACGCGCGGGTTTCTCCAATAGTTCAGATCTGCACTGAGCGAGAGGGGAACCACCACCAACCGATGACGTTGACGCAATGGGTCTAGTCTTAGTTGGGCGAACCATCGCTGCATCCTGCGCATATGCAGGAGTCCCAGCGGAACCACAGAGTGGGCTGACGACATGAGACCCAAAAGTGACATGATCGACAGCGCCGTCACCGTGTGATTCGGACGACACTTCCTCAAGGCTAGCAACAAGGCTAACCTTCGGGGGTCCGAAATTCGAGCCCTCATCCTCACAGTGTCTAGCTGTATCCCCAGGTAGACAATCTGATGAGTGGGCCAGGGCGCGCTCTTTTTCCAATTCACAGCAAACCCCAGACTTGTGAGATGCATCACTGTCTGTGTTGTGTGAGTGATCGCCAGCTCTGCTGAAGGGGCGAGAACCATTAGATCGTCCAGGTAGGCTAGTAGCCGTATTCCCTGACGACGCAACGATTCCAATGCCGCCTCCACACATTTGGAAAATGTGCGAGGTGCCAGGGCGTACCCAAATGGCATCCTCGTGTATTCGTACGCCACCCCTTGAAAGGCGAACCGCAGAAACTTCCTGTGACGCGGCTGAACCGGCACATGAAAGTACGCGTCCTTTAGGTCTATAATCGTACAAAAGTCCCCTCTCTGGACACATTCCAGCAGACGTTTTGTCGTTAGCATTCGGAAGGGCCGTTTGGTTATGCTCTCGTTGAGAATGCGTAAGTCCAAAATCGGCCTCACTCCCCCCGTCTTTTTGGGCACTAGGAAATAAGGCGAATATAGCCCTTTGTTCCTTTGCTCCCGGGGAACTACTGTCACCGCCTCCTTCGCCAAAAGTTCCGTAATCTCTGTCATCAGAGCGGCCACTTTGTCTGGCGTTTTCATCACCGTCTCCACCACTCCCCTGAACGGGGGTGGGGTCCGGTGGAATTGGAGGGCATAACCCTTCTGCAACGTCTGTTCTAGCCAGCGTGAGAGGGTGCAGCTTCTTCGCCACTGCCAACAATGCAGAGAAAGTGGCTGAGCACGAAGCTGTGGTGCATCCAGCAGGAAGGACCTGTATTCCTCTATGGCCCTTACCGCCACTGTTCTGAATTGCGCTGACCGAGGTCACAGCCTGCGGCAGGGCACCATCCCCAGCAAGCGATTGCGTCATCTTAGGTGACTGCAATTCGCTATCAGAGCCCTTCGCTACAGTACTCCTAGAAGTCTGTAGTATGAGGTCTCTATGAGGTAAAACAAGGCGGCGCCTTGATACCTTCTTAACTTTCACCTTCTGTGTGTGTTCAACTCTGCACCCCTGGTGGGTTGATTCACGCTCAGTGTGGTGAGTACTGGCTCGTTCTGTCAGGGGAGCTTATACTTTGGTTATACCCATAACCCTAGTAATCCGGCCCTCCGTGAACGTAGCATGGGTCTGAATCGCATTAACCGAGACCTTGGTCTGCGATAATGCGCCGTCCCCAGATAGCTGCTGTGTTACAATGCCTGGGGGCGCCGATACTCTGGACACCTTCGTGACCGCGGTAATCGGGCCCTCCGTGAACGCAGCATGGGTCTGGCTCGTACTAGCGGAGACCTTAGTCTGTGCTAGTGCGCCATCCCCAAATAGCGGCTGCGTCCTCATGTCAGAATCTGACCGGGACTGCTGCCTTCTATGTAAAGCACTTCTTATACGTGAAGTGTGATGTGACGACCTGATTGAGGTCTTATGGATACCTACTCTAAGTGCCTGTTCAGCAACGCACCCTCGGTGGGCTGAACGGCTCTTAGAGTGGTAAGGAAGAGAGGGTGAGATTTGAACGCTCTCGGACGTATTATGGAAAAGAGGCTCTTTTTTGACAAAGTCAGGTGGAGCCAACTCTTTATTAAATACATCAACAAAGGCATTTACATCAACACCCATCCCTTCAACCGAAGGGTGGGGGGGGAACAGTGGGCACGTTCGACACCATCGATGCGTCCTCTATCCACTCCCCCGCGTCCCGTCACGTACGCCTCCTCTTGCCTCCCTTGGAGGGCCAGGTCGGCGTCCTCTTCACCTCCCTCGCTGGCTGTAGTGGGGCTACCGTAGCTGCTGGAAGAGCGGGGCCCGTTCCCTTGCTGCTCGTGGCCGCCGGATGACGCCGATTACGCCGCCTCGCCGTAGACCCCGGTCTACTTGGAGGGGCGGAGGTAGATGGCCTTTGGGATGGAGCGGGGCCAAGTCATCCTGCCAACGGCAGGTGCTTGGCCAGCTGTTTCTTCTCCTCCTCTAGCTTGGAAAAACGCTCCGTCGCCTCTTTGACTGCGACCCCAAAGAGGCCGTCGTCAGAGAGGGGGGCGTTCAAGAGAGACGTCCTGTCTGCCTCTTTCATGGCTGTCAAGGACAACCAGAGGTGTCGTTCCCCGACCACCGAAGTGGCCATGGACCTCCCCGCGCAGACTGCGGACGCCTGTGTCAGGTGGAGTATGGCTCCAGAAATTCTGGACGCCTCCTCCACCTCCTCCGGTGCCAGCTCTGTCTTGCCCGTGGTTAAACGGGACAGAGAGGCCGCCAAGAGGGCAATGTTGTTAGCTGCTGCTACAGCTTGGGCTCCCAACCCAAAGGACTTCTCTAACAGCGACGCAGTGAGTCGGTCCTTCTGGGATGGCAACGTGGCCTTCTTGGAACAGGGCCAAGGGCTCGAACCCGGTACGAGATACGCCGCCATGGCGCTCTCTAACCTGGGGATTCCCTGACCCTGGAATCTTCCTTCCACTCTCGTGAATGGGAGATACGCTTTTACTGGCGAACGCGCCGCTAAAGGTGCCTCCCACGAGCCCTCAACGTACCTAGCCAAAGAAGGCATGGCAGGAGCCACTGGCTCTGCTGCCTTCCTTGGCCTGGAATAAGGACCGCCCTCCATCATATCAACCTCCGGTGCGGAGGGAAGAGGGGGCAGCCCTATCTCCAGACGTTGCGCAGCTCTCTTAATGAGACCCGGAAAATCCGCTCTCAGAGAGGCTGCAGCGAAAGAGAGAGCTTCTGATCTCTCAGAGCTCGTATCCCCTTCGCTATAGGGACAACAAGCCCTCTCGCTCTCCAAGGGAAAGGGGGGCTTGAAAATATGAGGGATGGGGTCCGACTGTTCCATTGGAATGCCAGACCCCTCCTCAAAGTCCCTATCTTCCCCCGAGTCTGCACCGTCGGACGACGCCTCTGAAGCAGAGGCTAGTATCGACAGCACGTCCTCAAGGGGGATGTCCTCCCTGAAAAACGCCCAACGCTGCTTCCTCTCCTTTAAAGAAAGGATGGCGCAGGAGGCGCAATTCGGGGGACTGCAGACGCCTTCCTTGGCATGCTGGGATCCCAAACACACGTAACACAGGTCGTGGTGGTCACCGGCCGCCATGGAAGTGCATCTGCACTGAGCTCTGAAAAGAGCTTTTGGGGGTGGAAAATCTCCCGGTGTGCTCATTTAGACGACGTTGATGACTGGAATATACTTAAGGTAATGATGGACTGTCGTTCCTCTTTGCTTATTTGAGCTGTTCTTAATATGGACTTGGTATTTTACTAAATAGGGCTATCTTCTGTATACCCCCCTTACAAATTAACTTTTAAGAAGGCACACCTGTTAATTGAAATGCATTACAGGTGACTACCTCATGAAGCTGGTTGAGAGAATGCCAAGAGTGTGCAAAGCTGTCATCAAGGCAAAGGGTGGCTATTTGAAGAATCTCAAATATAAAATATATTTAGATTTGTTTTGATTTTTGGACCCCAGGAAAAGTAGCTTCTGCTTTGGCAGGAACTAACGGGGGATCCCTAATAAATACAAATACAAACACTTTTTTGGTTACTACATGATTCCATTTCTGTTATTTCATAGTTTTGATGTCTTCACTATTAGTCTACAATGTAGAACATAGTAAAAATGAAGAAAAACCCTTGAATGAGCAGGTGTTCTAAAACTTTTGACCGGTAGTGTATGTAAATTAGATATTTCTGTATTTAATTTAAATATATTTATGCACAACAGCGTTCTATTCAAGCTGGGAGAGAGCACGAGGAGGGTTCATGTCATGCAGGTTCAGGTAGCAGCTACAGGACAGTTGTATATTATTTAAAACATCAATTGGTAGCTGATTAGTATACATGGATAATTTATTTTAAAATCTGCAATGTTTGAATGTCCAGCTTTAATTACTGAACAAGTAATGACATTATTGCCACCAGCCAGCAGTCTAAAGAAATTGCAGCATTATGACACCGTGTATAGATTTCGTGAAACATTAAGCCCCGTGTAGTTCAGTTGGTAGAGCATGGCGTTTGCAACGCCAGGGTTGTGGGTTCGATTCCCACGGGGGCCAGTATATACAAAAAAAAATGCACTCAGTAACTGTAACCGCTCTGGATAAGAGCGTCTGCTAAATTACTAAAATGTAAACATGAGAAAATGACGACCAAATAGAGGCCTACCAATAAACCTTTATCCATTAGCTAAAGCAAAGCTTTACATTCTCTTGCACCACAGGAACCCTATCATCGATTAATTAGGCATGAAGCCGCATAGACATGTCTCTATTTCAGCACGATGTACAGCGATCGGTTTGTGAGTGGATATCTGGCTGAAACATTCGATTTTATTTTTATATTAGGGAGAAGCCCAAAGTCCAACCTTGCGGGGTCCAGAGAAACTGCGTTAACTTTAGAAAATGAGCTACTAAAAGCAGAAGGCTTCCTACGACTGGAGTATTATTTGAATGTTGGCCGAATCCCAACGTTTTTGTTGAACGGAAGTGAAGGCGGAGCCTGGCTCTTTTCTCTTGTTACTTTACGCTCCGTGCAGAGTAGAACACCAGACAACATGATTGAACAAAGGAGGAATGGTAAAATGATATCGGACGGTCACTTTTGAAAATGAGCTAAACAGAAGCCTACTGCTGGAGTATTATTTGTATGATGGCGGAAGTCCTATTTTTCATTCGAACGGAAGTGAAGGTGGAGTCACATGTTCTCTATTCTCCATTTTGTCTTGTGACTTTAGGCAGAGAGTCACATGTTGAAATATAACGTCTCGGTCCTCTACCTCCCTGATCTAAAAGGTCCGTAGACTAGAGATAAACATCTAGTTAACTTCGCCTGAACTCTGCAATCGACCATAAACACACGTTTCTACAATGAATCAGGTGAGTTTAGATTAATTTAATCATTTTTATAACGGGTCTTTGTGGCCTACTTCCTGCTTTTACACTGCGCGCATTTAATGGTCCTTGACTTTTGGAAAATCATTTGTGTAGTTTAGCTGGTTACTCGTAGCCAGGCCCGGCGGCAGGATGAACTCGGCAAGGGGGCATCAGAAATGACTAAGGGGGCACAACTATTTTCGCTTGCTGATAACACAGGATAAATAATAATCGATAATACAATTACACACAATGTATTTGCAGCCACGCACAGCTGTCTTGCAGCAAGAATACAGGCTACTGCACTGCTTTACAAACATGGACAATTCATAAATAGCAGGTCATGACAATGCTACACGCACAACACCCAACAATCCAATGCAAAACAGTTGCTAATTACCGTAATAACACTTCCTCATGCCAATACAATGCATTTCCAATCGCGGAAAGCAAACAATAATGGACAATGCACTACCAACGACTTATCGGTACAATGCAGCTTGGACGCAGCTACCAAGCTGTCTTCCCACAAGAGTGCCGTCCTACGCTGCGTGTGATAACAGATACATTAGTATTCCATAGCTACGAGTTGTTTATTTAAAAATGTTTTAGTCATTTAGTAGATGCTGTTATCCAGAACGACAATGCTGCCGTTGTGCCCCGTCAAAGCCACTTTGTAATATCCATCATACTATCAGCTACCTACCTAACTGTTAACATTAGCTAAATTCCATCCAGATACGCCTGAATGTTTTTTTCTTCTTCGTAGTATGTAACTTTGAAAGTAAACCTAAACCGTCACATTTTTCAACCAGTAAAATGTGTATGACGTTTTGATGTCTTCACTATTATTCTACAATGTAAAACATTTTCAAAATAAAGAAAAACCCTTGGATGAGTAGGGGAGTCCAAACTTGATAAAGAAATGTGTGAGTAAGATATGACTAAAATGTCACACCCTCAGTTAAACTAATAATAGTACTAAAATGTAATACTCCTCCAATTTAGCCATGTGCAGAGTCAATGTCACGTTTGCCTCGTCAAGCTGAAAGCTATTGTAAACAATGCATTCGGAAAGTATTCAGACCCCTTGACTTTTTCCAGATTTTGTTATGTTACAGCCTTATTCTAAAATTGATTGAATTATTTTTTTCCCTCATCAATCTACACAGAATACCCCATAATGACAAAGCGAAAACATAAGTATTCAGAACCTTTGCTATGAGACTAAAAATTGAGCTCAGGTGCATCCTGTTTCCATTGATCATCCTTTAGATGTTTCAACAACTTGATTGGAGTCCACCTGTGGTAAATTCAATTGATTGGACATGATTTGGAAAGGCACACACCTGTCTATATAAGTTCCCACAGTTGACAGTGCATGTCAGAGCAAGAACCAAGCCATGAGGTCGAAGGAGTTGTCCGTAGAGCTCCGAGACAGGATTGTGTCGAGGTACAGATCTGGGGAAGGTACCAAAAAAATTCTGCAGCATTGAAGGTTCCCATGAACACAGTGGCCTCCATCATTCTTAAATATAAAAAGTTTGAAACCACCAAGACTCTTCCTAGAGCTGGCAGCCCCGCCAAACTGAGCAATCAGGGGAGAAGGGCCTTGGTCAGGGAGGTGACCAAGAACCCGATGGTCACTCTGGCAGAGCTCCAGAGTTCCTCTGTGGAGATCAGAGAACCTTCCAGAAGGACAACCATCTCTGCAGCACTCCACCAATCAGGCCTTTGTGGTAGAGTGGCCAGACGGAAGCCACTCCTCAGTAAAGGGCACGACAGCCCGCTTGGAGTTTGCCAAAAGGCACCTAAATGACTCTCAGACCATGAGAAACAAGATTCTCTGGTCTAATGAAACCAAAATTAAACTATTTTGGCTGAATGCCAAGCGTCACGTCTGGAGGAAACCTGGCACCATCCCTACGGTGAAGCATGGTGGTGGCAGCATCATGCTGTGGGGATCCTTTTCAGCATCAGGGAATGGGAGACTAGTCAGGATTGAGGGGAAAGATGAACACCGCAAAGTACAGAGATCCTTGATGAAACCTGCTCCAGAGCGCTCAGGACCTCCGACTGTGGCGAAGGTTTTACCTTCCAACAGGACAACGACCCTAAGCACACAGCCAAGACAACGCAGGAGTGGAATATGGTCTGGGTAAAGCATATTATAATTAGTCTCTGACATCCCTGACCTAGGGAAACAGCACGTGGTCTGGGTAAAGTGGGGGGTTAAGGCCAATCCAGAGATCACTGGGGTTTTTTGTTGGTGTGGGCATGCGCTTGGGCGGACTCTGATCTTTTGGAGCAATATGCACCTGTTGGTAACATGATACCCTCACCGTTCCATGTGTGCCTAGACCCCCGAATAGCAATATTCACAATGGGGATAGCAGTGACTCTCCATTTGGGATAAAAGCAAAAAATAATCCTGTTAAACAGTGGTAACACCACTGTTAGCTCATTTAAAAGATATGGCATATTTGAACAATAGCTACATTAGTCTCCTGAGTGGCGCAGTGGTCTAAGGCACTGCATCGCAGTGCTAACTGTGCCACTAGGTCCTGGTTCGAATCCAGGCTCTGTCGCAGCCGGCCGTGACCGGGAGACTCATGGGCGGCGCACAATTGGCCCAGCGTCGTCCAGGGTAGGGGAGGGAATGGCCGGCAGGGATGTAGCTCAGTTGATAGAGCATGGCGTTTGCAACGCCAGGGTTGTGGGTTCGATTCCCACGGTGGGGCAGTATAAAAAAAAAAAAAATGTATTCACTAACTGTAAGTCGCTCTGGATAAGAGCGTCTGCTAAATGACTAAAATGTAAATGTAAATGTACATGTAATACAAGTTTAGGTTTGTATTAAATTTACATTGTTTTGTGCCAGTTGGCTGTAGGCTACTCCACTAGCAGCTTGCCAGTTGACTGTAGGCTACTCCACTAGCAGCTTGCCAGTTGGCTGTAGGCTACTCCACTAGCAGCTTGCCAGTTGACTGTAGGCTACTCCACTAGCAGCTTGCCAGTTGGCTTTAGGCTACTCCACTAGCAGCTTGCCAGTTGGCTGTAGGCTACTCCACTAGCAGCTTGCCAGTTGGCTGTAGGCTACTCCACTAGCAGCTTGCCAGTTCGCTGTAGGCTACTCCACTAGCAGCTTACCAGTTGGCTGTAGGCTACTCCACTTGCAGCTTGCCAGTTGGCTGTAGGCTACTCCACTAGCAGCTTGCCAGTTGGCTGTAGGCTACTCCACTAGCAGCTTACCAGTTGGCTGTAGGCTACTCCACTAGCAGCTTGCTAGGTGGCTGTAGGCTACTCCACTAGCAGCTTACCAGTTGGCTGTAAGCTACTCCACTAGCAGCTTGCCAGTTGGCTGTAGGCTACTCCACTAGCAGCTTGCTAAAAACTGTAATCAAGCTAGCCTTTTAGCTTCCCACAGATTTAGATGTGGCTTAGTGTTGTATGTTACGGTCTTGCTGAAAGGTGAATTCCTCTCCCGGTGTCTGGTGTAAAGCAGACTGAAGCAGTCTTTCCTCTAGGAAATCCTGTTTCTTTTCATCCTGTAAAACTCCCCAGTCTTTGACGACGTCAAGCATTCCTTTACCATGATGCAGCCATCACCATGCTTGGAAATAAGGAGGCAGTTACTCAGTGATATGATGTTGGATTTGACCCAAACTTAAGGCTTTGCATTTAGGCCCAATAAGTGTGGTCATTTGCGTGTAAATGTTTTAAGAGTATTACTAAGATGGATGCTCTGGAATATTTATATTCTCCTTTCTCTCTGTCATTTAGGTCATTATTGTGGATTATTGTGAATAGTCACATGTACAGGCTTGCGGGTGGTCATTATTGGGGATTATTGTGAATAGTCACATTTACAGGGTTGCAGGTGGTCATTATTGGCGATTTATTGTGAATAGTCACTTGTACAGGGTTGCAGGTGGTCATTATTGGGGATTATTATGAATAGTCACATGTACAGGGTTGCAGGTGGTCATTATTGGGGATTATTGTGAATAGTCACATTTACAGGGTTGCAGTTGGTCATTATTGGGGATTATTATGAATAGTCACAAGTACAGGGTTGTAGGTGGTCATTATTGTAAATAGTCACATGTACAGGGTTGCAGGTGGTCATTATTGTAAATAGTCACTTGTATAGGGTTGCAGGTGGTCATTATTGTAAATAGTCACATGTACAGGGTTGCAGGTGGTCATTATTGTAAATAGTCGCATGTACAGGGTTGCAGGTGGTCATTATTGGGGATTATTGTGAAAATCTGTGTCTGGGTGGCTTAATACACCATACACAATATCATTATTAACAGAAGATGGGTTAGTCATTCAAAAAAATTATGTTAACTGCTATTATTTTACAGACCATATCACTTATTATGTGATTTCTTAACACCAACTTTACTTATGAACTAATTTAAGGTTACCTAAACAAAGGGGGTGAATACTTATCCAATGACTATATTTTAGTTTTTTGTTTGTACAAATTTGTAGAATTTTGTTTTCACTTTCACATTATGGAGTATTTTGTGTAGATCAATTACAAAAAATTATAATCAAATCTATTTCAATCCCACTTTTTAAAGCAACAAAATGTGAAAGAAGTTATAGTGGGTGTAGACTTTCCATAGGAACTGTATAGCCTAATAATATTTAGGAAGTTAATTTCCTTGGGAAGATAACTGCCGTGCTTCTCCATCCATTCATATATAGACTACTCTATTTAATTGAGACCAAACGCTCACCTGATCTGGCATGCCCAACTAGGAGAGGAGAGGACTCTGAACTAGGAGAGGACAGGTATGGCTGCTTAACTAGGAGAGGAGAGGTATGGCTGCTGAACTAGGAGAGGAGAGGTATGGCTGCTGAACTAGGAGAGGAGAGGTATGGCTGCTGAACGAGGAGAGGTATGGCTGCTGAACTTGAAACGGCAAGAAAGATGAGCGGTCCGTTGCACTTTCTCTTGACCTACGTTTTGCACGTAGGATATAGCCTGTCTTTTAGGAGCGGGAATATTTTCAGTCAGAGACAAATAAATGGATAATTAATATATATTGAGAAGGAGAAGACTCAACGCTCGATCCCCATGTTGCGCCTTTTGCTTTATATTGATAATCACATTTTGGGATTTCACCTCGACTCACGTTTGTTGAGCGTCCCCAACTTCTTTCTATTAACAGACACTGTAGTAAACTATAGCCTAATTATATTTAAGTGAATTTCCTTGGAAAAATAACTGCCATGTGATTTATTCGCCCATTCATAGGTAGCCTGGTAGGCTAGTGTGTGAATAATTTGACAGAGGTGCTTTTAGTACAATAGCTAGGCTAACGCATACACAGCAGAAAGACACCGTTTCCAAATAATCTGCGGGACAAGTATATTTATCACAACGTTTTCTGTCTGACCGCCCTCAACATGAAAAATACGGACCGCGCTGCAATGATCTCTGTCGGAGCCCGCAGCCCTCTACCTCTAAACGTCTTTGTTGTACCATTTGAAAGTGGAAAGAAATATATACAGTTCCAGTCAAAAGTTTGGACACACCTACTCATTCAAGGGTTTTTATTTATTTTTACGTTGTAGAATAATAGTGAAGACATCAAAACTATGAAATAACACATATGGAATAATGTAGTAACCAAGAAAGTGTTAAACAAATCAAGTTAAACAAATATAGTTTTGATGTCTTCACTATTACTCTACAATGTAAAAAATAGTAAAAATAAAGAAAAACTGAGAATGAGTAGGTGTGTAGGCTACTCCACTAGTAGCTTAGCAGTTGGCTGTAGGCTACTCCACTAGCAGCTTGCCAGTTGGCTGTAGGCTACTCCACTAGCAGCTTGCCAGTTGGCTGTAGGCTACTCCACTAGCAGCTTGCCAGTTGGCTGTAGGCTACTCTACTAGCAGCTTGCCAGTTGGCTGTAGGCTACTCCACTAGCAGCTTGCCAGTTGGCTGTAGGCTACACCACTAGCAGCTTACCAGTTGGCTGTAGGCTACTCCACTAGCAGCTTGCCAGTTGGCTGTAGGCTACTCCACTAGCAGTTTGCCAGTTGGCTGTAGGCTACTCCACTAGCAGTTTGCCAGTTGGCTGTAGGCTACCTCACTAGCAGCTTACCAGTTGGCTGTAGGCTACACCACTAGCAGCTTACCAGTTGGCTGTAGGCTACTCCACTAGCAGCTTGCCAGTTGGCTGTAGGCTACTCTACTAGCAGCTTGCCAGTTGGCTGTAGGCTACTCCACTAGCAGCTTGCCAGTTGGCTGTAGGCTACTCTACTAGCAGTTTACCAGTTGGCTGTAGGCTACTCCACTAGCAGCTTACTGAGTACAGGATTGCAGGTCATTATTGTGAATAGTCACATGTACAGGGTTGCAGGTGGTCATTATTGTGGATTATTGTGAATAGTCAAATGTACAGGGTTGCAGGTGGTCAGTATTGTGAATAGTCATATGTACAGGGTTGCAGGTGGTCAGTATTGTGAATAGTTACATGTATAGGGTTGCAGGTAGTCATTGTGGATTCTTGTGAATAGTCACATGTACAGGGTTGCAGGTGGTCATTATTGTGGATAGTAACATGTACAGGGTTGCAGGTGGTCATTATTGTGAATAGTCACATGTTCAGGGTTGCGGGTGGTTATTATTGGGAATAGTCACATGTACATGGTTGCGGGTGATCATTGTTGGGAATAGTCACATGTACAGGGTTGCGGGTGATCATTGTTGGGAATAGTCACATATACAGGGTTGCAGGTGGTCAGTATTTTTAATAGTCACATGTACAGTGTTGCAGGTGGTCATTATTGGGGATTACTGTGAATAGCCAAATGTGCAGGTTGTCATTATTGTGGATTATTGGGAATAGTCACATGTACAGGGTTGCATGTGATCATGATTGGGAATAGTCACATGTACAGGGTTGCAGGTGGTCATTATTGGGGAGTACTGTGAATAGTCACATGTACAGGGTTGCAGTTGGTCATTATTGTGGATTATTGTGAATAGTCACATGTACAGGGTTGCAGGTGGTCATTATTGGGGATTATTGTGAACATCTTTGATCATTATTAACATAGGAAGGGTTAGTCATTCAAAAAAATCATGTTAACATTATTTTACAGTCCATGTCACTTATGTGATTTTTTTAACACCAACTTTACTTATGGACTAATTTAGGCTTACCTAAACAAAGGGGGTGAATACTCATGTAATGACTATATTTTAGTTATTGATTTGTATTTGTTTGTACAAATTTGTAGAATTTTGTTTTAACTTTCACATTATTTTGTGTAGATGAATTACGAAAATTATAATCAAATCTATTTCAATCCCACTTTGTAAAGCAACAAAATGTGAAAAAAGTTATAGTGGGTGTAGACTTTCCATAGGAACTGTACAGCCTAATAATATTAAGGAAGTTAATTTCATTGGGAAGATAACTGCCCGTGCTTCTCCATCCATTCAAATATAGACTACTCTATTTAAGACCAAACGCTCACCTGATCTGGCACGCCCAACTAGGAGAGGAGAGCCCGTGTAGCTCAGTTGGTAGAGCATGGCGTTTGCAACGCCAGGGTTGTGGGTTTGATTCCCACGGGGGGCCAGTATGAAAAAAAAAAAAAAAGTATGCACTCACTAACTGTAAATCGCTCTGGAGCATCTGCTAAATGACTAAAATGTAAAATGAGAGGTATGGCTTCTGAACTAGGAGAGGAGAGGTATGGCTGCCGAACTAGGAGAGGAGAGGTATGGCTGCTGAACTAGGAGAGGAGAGGTATGGCTGCCGAACCAGGACAGGAGAGGTATGGCTGCTGAACTAGGAGAGGAGAGGTATGGCTTCTGAACTAGGAGAGGTATGGCTTCTGAACTAGGAGAGGTATGGCTTCTGAACTAGGAGAGGAGAGGTATGGCTTCTGAACTAGGAGAGGTATGGCTTCTGAACTAGGAGAGGTATGGCTTCTGAACTAGGAGAGGAGAGGTATGGCTTCTGAACTAGGAGAGGTATGGCTTCTGAACTAGGAGAGGTATGGCTTCTGAACTAGGAGAGGAGAGGTATGGCTGCTGAACCAGGACAGGAGAGGTATGGCTGCTGAACTAGGAGAGGAGAGGTATGGCTTCTGAACTAGGAGAGGTATGGCTTCTGAACTAGGAGAGGTATGGCTGCTGAACTAGGACAGGAGAGGTATGGCTGCTGAACTAGGAGATGAGAGGTATGGCTGCTGAACTAGGAGAGGAGAGGTATGGCTGCTGAACTAGGACAGGAGAGTTATGGCTGCCGAACTAGGACAGGAGAGATATGGCTGCTGAACTAGGACAGGAGAGGTATGGCTGCTGAACTAGGAGAGGAGAGGTGTGGCTGCTGAACTAGGAGAGGAGAGGTATGGCTGCTGAACTAGGAGAGGAGAGGTGTGGCTGCTGAACTAGGAGAGGAGAGGTATGGCTGCTGAACTAGGAGAGGAGAGGTGTGGCTGCTGAACTAGGAGAGGAGAGGTATGGCTGCTGAACTAGGACAGGAGAGGTATGGCTGCTTAACTAGGAGAGGAGAGGTATGGCTGCCGAACGAGGAGAGTTTTTCTTTATTTTTACTATTTTTTACATTTTAGAATAGTATTGAAGACATTATAGCTATGAAATAACACCGATGGAATCGTGTAGTAACCAAAAAAGTGTTAAACAAATCAAAAACATGTTATATTTGAGATTCTTCAATAGCCACCCTTTGCCTTGATGAAAGCTTTGCATACTCTTGGCATTCTCTCAACCAGCTTCATGAGGTAGTCACCTGGAATATATTTGGATTTGTTTAACACTTTGTTGGTTACAACATGATTATTATTCTACAATGTAAAAAATAAAATAAAACCCTTGAATGAGTAGGTGTCCAAACTTTTGACTGGTACTGTATGTTATTACATTTTAGTACATTTGTCTGCCAAAACATGACACCCACTCTTTTTTAAATGTGTTCTATCGCAAACTGTCAAACATAAAGCTTTCCAACGTAACATCAATTATCCAATCAAAGCCACATTGACAATTTGAAATTAGCACATCAATTACAAAAAAGTATAATTGAATATACACTGCTCAAAAAAATAAAGGGAACACTTAAACAACACAATGTAACTCCAAGTCAATCACACTTCTGTGAAATCAAACTGTCCACTTAGGAAGCAACACTGATTGACAAATGTCACATGCTGTTGTGCAAATGGAATAGACAAAAGGTGGAAATTATAGGCAATTAGCAAGACACTCCCAATAAAGGAGTGGTTCTGCAGGTGGTGACCACAGACCACTTCTCAGTTCCAATGCTTCCTGGCTGATGTTTTGGTCACTTTTGAATGCTGGCGCTGCTTTCACTCTAGTGGTAGCATGAGACGGAGTCTACAACCCACACAAGTGGCTCAGGTAGTGCAGCTCATCCAGGATGGCACATCAATGCGAGCTGTGGCAAGACGGTTTGCTGTGTCTGTCAGCGTAGTGTCCAGAGCATGGAGGCGCTACCAGGAGACAGGCCAGTACATCAGGAGACGTGGAGGAGGCCGTAGGAGGGCAACAACCCAGTAGCAGGACCGCTACCTCCGCCTTTGTGCAAGGAGGAGCAGGAGGAGCACTGCCAGAGCCCTGCAAAATGACCTCCAGCAGGCCACAAATGTGCATGTGTCTGCTCAAACGGTCAGAAACAGACTCCATGAGGGTGGTATGAGGGCCCGACGTCCACAGGTGGGGGTTGTGCTTACAGCCCAACACCGTGCAGGCCGTTTGGCATTTGCCAGAGAACACAAAGATTGGCAAATTCACCACTGGCGCCCTGTGCTCTTCACAGATGAAAGCAGGTTCACACTGAGCACGTGACAGACGTGACAGAGTCTGGAGATGCCGTGGAGAACGTTCTGCTGCCTGCAACATCCTCCAGCATGACCGGTTTGGAGGTGGGTCAGTCATGGTGTGGGGTGGCATTTCTTTGGGGGGCCGCACAGCCCTCCATGTGCTCGCCAGAGGTAGCCTGACTGCCATTAGGTACCGAGATGAGATCCTCAGACCTCTTGTGAGACCATATGCTGGTGTGGTTGGCCCTGGGTTCCTCCTAATGCAAGACAATGCTAGACCTCATGTGGCTGGAGTGTGTCAGCAGTTCCTGCAAGAGGAAGGCATTGATGCTATGGACTGGCCCGCCCGTTCCCAAGACCTGAATCCAATTGAGCACATCTGGGACATCATGTCTCGCGCCATCCACCAACGCCACGTTGCACCACAGACTGTCCAGGAGTTGGCGGATGCTTTAGTCCAGGTCTGGTAGGAGATCCCTCAGGGGACCATCCGCCACCTCATCAGGAGCATGCCCAGGCGTTGTAGGGAGGTCATACAGGCACGTGGAGGCCACACACTACTGAGCCTCATTTTGACTTGTTTTAAGGACATTACATCAAAGTTGGATCAGCCTGTAG
Source organism: Coregonus lavaretus (assembly GCF_964263955.1). Taxonomy (NCBI): domain Eukaryota; kingdom Metazoa; phylum Chordata; class Actinopteri; order Salmoniformes; family Salmonidae; genus Coregonus; species Coregonus lavaretus. The sequence goes on along the minus strand of NW_028161510.1, from coordinate 4,593,591 downwards.
TGTGGTTTTCCACTTTAATTTTGAGTGTGACTCCAAATCCAGACCTCCATGGGTTGATAAATTTGATTTCCATTGATAATTTTGGTGTGATTTTGTTGTCAGCACATTCAACTATGTAAAGAAAAAAGTATTTAATAAGATTATGTCATTCATTCAGATCTAGGATGTGTTATTTTAGTGTTCCCTTAATTTTTTTGAGCGGTGTATTTCAATCCCACTTTGTAACGTAACAAAATGTGAAAAAGGTTCAAGGGAGTGTAGACGTTCTAAAGGCAATTTATTATATTAGGTTAACATTTCACAATAGTCTGATGCATATCCTGTAGATCAGATCCAATATCCTGTAGATCAGATCATATAGCCTGTAGATCAGATCAAATAGCCTGTAGATCAGATCAAGGAACGCTGTCTATACTTCCATCCCTTTTGTTATTGGCTGATTCCATCGCCAGCAATGCCCAAAAATATTCTTGGAATTCTCACATAGAAACGTAATTGGGGTCTAAAATAAAAATAAGCTAAATCAATTTGCCCTTTTTCCCGATAGGGAATGTCCTATTGGTCTGAAGTGTAAGATATTGGTTTCTCCCGTGGGAGCCCCGGGTTCATATCGTGCGTGTTACATACAGTTACAATATTTGAGTGCTGCAAATCTGCGTAGCAAGCAAACAGACAATGTGTATTATTTTTAACATGCTGTGAAAGTGGTACTCTCTTTTAGGAATGGGTAATCATTTACAAGTTGCAAACTATATCATAAACCCATCGTTGAAAACCACATTTTTCATTTTCTGTGGTTTGGTAACTCCTGTTGTTCAACGGACCGGAATGAAGAAGCAGTTTGGAAAAAAATTATTTGGTGTCCATTAAGTCTTAAACAGCAAGGGGGCATTGTTTCCACTCCGTTGTGGCCGTCCCCATTTAAATGCAAGACCTCGACAGACCATTGTTGTGTTGTTTTACCCTCAGTGTACTAACTTGAAATCCACTACCCTCTTTTGGGGATTTACAGGAAACACCTATCCAACCCTCCTCCTTCCTCTCCCTCCAACCCTCCTCCCCACTCCCCCTCTTGGGGTCCACAGGTCGTGCCTCTCCTGGTAACTTACTGCTGGGTCTGAAGAGGGTGTCTGTGCTGCTGGTCGACTGCAGGAAAACACCGGGACAGAGTGGGTTTATGCTCTTACATACATTTATTTTGGGACACTCCCTAGATGTCCTTAATTACCATTAAATACAATCACTAACCTTCTTAAAATGTAGAATCATTAGAAACACTCCTACCACATTGGTTACATTGATGATTTTAACCCATCCAAAATGCTCAAATCCGATCACAAGAGTTTGGAAAGCTGGGCCTTGAACTAACTTCGATATGAAGAAGGAACCCTAACTGTCTGTTTTTGTTTCACAGGGGACAGCCCTAACCGTCGCTCTCTCAGTAGAAGGGGCTTATCATCTGGGGAGGCTAACCAACATCATGATGCTGACGAGGCAGAGAAGAGTCTCTCCAGATCAGAACACCTCAAGAAACACCAGCAGAGACTTACAGGGAAGAAACCTCACTGCTGCTTTGACTGTGGAAAGAGTTTCACCTCTTCAGCAAAACTTAAAACACACCAGAGAATACACACAGGAGAGAAACCTTACAGCTGTGATCAATGTGGGAAGAGATTCACTCAGTCAGGAAGCCTTGCTGAACACAAGATAATTCACACTGGAGAGATGCCTTACCACTGCTCAGACTGTGGGCTGAGTTGTACTACATCGAATTGTTTAAAAGTTCACCAGCGAACACACACTGGAGAGCCTTTTGGTTGTGATCAGTGTGGGAAGAGATTCACTCAGTCAGGAAACCTGGCTAGACACAAGAGAATACACACAGGAGAGAAGCCTTTTGGTTGTGATCAGTGTGGGAAGAGATTCACTTGGTCAGGAAGCCTGGCTGGACACAAGAGAATACACACAGGCGAGAAGCCTTACCACTGCTCTGACTGTGGCATGAGCTTAACTTCTTCACATGGACTTCTACTACACAAGAGAACACACACAGGAGAGAAACCTTACCACTGCTCTGACTGTGGCATGAGCTTGGCTTCTTCACATGGACTTCTACTACACAAGAGAACACACACAGGAGAGAAACCTTATAGCTGTGATCAGTGTGGGAAGAGATTCACTCAGTCAGGAAGCCTGGCTGGACACAAGAGAATACACACAGGCGAGAAGCCTTACCACTGCTCTGACTGTGGCATGAGCTTAACTTCTTCACATGGACTTCTACTACACCAGAGAACACACACAGGAGAGAAGCCTTTTGGTTGTGATCAGTGTGGGAAGAGATTCACTCATTCAGGACACCTGGCTAGACACAAGAGAATACACACAGGAGAGAAGCCTTTTGGTTGTGATCAGTGTGGGAAGAGATTCACTCGGTCAGGAAGCCTGGCTGGACACAAGAGAATTCACACAGGAGAGAAACCTTATAGCTGTGATCAATGTGGGAAGAGATTCTCTCATTCAGGACACTTGGTTGAACACCAGAGAACACACACAGGAGAGAAGCCTTTTGGTTGTGATCAGTGTGGGAAGAGATTCACTCAGTCAGGACACCTGGTTGAACACCAGAGAACACACACAGGAGAGAAGCCTTTTGGTTGTGATCAGTGTGGGAAGAGATTCACTCAGTCAGGAAGCCTGGCTTTACACAAAAGAAAACACCACACTGTTGGGTAACCTTTCCACTTTTGGTAGCTCAATCCAGTTAATGGTAGACTGGTGTCCACACACCGGAGAGAAGCCCTACAGGGTGAGTTTTGCCACCTCAAGCGTTCTTAATGTGGCCTTCCTTAGTGTAATTTGATGTACTGTCAACAAGGGGTCCACCCTCTGAAAACTGTAACTATCCATTATTTCCAGATTTCTATTAATTGCAATGTGAGTGAAATTGTCTGTGTTTGAATGGTGTGGGCGTACGTACCCCAACAACAGAATGGTGTGGGTGTTTCCCAACAACAGGGTTGGTCAGCTCAGAGAAAGCGGGGCGGTAGCTCTACCCAAAATTTCTACCCAACATTTCGATGTTTTGTTCCCAGAGCCACTTAGTTATCACTTTTGCCTTATGGCAAGGTGCTCCTTCATGCTGGAAAAGGTATTGTTCGTCACCAAACTGTTCTTGGATGGTTGGGAGATGTTGCTCTCTGAGGATGTGTTGGTACCATTCTTTATTCATGGCTGTGTTCTTAGGCAAAATTGTGAGTGAGCCCACTCCCTTGGCTGAGTAGCAACCCCACACACGAATGGTCTCAGGATGCTTTACTGTTGGCATGACACAGGACTAATGGTAGCGCTCACCTTGTCTTGTCCGGACAAGCTTTTTTCCGGATGCCCCAAACAATCGGAAAGGGGATTCATCAGAGAAAATGACTTTACCCCAGTCCTCAGCAGTTCAATCCCTGTACCTTTTGTAGAATATCAGTCTGTCCCTGATGTTTTTCCTGGAGAGTAGTGGCTTCCTCGCTGCCCTTCTTGACACCAGGCCATCCTTCAAAAGTCTTCGCCTCACTGTGCGTGCAGATGCACTCACACCTGCCTGCTGCCATTCCTGAGCAAGCTCTGCACTGGTGGAAATAAATAATTCTCTCTACTATTATTCTGACATTTCACATTCTTAAAATAAAGTGGTGATCCTAACTGACCTAAGACGGAATTTGTACTAGGATTAAATGTCAGGAATTGTGAAAAACTGAGTTTAAATGCATTTGGCTAAGGTGTATGTAAACTTCCGACTTCAACTGTATATGTTGTCAGTCAGCTAGCTTGTTAAGATAGCATTAGCGTAGTGCTAGGCTAGTTTTAAACACAACAAACATACAAACCAAAACATTGGAGCTATTTTGACCATTTTGTGTATATTAACAGCAGGGTTATAAACACACAGTATGTGTGCTTACTAGTCATATATATATGTTGTTATTCAGCTAGCTTGTTAAGATAGCCTAGCACTGCACTAATGCTAATTAACTAGCTAGCCAACTAACGTCCACAAACATGAGCTCAATAAGCTAATCGCCCCGTACAAAAGAAGAGGTCTGCTGGTTGGAGAAAGAAGCTCTGGGGCTGAACATTGTCGTGAAAGAGGAAGAGGAGGATATCACAGTGAAAGGGGGAGGAGGGGGAGATGACTGTCACAGTGAAAAGGGAGGAGGGGGAGATGACTGTCACAGTGAAAGGGGAGGAGTAGGGTGAAGAGGAGGAGGAGGAGGATGGATATCTGATTAACAGCAGTGAGTTTTAACTATCCCAAAGCCTAGGGCCAAGAGGCATGGAGAGGCAGCCTTTAGTTACTATGCCTCCCAGCCTCTGGAATAGCCAGAGAACATTTTACATTTACATTTTAGTCATTTAGCAGACGCTCTTATCCAGAGCGACTTACAGGAGCAATTAGGGTTAAGTGCCTTGCTTAAGGGCACAGCAACAGATTTTTCACCTAGTCGGCTCGGGGATTAGAACCAGCGACCTTTCGGTTACTGGCACAACGCTCTTAACCACTAAGCTACCTGCCGCCCCCAGAACCTGAGGGGGAACGAAACTGTGGCATTTTAAAAAAATAGATCTTAAAACACACCTTTTTAGTGGTGCTTTTCCTCAGGGTGCTTTTTAGTCGTGCATTTTTTATTGTAATTCTTTAGTTTTTTATCCTCTTATATTTGTGTAGTAAATATTTAGTTTTATTTTAATTGCTTTTATTAGTTTTTTTCCTGTGAAGCACATTGTGTTCCATTCCATGTCTGAAATGTGCTGTATAAATAAAGCTTGATTTGATTCTCTATGGTGTTATTAGGTCCCTAATATTTTAGTTAGGCCTATAAGGTAAGATAGACTGATATGATTGAAATCTCTATGGTGTTATTGAATTTAAACAACAAGGCACTCAACCCCGTGGATTATTGTGAACAACTAAGAGCTGTTCTCTAACATGACGTGAAGAGCGAATAACACAACTAAGAGCTGTTTGTATTGGAGATTTTTAGTTAACTACTTAGACAACGTAACAAACCAATTATATGATTTATACAGTTTTGTAGAATTAAAGGCCTATATGCCTATGGATTAAGAACCAATTAAAGGGTTTAAAAAGAGTCATGATGAAATGGCTCAATAGGTATTTTTTCCATTACATATATTATAATATGCTTAGCAATAGTAGAGACATTTCTTTAGTGCAAATGCTGTGCTTCTGATAAATGATGGTTCCCTCCTGCTCCCTGCATCTGGTCTGGGCCTGTAGTCAAGGACATGGGATGTAGATAAACTTCAGGAACAGATACACCTGTATAGGCCCTTTTCACGTGACGTCAGACAACTTCCGTTCTGCCGCGATGCAGGTTATGTTTACATCCGGTGTCGCTTAGGAACGCTTAGCTAGTAGCACATCATTATGGAGTTCACCCAGTCCCTTTCACATCTGCCACCAATACGACTTAACGACGTAGAACGACTTGCTGACAAGTGGTCCCTTACTTCAAGATCGAAGCTTGATAAAGGCTACAAGTTCTTCGTTGAAGGTTACCTGTTTGATTATGAAGGTACGTGTTTATCTTTATTTAGCTTAAATTAGCCCTATGCTAGCGAAGGTTATGAGCTGACGAGTTTCTGTTTTGCAGCCTCTTTTTAATATTACTGCTGTTTGTATCGACCGTAAGATAAGAGTCAGTAATGTATTAATGGCTAATGCTGCGCCCTTTCTCCCAATCACTGTATTGAAACAGTCTCAAGTGTAGTTAACGGTGAGGTGACAGTGAGAGGGCGATGTTACAGGTCCATGAAGAAAAATGAGGAGGCTCATCGGCTTCAGGTTTCTCAGATAAACAGTTCTCTAACATTATGATAAGATAGGTTAAGATAGATAAGTTTTCTTTTTGTTGTGTTTTGCTGCGGTTGCAGATTTAATAAGAAACTCTCGAATTCTTTGAGTAGCACTGTCCAGTTTACCTTAAGGGGAAGAAAAAGCATACATGTTGGTAGGTTAGTTATTACTCATCTATCCCATCCCATTTTCAATAAATAAAACTGAAGAAGCTTCTAAGATGGATGAGGTTTAAAACGCCAAGTCTTTTCACAGAGAGACCAGTTACTCCAAATCGTAGTATAAAATAGTATTTTTACTTGACTGCCATATACTTTTACTTTTTTTGCCAAACAGATACATGGTTACTCTTATTTGTAATACTAACCAGGAGAAGGACGGCAGGCATAGTCGTGATCGTTTGTCACTGCAGGCAAAGCACCCTCTGTGCTGTCAGGCATCTCATGATCAGAATCATCCAGGACAGCAACACCAAGACGCTTTCTTGCTCGCTGGTAAACTGACTCCCGAGCTTGTGAGCCGCCTCCTATATGTGTGAAATTAACCATATGCTTGTCATGATACATTTTGGTAATCACTTTTCAGTCCCTAAAATGACAAAATGTAGCAGCTATATTGCATCAGGATTAAATTATTAAACATTTTGTACAAGTAATATATTATTGGATTACAGTAGTATTACGTTTAACGCTGTCTACCTATCCTTACCCCAATCATTCCAGTGGAATCTAGACGGCACTGATCCCTGTTTAATACGGATCCGTCCACTGGCCGATGTGTATCTATCCTCAGGGGGAAAGTGCTGACTGCAAACAAAGGTGCTCCCACGAAGAATCTTAAAACTTGGTCCCTCATCTCTCCTGATCGCCCTCACCCAACGGGCACGTATTTCTCCATCAACAGGGAAATCGTGAAAACTCAGATACGGGAATTTCTGTTTGTTGTTTGAACAAAATGGTACACTGCAATAGCATCTTCTCGAAGATTGTGCCATGCTTCGGTGTTGGATGGGATACTGTTGCGATACAGACACCGGGAGAAAAGAAACAGCTAAATTAACATTCAGCTTTGACCAGGAATCAATATTTATCTAGCTATCATGCACAACAGTATTTGAATAGGTGAGTTACTATACATTCATGAATAAACTAACTGCCTAACAAAGGGTTAGATAGCTAGCTAAGTAAACTTGTTACATTACAGCCAGGCAGCAATGTAACGCTACCTTTTAACGTTATCGGTATCTGGTACTAAGTTGTTGTTAGCTAACGTTAGCCCACTTTTAAGTAACTAAGGCAGTGAACAATTATGAATTAACAATAACGTTAGCAAGTTACAAACCATTGCATATACGTAAACATTATTACTCTTAACTTTACTAATTTAACTTAAACGTACCTTTTGGAATTTCTTCAAGTAGCTAGCTTGCTAGTTAGTGGTCAACAGTTGTATTTTCGTTGAGAAGTCTCAGGTTACGGGCGAACGGAAGTGAAGTTAACCTGCTACGCGGAAAGGCGGAAGTTAGATGACGTCATCGTGAAAAGGGCCTATTGTAGTAACGGAACTAACGTTATCACTTGTTTGTGCGCTAAGACCCGATACACATAGCCACAAGAAGAAACCATAGTGGCTCAAGGTCAAGGTAGGGTGGCTGTTTGGATAAAGAGGGGGTTCCGATATGATATGAAAAGGAGACCAAGCAGACATGGGGATAGACAGGAAAGAAGCTAGACAAAGAAACCATAGTGGCTCCGATATGATATGAAATGATGAAGCTGTATAAAAAGAGAGCTCCAAGTCTGGGACGGCAGTTGCTCTGCAGACCAGCTCGGCTGTATTGCTTGTATAATAAAGTCTATCTTGATTCTACAAAAACTCTGAAAGTACTTTGTTTGTTTTAATAAGTATAGGGATAATTTACTACAACAATAGCAGCTAAATGTCCGCTAAATACAGTATATACAGTGCCTTCAAAAAGTATTTATACCCCTTCCACTTTTTCACATTTTGTTGTTACAACCCTGAATTTAAAATGGATTAAATTTAGATTAATTTAGTCACTGGCATAAACACAATACCCCAAAATGTCAAAGTGGAATCATGTTTTTCGAAACAAATTAATTAAAAATGAAAAGCTGAAATGTCTTGAGTTAATAAGAATTCAACCTATTTGTTATGACAAGCCTAAGAAAGTTCAGGAGTAAAAATCTTCTCAACAAGTCACATAATAAGTTGCATGGACTCACTCTGTGTGCAATAATAGTGTTTAACATGATTTTTAAATGACTACCTCATCTCCGTACCCCAGACATACTGTACAATTATCTGTACGGTCCCTCAGTCGAGCAGTGAATTTCAAACACAGATTCAACCACAAAGACCAGGGAAGTTTTCCAATGCCTCGGAAAGAAGGGCACCTATGGGTAGACGACATTGAATATTCCTTCATTCCATTACACTTTGGATGGTGTATCAATATACCCAGCCTCTACAAAGATAGAGACATCCTTCCTAACTCAGTTGCCGGAGAGGAAGGAAACCGCTCAGGGATTTCACCATGAGGCTAATGCTGACTTTTAAACAGTTACAGAGTTTAATGGCTGTGATAGGAGAAAACTGAGAATGGATCAACAACATTGTAGTTACTCCACAATACTAACCTAAATGATAGAGTGAAAAGAATGAAGCCTGTACATAATAAAAATATTCCAAAACATGCATCCTGTTTGCAACAAGGAACTAAAGTAATAATGCAAAAAAATGTGGCAAAGCAATTAACTTTTTGCAATAAAATGCAAATTAATTACTTAAAAATCATACAATGTGATTTTCTGGATTTTTGTTTTAAATTCCGTCTCTCACAGTTGAAGTGTACCTATGATAAAAAATTACAGACCACTACATGCTTTGTAAGTAGGAAAACCTGCAAAATCGGCAGTGTATCAAATACTTGTTCTCCCCACTGTATATAATAATGTATGCACTCACTAACTGTAAGTCGCTCTGGATAAGAGTGTCTGCTAAATTACTAAAATGTAAATGTCCTCCCTCATCATCAATGGCACTTATGGCCACTGTTGTCTAGCAGTGATCAACAACCAATTTGACGGAGCTTGAAGAATTTGTAAAATAATAATGGGGAAATGTTGCACAATCCAGGTTTAGAAAGCTCTTAGAGTCTTACCCAGAAAGACTCAGCTGTAACTGCTGCTAAAAGGTGCTTCTATAAAGTATTGACTCGGGTGTGAATACTTACACTACCGGTCAAAGGTTTTAGAACACCTACTCATTCAAGGGTTTTTCTATATTTGGACTATTTTCTACATTGTAGACTAATAGTGAAGACATCCAAACTATGAAAAAACACATATGGAATCATGTAGTAACCAAAAAAGTGTTAAACAATTCAAATCATGTTTTGTATTTGAGATTTTTCAAATAACCACCCTTTGCCTTGATGACAGCTTTGCACACTCTTGCCATTCTCTCTACCAGCTTCACCTGGAATGCTTTTCCAACAGTCTTGAAGGAGTTCCCACATATGCTGAGCACTTGTTGGCTGCTTTTCCTTCACTCTGCAGTCCAACTCATCCCAAACCATCTTAATTATGTTTAGGTCGGGGGATTGTGGAGGCCAGGTCATCTGATGCAGCACTACATCACTCTCCTTCTTGGTAACATAGCCCTTACACAGCCTGGAGGTGTGTTGGGTCATTGCCTGTTGGAAAACAAATGATAGTCCAACTAAGCCTAATCCAGATGGGATGGCGTATCGCTGAAGAATGCTGTGGTAGCCATGCTGGTTAAGTGTGCCTTGAATTCTAATAAATCACAGACAGTGTCACCAGCAAAGCACCCCCACACCATAACACCTCCTCCTCCATGCTTTACAGTGGGAAATACACATGCGATCATCCGTTCACCCACACCGCGTCTCACAAAGACACGGCGGCTGGAACCAAAAATCTCCAATTTGGACTCCAGACCAAAGGACACATTTCCACCGGTCTAATGTCCATTGCTTGTGTTTCTTTGCCCAAACAAGTCTCTTCTTCTTATTGGTGTCCTTTAGTAGTGGTTTCTTTGCAGCAGTTCGACCATGAAGGACTGATTCACACAGTCCCCTCTGAACAGTTGATGTTGAGGTGTGTCTGTGACTTGAACTCTGAAGCATTTTTTTGGGCTGCAATTTCTGAGGCTGGTAACTCTAATGAACTTATCCTCTGCAGCAGAGGTAATTCTGGGTCTTCCATTCCTGTGGCGGTCCTCATGAGAGCCAGTTTCATCATAGAGCTTGATGGTTTTTGCGACTGCACTTTAAGAAACTTTCAAAGTTCTTGACATTTTCCGGAGTGACTGATCTTCATGTCTTAAAGTAATGATGGACTGTCGTTTCTCTTTGCTTATGTGAGCTGTTCTTACCATAATATGGACTTGGTCTTTTACCAAATATGGCTATCTTCTGTGTACCCCCCCCCCCTTACCTTGTCACAACAAAACTGATTGAATCAAATGCATTAAGAAGGAAAGAAATTCCACAAATTAACTTTGAAGAAGGCACACCTGTTTATTGAAATGCATTCCAGGTGACTACCTCATGAAGCTGGTTGAGAGAATGTCAAGAGTGTGCAAAGCTGTCATCAAGGCAAAGGGTGGCTATTTGAAGAATCACAAATATTTTTTAGACCCCAGGAAGAGTAGTTGCTGCCTTGGGAGCAGTTAATGAGGATCCCTAATGAATACAAATACTTTTTTGGTTACTACATGATTCCATATGTGTTATTTCATAGTTTTGATGTCTTCACTATTATTCTACAATGTAGAGCATATACAAAATTAAGAAAAACCCTTGAATGAGTAGGTGTTCTAAAACTTTTGACCGGTAGTGTATGTAAATGAGATTTTTCTTTATTTAATTTAAATAGATTTATGCACAACAGCATTATATCCAAGCTTGGAGAGAGCACGAGGAGGGTTCATGTCATGCAGGTTCAGGTAGCAGCTACAGGACAGTTGTATATTATTTTTTAAAATCTATTAGTAGCTGATTAGTATGCATGGAACATTTATTTTAAAATCTGCTATGTTTGAATGTCCAGTTTTAATTACTGAACAATAAATGTCATTATTACCACCAGCCAGCAGACTATAAAATTGCAGCATTACGACACCGTGTATAGATTTCGTGAAATGTTAGGCCCGTGTAGCTCAGTTGGTAGAGCATGTCGTTTGCAACACCAGGGTTGGGGGTTCGATTCCCACGGGGGCCAGTAAGAAAAATAAAAAATAAATATGCACTCACTAACTGTAAGTCGCTCTGGATAAGAGCATCTGCTAAATTACTAAAATGTTTAACATGAGAAAATGACGACCAAATAGAGGCCTACCAATAAACCTTTATCCATTAGCTAAAGCAAAGCTTTACATGCTCTTGCACCACAGGAACACTATCATCGATTAATTAGGCACGCAGCCGCATAGACATGTCTCTATTTCAGCAAGATGTACAGCGATCGGTTTGTGAGTGGATATCTGGCTGAAACATTCAATGTTATTTTATATATAGAGGCCCAAAGTCCAACCTTGCGGGGTCCAGAGAAACTGCGTTAACTTTAGAAAATGAGTTGCTAAAAGCAGAAGGCTTCCTACGACTGGAGTATTATTTGAATGTTGGCCGAATCCCAACGTTTCAGTTGAACGGAAGTGAAGGCGGAGCCTGGCTCTTTTCTCTTGTGACTTTACGCTCCGTGCAGAGTAGAACACCAGACAACATGATTGAACAAAGGAGGAATGTTAAAATGATATCGGACGGTATTTTGAAAAAGAGCTAAACAGAAGCCTGCTGGAGTATTATTTGTATGTTGGCGGAAGTCATTTTTTTCATTCGAACGGAAGTGTAGGTGGAGTCACATGTTCTCTATTCTCCATTTTGTCCTGTCATGTTGAAATATAACGTCTCGGTCCTCTACCTCCCTGATCTAAAAGGTCCGTAGACTAGAGATAAACATCTAGTTAACTTCGCCTGAACTCTGCAATCGACCATAATCACACGTTTCTACAATGAATCAGGTGAGTTTAGATTAATTTAATCATTTTTATAAGGGTCTTTGTGGCCTACTTTCTGCTTTTACACTGCGCGCATTTAATGGTCCTTGACTATTGGAAAATCGTTTGTGTAGTTTAGCTGGTTACTCGTAGCCAGGCCAGGCGCCAGGATGAACTCGGCAAGGGGGCTTCAGAAATGACTAAGTGGGCACAACTATTTTCGCTTGCTGATAACACAGGATGGATAATAATCGATAGTATAATTACACACAATGTATTTGCAGCCACGCACGGCTGTCTTGCAGCAAGAATACAGGCTACTGCACCGCTTTACAAACATGGACAATTCATAAATAGCAAGTTATGACAACGCTACAGAGCTACACGCACAATACCCAACAATCCAATGCAAAACAGTTGCTAATTACCGTAATAACATTTCCTCATGCCAATAAAATGCATTTCCAATCGCGGAAAGCAAACAATAATGTACAATGCACTACCAAGGACTTATCGGTACAATGCAGCTTGGACGCAGCTACCAGCTGTCTTCCCACAAGAGTGTCATACTACGCTGCGTGTGATAACAGATAAATTAGTATTCCATACCTACGAGTTGTTTATTTAAAAATGTTTTAGTCATTTAGTAGATGCTGTTATCCAGAACGACAATGCTGCCGTTGTGCCCCGTCAAAGCCACTTTGTAATATCCATCATACTATCAGCTACCTGCCTAACTGTTAACATTAGCTAAATTCCATCCAGATGCGCCTGAATGTATTTTTTCTTCTTCGTAGTATGTAACTTTGAAAGTAAACCTAAACCGTCACATTTTTCAACCAGTAAAATGTGTATGACGTTTTGATGTCTTCACTATTATTCTACAATGTAAAACATTTTCAAAATAAAGAAAAACCCTTGAATGAGTAGGTGAGTCCAAACTTGATAAAGAAATGTGTGAGTAAGATATGACTAAAATGTCACACCCTCAGTTAAACTAATAATTGTACTAAAATGTAATACTCCTCCAATTTAGCCATGTGCAGAGTCAATGTCACGTTTGCCTCGTCAAGCTGAAAGCTATTGTAAACAATGCATTCGGAAAGTATTCAGTCCCCTTGACTTTTTCAACCCATTTGCGAATAATCGCACCAACTGTTGTCACCTTCTCACCAAGCTGCTTGGCGATGGTCTTGTAGCCCATTCCAGCCTTGTACTTATAAATTGATTTGCATTTTAATGAGGTTAATAACATTTTTGACATGCGTTTTTCTGGATTTTGTTGTTGTTATTCTGTCTCTCACTGTTCAAATAAACCTACCATTAAAATTATAGACTGATAATTTCTTTGTCAGTGGGCAAACGTACAAAATCAGCAGGGGATCAAATACTTTTTTCCCTCACTGTACACTGTAACGTTACTGCATGATATAATAATAATAATATGCCATTTAGCAGACGCTTTTATCCAAAGCGACTTACAGTCATGCGTGCATACATTTTTGTGTATGGGTGGTCCCGGGGATCGAACCCACTACCTTGGCGTTACAAGCGCCGTGCTCTACCAGCTGAGCTACAGAGGACCACATGATTGTAGCGGGTTTACTAACGCATTAGTTCTATTAGCTATGTTGACTAGGACGTTACTTTAGCTAATATGGGGACAATGATGTAGGCTGTGTGTAGCGGTTTGGCTTGGAAAGTTTTTTTTTTTAGCCTGGTCACATACAGCTGATGTTGTTCATTGAAGTCCACAAACGAAGGGAGAAGGTGAGAGGAGGAGAGTGCATAGAGGCTAGAATGAATACAACGTAGCTGTTATGAACGTAAACTCTGTTTATGCATGATCAGGGGTGTATTCATTCCGCCGATTTCTGTTGAAAAAACATTTCTTAAACGGAAGCAAACGAAACGGGGATAAACATACCTGAATTTGTCCATTAGAAACTTGTTTGCAACTATTGGACAAATGATTACACCCTAGATTAGATGCAGGCAAGAGTGTGCAAGACGGTATTGAAAGTGTCACTGTCTGTCCATGTGTCACTTTCTGTCATCTCAAATGTTTCTCTCGACCTGTGTGCACCTACGTTGTAAACTTTCATTCATAGACTAGGTTGTAGCAACCTCATGATGGGAATAGGGAACATTTGAGTATCATGTAGTAGCCTAAACCTATCGATGTTACATTGAACTGGGTGAATGGAATATGAATGACAGTCATCCAACATGCTGTAATAGAAATAAGGCCAATTCTCATAAAAAATATAAAAAATTGTGTCCTCCCTCATCATAAACGGCACTTACGGCCACTGTTGTCTAGCAATGATCAACAACCAATTTGACGGAGCTTGAAGAAATTGTAAAATAATAATGGGGAAATGTTGCACAATCCAGGTTTAGAAAGCTCTTAGAGACTTACCCAGAAAGACTCAACTGTAACCGCTGCTAAAAGGTGCTTCTATAAAGTATTGACTCAGGTGTGAATACTTACACTACCGGTCAAAGGTTTTAGAACACCTACTCATTCAAGGGTTTTTCTTTATTTGGACTATTTTCTACATTGTAGACTCATGTAGTAACCAAAAAAGTGTTAAACAAATCAAAATATATTTTATATTTGAGATTCAAATAGCCACACTTTGCCTTGATGACAGCTTTGCACACTCTTGGCATTCTCTCAAGCAGCTTCACCTGGAATACTTTTCCAACAGTCTTGAAGGGGTTCCCACATATGCTGAACACTTGTTGCTGCTTTTCCTTCACTCTGCGGTCTTACTCATCCCAAACCATCTCAATTTGGTTGAGGTAGGGGGATTGTGGAGGCCAGGTCATCTGATGCAGCACTCCATCACTCTCCTTCTTGGTAACATAGCCCTTACACAGCCTGAAGGTGTGTTGGGTCATTGTCCTGTTGAAAAACAAATGATAGTTCCACTAACCCCAAACCAGATGTGATGGCGTATCGCTGCAGAATTCTGTGGTAGCCATGCTGGTTAAGTGTGCCTTGAATTCTAAATAAATCACAGACCGTGTCACCAGCAAAGCACCCCCACACCATAACACCTCCTCCTCCATGCTTTACGGTGGGAAATACACATGCGATCATCCGTTCACCCACACCATGTCTCACAAAGACATGGCGGTTGGAACCAAAAATCTCCAATTTGGAATCCAGACCAAAGGACACATTTCCACCGGTCTAATGTCCATTGCTCGTGTTTCTTGGCCAAGCAGGTCTCTTCTTCTTATTGGTGTTCTTTAGTAGTGGTTTCTTTGCAGCAATTCAACCATGAAGGACTGATTCACACAGTCCCCTCTGAACAGTTGATGTTGAGGTGTGTATGTGACTTGAACTCTGAAGCATTTATTTGGGCTGCAATTTCTGAGGCTGGTAACTCTAATGAACTTATCCTCTGCAGCAGAGGTAACTGGGTCTTCCATTCCTGTGGCGGTCCTCATGAGAGCCAGTTTCATCATAGAGCTTGATGGTTTTTGCGACTGCACTTTAAGAAACTTTAAAAGTTCTTGAAATGTTCCGTATTGACTTAAAGTAATGATGGACTGTCGTTCCTCTTTGCTTATTTGAGCTGTTCTTGACATAATATGGACTTGGTATTTTACTAAATAGGGCTATCTTCTGTATACTCCCCTTACCTTGTCACAACACAACTGATTGGCTCAAACTCATTAAGAAGGAAATAAATTCCACAAATTAACTTTTAAGAAGGCACACCTGTTAATTGAAATGCATTACAGGTGACTACCTCATGAAGCTGGTTGAGAGAATGCCAAGAGTGTGCAAACCTGTCATCAAGGCAAAGGGTGGCTATTTGAAGAATCTCAAATATAAAATATATACAGTGATCCCTCGCCACTTCGCGGTTCACTTATCGCGGATTCGCTATTTCGCGGATTTTCATAATGCATTTTTTTTTTTTTGGTGCATTGTGCTCTGCATTCTGATTCGCTAAAAACTCACTCCCGCTTCTTGTATCAAAACATGCTACGAATTGTGCTATCATTTTGTCGTCTCGTGCAGTTATGTGTACGTACATAAAACAGCTTGGCAAATTTACATTAAGTTGGCCAAATTATCTTGTAATTTCGAACATCTCCTAAACCCATAATGTCGACGAAACGGCCTGGACCGACAAAAGCACCTGCGGATGGGCCCAAACGGCGGAAGATGCTACCTATCTCAGATAAAGTTAAACTTCTGGACATGCTAAGGGAAGGTAAAAGCTATGCAGCCGTTGCTCGCCATTACGGAATCAATGAATCTTCCGTTCGTTACATAAAGAAGGAGGAAAAAAACATAAGGACGACAGCAGCAGTCAATGAGGAGGAAGGACTAACGCTTGGTCGCTTAGCAACCATGGTGCGAATGGCCACTGAACTTAAGCGAGTAGCTGAGGAATGGGACCCTTTGATGAGCCGTTCATTACAGTTCTCCAACGTAATCGATGGTGGCATGTCGGTGTACAAGGATCTTTTTGCAAAGAAGAAAAAAGAGCGACAACAGCTGCCTATCACTATGTTCTTCACCGAACAAACACACCTGCACCGCGGGCTTCAGAAGAAGAGAACACTGCAGAGCGCAGTCAGGATGCAGCGGCCCAGTCTGAAGAGCAGTGAAACGGCCTACACGTGAGTCACTGTATTTGTATACATGTAATTGTAAAAAAAAAAAAGTTTTCTATTTCGCGGATTTCACTAATCGCGGGTCATTTTCGGAACGTAACCCCCGCGATAAACGAGGGATTACTGTATATAAAATATATATTTTGATTTGTTTTGATTTTTGGACCCCAGGAAAAGTAGCTGCTGCTTTGGCAGGAACTAACGGGGGATCCCTAATAAATACAAATACAAACACTTTTTTGGTTACTACATGATTCCATTTCTGTTATTTCATAGTTTTGATGACTTCACTATTCTTCTACAATGTAGAGCATAGTAAAAATGAAGAAAAACCCTTGAATGAGCAGGTGTTCTAAAACTTTTGACCGGTAGTGTATGTAAATTAGATATTTCTGTATTTAATTTAAAATTTATTTATGCACAACAGTGTTCTATCCAAGCTGGGAGAGAGACAACAACATGTGGAATAAGTCAAGGGGTATGGATCCATTCTGAAGGCACAGTAGCTATAGATAGTACACTGAATAATGAAACAATCCCTAGTAAGCTAATGTATCGAGGGCGTGCTGACAGTATTATTTGGCATTAATAGACTGGTTTTAAGCACAACAGCGTTCTATCCAAGCTGGGAGAGAGCACGAGGAGGGTTCATGTCATGCAGGTTCAGGTAGCAGCTACAGGACAGTTGTATATTATTTTAAAAATCAATTGGTAGCTGATTAGTATGCATGGATAATTTATTTTAAAATCTGCAATGTTTGAATGTCCAGCTTTAATTACTGAACAAGTAATGGCATTATTGCAACCAGCCAGCAGTCTAAAGAAATTGCAGCATTATGACACTGTGTATAGATTTCGTGAAACATTAAGCCCCGTGAGTTCAGTTGGTAGAGCATGGCGTTTGCAACGCCAGGGTTGTGGGTTCGATTCCCACGGGGGCAGTATATATTTTTTTAAAAATGCACTCGGTAACTGTAAGTCGCTCTGGATAAGAACGTCTGCTAAATTACTAAAATGTAAACATGAGAAAATGACGACCAAATAGAGGCCTACCAATAAACCTTTATCCATTAGCTAAAGCAAAGCTTTACATGCTCTTGCACCACAGGAACCCTGTCATCGATTAATTAGGCATGCAGCCGCATAGACATGTCGCTATTTCAGCACGATGTACAGCGATCGGTTTGTGAGTGGATATCTGGCTGAAACATTCTATTTTATTTTAATATTAGGGAGAAGCCCAAAGTCCAACCTTGCGGGGTCCAGAGAAACAGCGTTAACTTTAGAAAATGAGCTACTAAAAGCAAAGGCTTCCTACGACTGGAGTATTATTTGAATGTTGGCCGAATCCCAACGTTTCAGGTGAATGCGGAGCCTGGCTCTTTTCTCTTGTGACTTTACGCTCCGTGCAGAGTAGAACACCAGACAACATGATTGAACAAAGGAGGAATGTTAAAATGATATCGGCCGGTAACTTTTGAAAATGAGCTAAGCAGACTACTGCTGTATTATTATTTGTATGTTGGCGGAAGTCCAATTTTTCATTCGAACGGAAGTGAAGGTGGAGTCACATGTTCTCTATTCTCCATTTTGTCTTGTGACTTTAGGCAGAGAGTCACATGTTGAAATATAATGTCTCGGTCCTCTACCTCTCTGATCTAAAAGGTCCGTAGACTAGAGATAAACATCTAGTTAACTTCGCCTGAACTCTGCAATCGACCATAAACACACGTTTCTACAATGAATCAGGTGAGTTTAGATTAATTTAATCATTTTTATAAGGGTCTTTGTGGCCTACTTTCTGCTTTTACACTGGGCGCATTTAATGGTCCTTGACTTTTGGAAAATCATTTGTGTAGTTTAGCTGGTTACTCGTAGCCAGCCCCGGCGTAAAGATGAACTCGGCAAGGGGGCATCAGAAATGACTAAGGGGGCACAACTATTTTCGCTTGCTGATAACACAGGATAAATAATAATCGATAGTACAATTACACACAATGTATTTGCAGCCACGCACGGCTGTCTTGCAGCAAGAATACAGGCTACTGCACCGCTTTACAAACATGGTCAATTCATAAATAGCAAGTTATGACAACGCTACACAGCTACACGCACAACACCCAACAATCCAATGCAAAACAGTTGCTAATTACCGTAATAACACTTCCTCATGCCAATACAATGCATTTCCAATCGCGGAAAGCAAACAATAATGCACTACCAATGACTTATCGGTACAATGCAGCTTGGACGCAGCTACCAAGCTGTCTTCCCACAAGAGTGTCATACTACGCTGCGTGTGATAACAGATAAGTTAGTATTCCATAGCTACGAGTTGTTTATTTAACATTTTTTTTAGTCATTTAGTATATGCTGTTATCCAGAACGACAATACTGCCGTTGTGCCCCGTCAAAGCCACTTTGTAATATCCATCATACTATCAGCTACCTTCCTAACTGTTAACATTAGCTAAATTCCATCCAGATGCGCCTGAATGTTTTTTTTTTATTTTCTTCGTAGTAGTACGTAACTTTGAAAGTAAACCTAAACCGTCACATTTTTCAACCAGTAAAATGTGTATGACGTTTTGATGTCTTCACTATTATTCTACAATGTAAAACATTTTCAAAATAAAGAAAAACCCTTGAATGAGTAGGTGAGTCCAAATTTGATAAATAATTGTGTGAGTAAGATATGACTAAAATGTCCCACCCTCAGTTAAACTAATAATAGTACTAAAATGTAATACTCCTCCAATTTAGCCATGTGCAGAGTCAATGTCACGTTTGCCTCGTCAAGCTTAAAGCTATTGTAAACAATGGATTCGGAAAGTATTCAGACCCCTTGACTTTTTCCAGATTTTGTTATGTTACAGCCTTATTCTAAAATTGATTGAATTATTTTTTCCCCTCATCAATCTACACAGAATACCCCATAATGACAAAGCGAAAACATAAGTATTCAGAACCTTTGCTATGAGACTAAAAATTGAGCTCAGGTGCATCCTGTTTCCATTGATCATCCTTTAGATGTTTCAACAACTTGATTGGAGTCCACCTGTGGTAAATTCAATTGATTGGACATGATTTGGAAAGGCACACACCTGTCTATATAAGGTCCCACAGTTGACAGTGCATGTCAGAGCAAGAACCAAGCCATGAGGTCGAAGGAATTGTCCGTAGAGCTCCGAGACAGGCTTGTGTCGAGGTACAGATCTGGGGAAGGTACCAAAAAAATTCTGCAGCATTGAAGGTTCCCATGAACACAGTGGCCTCCATCATTCTTAAATATAAAAAGTTTGGAACCACCAAGACTCTTCCTAGAGCTGGCAGCCCCGCCAAACTGAGCAATCGGGGGAGAAGGGCCTTGGTCAGGGAGGTGACCAAGAACCCGATGGTCACTCTGATAGAGCTCCAGAGTTCCTATGTGGAGGTGGGAAAACCTTCCAGAAGGACAACCATCTCTGCAGCACTCCACCAATTAGGCCTTTATGGTAGAGTGGCCAGACGGAAGCCACTCCTCAGTAAAGGGCACGACAGCCCGCTTGGAGTTTGCCAAAAGGCACCTAAATGACTCTCAGACCATGATAAACAAGATTCTCTGGTCTAATGAAACCAAAATTAAACTATTTTGGCTGAATGCCAAGCGTCACGTCTGGAGGAAACCTGGCACCATCCCTACGGTGAAGCATGGTGGTGGCAGCATCATGCTGTGGGGATCCTTTTCAGCGTCAGGGACTGGGAGACTAGTCAGGATTGAGGGGAAAGATGAACACCGCAAAGTACAGAGAGATCCTTGATGAAACCTGCTCCAGAGCGCTCAGGACCTCCGACTGGGGCGAAGGTTTTACTTTCCAACAGGACAACGACCCTAAGCACACAGCCAAGACAACGCAGGAGTGGAATATGGTCTGGGTAAAGCATATTATAATTAGTCTCTGACATCCCTGTTAGCTCATTTAAAAGAAATGGCATATTTGAATAATAGCTACATGTAATACAAGTTTAGGTTTGTATTAAATTTACATTGTTTTGTGCCTGTTGGCTGTAGGCTAATCCATTAGCAGCTTACCGGTTGACTGTAGGCTACTCCACTAGCAGCTTGCCAGTTGGCTGTAGGCTACACCACTAGCAGCTTACCAGTTGGCTGTAGGCTACACCACTAGCAACTTACCAGTTGGCTGTAGGCCACTCCACTAGCAGCTTACCAGTTGGCTGTAGGCTACTCCACTAGCAGCTTACCAGTTGGCTGTAGGCTACTCCACTAGCAGCTTACCAGTTGGCTGTAGGCTACTCCACTAGCAGCTTGTCTGTAGGCTACTCCACTAGCAGCTTGCCAGTTGGCTGTAGGCTACACCACTAGCAACTTACCAGTTGGCTGTAGGCCACTCCACTAGCAGCTTACCAGTTGGCTGTAGGCTACTCCACTAGCAGCTTACCAGTTGGCTGTAGGCTACACCACTAGCAGCTTACCAGTTGGCTGTAGGCTACACCACTAGCAACTTACCAGTTGGCTGTAGGCCACTCCACTAGCAGCTTACCAGTTGGCTGTAGGCTACTCCACTAGCAGCTTACCAGTTGGCTGTAGGCTACTCCACTAGCAGCTTACCAGTTGGCTGTAGGCTACTCCACTAGCAGCTTGGCTGTAGGCTACTCCACTAGCAGCTTGCCAGTTGGCTGTAGGCTACACCACTAGCAACTTACCAGTTGGCTGTAGGCCACTCCACTAGCAGCTTACCAGTTGGCTGTAGGCTACTCCACTAGCAGCTTACCAGTTGGCTGTAGGCTACTCCACTAGCAGCTTACCAATTGGCTGTAGGCTACTCCACTAGCAGCTTACCAGTTGGCTGTAGGCTACTCCACTAGCAGCTTACCAGTTGGTTGTAGGCTACTCCACTAGCAGCTTGGCTGTAGGCTACTCCACTAGCAGCTTGCCAGTTGGCTGTAGGCTACTCCACTAGCAGCTTGCCAGTTGGCTGTAGGCTACTCCACTAGCAGCTTACCAATTGGCTGTAGGCTACTCCACTAGCAGCTTACCAGTTGGCTGTAGGCTACTCCACTAGCAGCTTACCAGTTGGTTGTAGGCTACTCCACTAGCAGCTTGGCTGTAGGCTACTCCACTAGCAGCTTGCCAGTTGGCTGTAGGCTACTCCACTAGCAGCTTGCCAGTTGGCTGTAGGCTACTCCACTAGCAGCTTACCAGTTGGCTGTAGGCTACCCCACTAGCAGCTTGGCTGTAGGCTACTCCACTAGCAGCTTGCTAGGTGGCTGTAGGCTACTCCACTAGCAGCTTACCAGTTGGCTGTAAGCTACTCCACTAGCAGCTTGCCAGTTGGCTGTAGGCTACTCCACTAGCAGCTTACCAGTTGGCTGTAGGCTACTCCACTAGCAGCTTGCCAGTTGGCTGTAGGCTACTCCACTAGCAGCTTACCAGTTGGCTGTAGGCTACTCTACTAGCAGCTTGCTAAAAACTGTAAGCAAGCTAGCCTTTTAGCTTCCCACAGATTTAGATGTGGCTTAGTGTTGTATGTTACGGTCTTGCTGAAAGGTGAATTCCTCTCCCGGTGTCTGGTATGAAGCAGTCTTTCCTCTAGGAAATCCTGTTTCTTTTCATCTTGTAAAACTCCCCAGTCTTTGACAACGTCAAGCATTCCTTTACCATGATGCAGCCATCACCATGCTTGAAAATAAGGAGGCAGTTACTCAGTGATATGATGTTGGATTTGACCCAAACTTAAGGCTTTGCATTTAGGCCCAATAAGTGTATTAATTTGCGTGTAAATGTTTTAACAGTATTACTAAGATGGATGTTCTGGAATATTGATATTCTCCTTTCTCTCTGTCATTTAGGTCATTATTGGGGATTATTGTGAATAGTGACATGTACAGGGTTGCAGGTGGTCATTATTGGGGATTATTGTGAAAAGTCACATTTACAGGGTTGCAGGTGGTCATTATTGGGGATTATTGTGAACATCTTTGATGTGTCTGGGTGGCTTAATACACCATACACAACATCATTATTAACAGAGGATGGGTTGTCATTCAAAAAAATTATGTTAACTGCTATTATTTTACAGTCCATATCACTTATTATGTGATTTCTTAACACCAACTTTACTTATGAACTAATTTAAGGTTACCTAAACAAAGGGGGTGAATACTTATGCAATGACTATATTTTAGTTTTTTGTTTGTACAAATTTGTAGAATTTTGTTTTCACTTTCACATTATGGAGTATTTTGTGTAGATCAATTACAAAAAATTATAATCAAATCTATTTCAATCCCACTTTTTAAAGCAACAAAATGTGAACAAAGTTATAGTGGGTGTAGACTTTCCATAGGAACTGTATAGCCTAATAATATTTAGGAAGTTAATTTCCTTGGGAAGATAACTGCCGTGCTTCTCCATCCATTCATATATAGACTACTCTATTTAATTGAGACCAAACGCTCACCTAATCTGGCATGCCCAATTAGGAGAGGAGAGGTATGGCTGCTGAACTAGGAGAGGAGAGGTATGGCTGCTGAACTAGGAGAGGAGAGGTATGGCTGCTGAACTAGGACAGGAGAGGTATGGCTGCTGAACTAGGAGAGGAGAGGTATGGCTACTGAACTAGGAGAGGAGAGGAGAGGTATGGCTGCTGAACTAGGACAGGAGAGGAGAGGTATGGCTGCTGAACTAGGACAGGAGAGGAGAGGTATGGCTGCTGAACTAGGACAGGAGAGGACAGGCTGCAGAACGAGGAGAGGAGAGGTATGGCTGCTGAACTAGGAGAGGAGAGGTATGGCTGCTTAACTAGGAGAGTAGAGGAGAGGCTGCAGAACGAGGAGAGGAGAGGTATGGCTGCTGAACTAGGAGAGGTATGGCTGCTGAACTAGGAGAGGAGAGGAGAGGTATGGCTGCTGAACTAGGAGAGGAGAGGAGAGGTATGGCTGCTGAACTAGGAGAGGAGAGGTATGGCTGCTGAACTAGGAGAGGAGAGGTATGGCTGCTTAACTAGGAAAGGAGAGGTATGGCTGCTGAACTTGAAACGGCAAGAAAGATGAGCGGTCTGTTGCACTTTCTCTTGACCTACGTTTTGCACGTAGGATATAGCCTATCTTTTAGGAGCGGGAATATTTTCAGGCAGAGACAAATAAATGGATAATTAATATATATTGAAAAGGAGAAGACTCAACGCTCGCTCCCCATGTTGCGCCTTTTGCTTTATATTGATAATCACATTTTGGGATTTCACCTCGACTCACATTGGTTGAGCGTCCCCAACATCTTTCTATTAACAGACACTGTAGTAAACTATAGCCAAATCATATTTAAGTGAATTTCCTTGGCAAGATTACTGCCACGTGATTTATTCGCCCATTCATAGGTAGCCTTGTAGGCTAGTGTGTGAATAATTTGACAGAGGTGCTTTTAGTACAATAGCTAGGCTAACGCATACACAGCAGAAAGACACCGTTTCCAAATAATCTGCGGGACAAGTATATTTATCACAACGTTTTCTATCTGACCGCCCTCAACATGAAAAATACGGACCGCGCTACAATGATCTCTGTCGGAGCCCGCAGCCCTCTACCTCCAAACGTCTTTGTTGTACCATTTGAAAGTGGAAAAAAATATATACATTACCAGTCAAAAGTTTGGACACACCTACTCATTCAATGGTTTTTATTTATTTTTAATATTTTTTACATTGTAGAATAATAGTGAAGACATCTAAACTATGAAATAACATATATTTTATATTTGAGGTTCTTCAAATAGCCACCCTTTGCCTTGATGACAGCTTTGCACACTCTTGGCATTCTCTCAACCATCTTCATGAGGTAGTCACCTGGAATATATTTTGATTAGTTTAACACTTTGTTGGTTACAACATTATTCCATGTGTGTTATTTCATAGTTTGGATGTTATTACATTTTAGTACATTTGTCAGCCAAAACATGACACCCACCCTTTTTTTTATGTGTTCTATCGCAAACTGTCATAAACATAAAGCTTTCCAACGTAGCATCAACTATCCAATCAAAGCCACATTGACAATTTGAAATTAGCACATCAATTACAAAAAATTACAATTTAATAAATGTAAATCCCACTTTGTAACGTAACAAGATGTGAAAAAGGTTCAAGGGAGTGCAGACATTCTAAAGGCAATGTATTATATTAGGTTAACATTTCAAAATAGTCTGATGCATATCCTGAAGATCAGATCAAATAGCCTGTAGATCAGATCAAGGAACGCTGTCTATACTTCCATCCCTTTGGTTATTGGCTGATTCCATCGCCAGCAATGCCCAAAAATATTATTGGAATTCTCACATAGAAACGTAATTGGTGTCTAAAATAAAAATAAGCTAAATCAATTTGCCCTTTTTCCCGATAGGGAATGTCCTATTGGTCTGAAGTGTAAGATATTGGTTTCTTCCGTGGGAGCCCCGGGTTCATATCGTGCGTGTTACATACAGTTACAATATTTGAGCGCTGCAAATCTGCATAGCAAGCAAACAGACTGTGTATTCTTTTTAACATGCTGTGAAAGTAGTACTCACTTTTAGGAATGGGTAATCGTTTACAAGTTGCAAGCTATATCATAAACCCATCGTTGAAAACCACATTTTTTATCTTCTCTGGTTTGGTAACTTCCTGTTGTTCAACGGACCGGAATGAAGAAGCAGAGTTTGGGAAAAAATGTATTTGGTGTCCATTAAGTCTTAAACAGCAAGGGGGCATTGTTTCCACTCCTTTGTGGCCGTCCCCATTTAATTGCAAGACCTCATCATACCATTGTTGTGTTGTTTTACCCTTAGTGTACTAACTTGAACTCCACTACCCTCTTTTGGGGATTTACAGGAAACACCTATCCCACCCCCCTCCTCCCTCTCCCTCCAACCCTCCTCCTCCCTCCCCCTCTTGGGGTCCCCAGGTCGTGCCTCTCCTGGTAACTTACTGCTGGGTCTGAAGAGGGTGTCTGTGCTGCTGGTCGACTGCAGGAAAACACCGGGACAGAGTGGGTTTATGCTCTTAGATACATTTATTAAAATGTAGACTCATTAGAAGCACTCCTACCCCATTGGTTACATTGATGATTTTAACGCATCCAAAATGCTCAAATCTGATCACAAGAGTTGGAAAGCTGGGCCTTGAACTAACTTCGATATGAAGAAGGAATCCTAACTGTCTGTCTTTGTTTCACAGGGGACAGCCCTAACCGTCGCTCTCTCAGTAGAAGGGGCTTATCATCTGGGGAGGCTAACCAACATCATGATGCTGATGAGGCAGAGAAGAGTCTCTCCAGATCAGAACACCTCAAGAAACACCAGCAGAGACTTACAGGGAAGAAACCTCACTGCTGCTTTGACTGTGGAAAGAGTTTCGCCTCTTCAACAAATCTTAAAACGCACCAGAGAATACACACAGGAGAGAAGCCTTATCACTGCTCAGACTGTGGAATGAGCTTAACCACTTCACATGGACTTGTACTACACAGGAGAATACACACAGGAGAGAAGCCTTACCACTGCTCAGACTGTGGGCTGAGTTGTACTACTTCAGGGGATTTAAAAGTTCAGCAGCGAACACACACTGGAGAGAAACCTTATAGTTGTGATCAGTGTGGGAAGAGATTCACTAATTCAGGAAGCCTGGAGTTACACAAGAGAATACACACAGGAGAGAAGCCTTTTGGTTGTGATCAGTCTGGGAAGAGATTCACTCAGTCAGGAAGCCTGGCTTTACACAAGAGAACACACACAGGAGAGAAACCTTATAGCTGTGATCAATGTGGGAAGAGATTCTCTCTTTCGGGACACCTGGTTGAACACCAGAGAACACACACAGGAGAGAAGCCTTTTGGTTGTGATCAGTGTGGGAAGAGATTCTCTAATTCAGGAAGCCTGGCTGGACACAAGAGAATACACACAGGAGAGAAGCCTTTTGGTTGTGATCAGTGTGGGAAGAGATTCACTCAGTCAGGACACCTGGCTTTACACAAGAGAATACACACAGGAGAGAAGCCTTTTGGTTGTGATCAGTGTGGGAAGAGATTCACTCGGTCAGGAAGCCTGGCTTTACACAAGAGAATACACACAGGAGAGAAACCTTTTAGCTGTGATCAATGTGGGAAGAGATTCTCTCATTCAGGAAACCTGGTTGAACACCAGAGAACACACACAGGAGAGAAGCCTTTTGGTTGTGATCAGTGTGGGAAGAGATTCACTCAGTCAGGAAGCCTGGCTGTACACAAGAGAATACACACAGGAGAGAAGCCTTATCACTGCTCAGACTGTGGAATGAGCTTAACCACTTCACATGGACTTGTACTACACAGGAGAATACACACAGGAGAGAAGCCTTACCACTGCTCAGACTGTGGGCTGAGTTGTACTACTTCAGGGGATTTAAAAGTTCACCAGCGAACACACACTGGAGAGAAACCTTATAGTTGTGATCAGTGTGGGAAGAGATTCACTCAGTCAGGAAGCCTGGCTTTACACAAGAGAAAACACCACACTGTTGGGTAACCTTTCCACTTTTGTTAGCTCAATCCAGTTAATGGTAGACTAGTGTACACACACCGGAGAGAAGCCCTACAGGGTGAGTTTTGCCACCTCAAGCTTTCTTAATGTGGCCTGCCTTAGTGTAATTTGATGTACTGTCAACAAGGGGTCCACCCTCTGAAAACTGTAACTATCCATTATTTCCAGATTTCTATTAATTGCAATGTGAGTGAAATAGTCTGTGTTTGAATGGTGTGGGCGTACGTACCCCAACAACAGAATGGTTTGGGTGTTTCCCAACAACAGGATTGGTCAGCTCAGAGAAAGCAGGGCGGTAGCTCCTCCCTGTCTCTCTGCAAGTCTATCGTTAGGGTTAAGGCAAGGGTCCGTTTAACATGTTGACTAGTTGGGATGTGGTCAGAAAAGTCCCTTAAGTCGCTGCCGTCCCACAGTCTCTTGACAGATGCTATGATACCAGTTAAGTCTGTTCACCAGAGATTACAGAAATGTTGGCAGGTAGATTTCTTTGGTTTGCTTAGCGAGCAAGTTAGAGGGATCTGAAGACTGATAACAATGTCTGAGGACAATTCACCATCACCATGATCAACCCTGTCTACCAGCCATCTCACCACGATCAACCCCGTCTACCATCCAGCTCACCTTATTTTGAAATGACATGATATTGTTTGGTAGAATGAACACAGTGTAGTGAATATTTTCCCAAACTGCGTTAACCACTCCAGTCAGCAGATGACGATGTGAGTCTTGCAAGAGCTGTTTCCTCCAGTGGACAGGACGCTTTTTCAACACGGACTCATCAGCCGCCTCGGTAGCTTGCTAGCAAACAAACAAACCACAAAGTTGGCTGCTTCAGTGTTTTTAGATATTTTTCTCAGATGTTACTATGGTATACTGAAGTATAATTACAAGCATTCCATAAGTGTCAAAGGCTTTTATTGACAATTACATTAAGTTAATGCAATTAGTTAATATTTGCAGTGTTGACACTTCTATTTCAAGACCTCTGCAATGGCATGCTGTCAATTAACTTCTGGGCCACATCCTGACTGATGGCAGCCCATTCTTGCCTAATCAATGATTGGAGTTTGTCAGAATTGGTGGATTTTTGTTTGTCCACCCGCCTCTTGAGGATTGACCACAAGTTCTCAATGGGATTAAGGTCTGGGGAGTTTCCTGGTCCATGGACCCAACATTTCGATGATTTGTTCCCCAAGCCACTTAGTTATCACTTTTGCCGTATGGCAAGGTGCTCCATCATGCTGGAAAAAGCATTGTTCGTCACCAAACTGTTCTTGGATGGTTGGGAGAAGTTGCTCTCTGAGGATGTGTTGTTACCATTCTTTATTCATGGCTGTGTTCTTAGGCAAAATTGTAAGCCCACTCCCTTGGCTGAGAAGCAACCCCACACATGAATGGTCTCAGGATGCTTTACTGTTGGCATGACACAGGACTGATGGTAGCGCTCACCTTGTCTTCTCCGGACAAGCTTTTTTCCGAATGCCCCAAACAATCAGAAAGGGGATTCATCAGAGAAAATGACTTTACCCCAGTCCTCAGCAGTTCAATCCCTGTACCTTTTGCAGAATATCAGTCTGTTCCTGAGCATGCTCTGCACTGGTGGTGCCCTGATCCCGCAGCTGAATCAACTTTAGGAGACGGTCCTGGCGCTTGCTGGATTTTCTTGGCCGCCCTGAAGCCTATTTCACAACAATTGAACCTCTTTCCTTGAAGTACTTGATGATCTGATAAATGGTTGCTTTAGGTGCAATCTTACTAGCAGCAATATCCTTGCCTGTGAAGCCATTTTTGTGCAAAGCAATGATGACGGCACGTGTTTCCTTACAGGTAACCATGGTTAACAGAGGAAGAACAATGATTTCAAGCACCACCCTCCTTTTTAAAACTTCCAGTCTGTTATTCTAACTCAATCATTATGACAGGGTGACCTCCAGCCTTGTCCTCGTCAACACTCTCACCTGTGTTAACGAGAGAATCACTGACATGATGTCAGCTGGTCCTTTTGTGGCAGGGCTGAAATGCAGTGGAAATGTTTTTGGGGGATTTAGTTCATTTTCATGTTAAAATGCAATGAATTGCAATTCATCTGATCACTCTTCATAACAGTCTGGAGTATATGCAAATTGCCATCATAAAAACTGAGGCAGCAGACTTTGTGAAAATTTATATTTGTGTCATTCTCAACTTTTGACCTTGACTGTATATTAACAGCAGGGTTTTAAACCCAGTCTGTGTGCTTACTAGTTATTACATGTCATATACAGTTGAAGTCGGAAGTTTACATACACTTAGGTTGGAGTCATTAAAAGTCGTTTTTCAACCACTCCACAAATGTCCTTTTAACAAATGATAGTTTTGGCAAGTCGGTTAGGACATCTACATTGTGCTTGACAATTCTTTACAAACAGATTATTTCACTTATAATTCACTATATCACAATTCCAGTGGGTCAGAAGTTTACATACATTTAGTTGACTGTGCCTTTAAACAGCTTGGAAAATTCCAGAAAATTATGTCATGGCTTTAGAAGCTTCTGATAGGCTAATTGACATCATTTGAGTCAATTGGAGGTGTACCTGTGGATGTATTTCCAGGCCTACCTTCAAACTCAGTGCCTCTTTGCTTGACATCATGGGAAAATGAAAAGAAATCAGCCAAGACCTAGAAAAATAATTGTAGACCTCCACAAGTCTGGTTAATCCTTAGGAGCAATTTCCAAACACCTGAAGGTACCACGTTCCTCTGTACAAACAATAGTACGCAAGTATAAACACCATGGGACCACGCAGCCGTCATACCTCTCAGGAAGGAGACGCGTTCTGTCTCCTAGAGATGAACGTACTTTGGTGCGAAAAGTGCAAATCAATCCCAGAAAAACAGCAAAGGACCTTGTGAAGATGCTGGAGGAAACAGGTACAAAAGTATCTATATCCACAGTAAAACGAGTCCTATATCAACATAACCTGAAAAGCCGCTCAGCAAGGAAGAAGCCACTGCTCCAAAACCGCCATAAAAAAGCCAGACTGCAGTTTGTAACTGCACATGGAGACAAAGACAAAGATCGTACTTTTTGGAGGAGGGGGGGTTCGCTTGCAAGCCGAAGAACACCATCCCAACTGTGAAGCATGGGGTTGGCAGCATCATGCTGTGGGGGTGATTTGCTGCAGGAGGGACTGGTGCACTTCACAAAATAGGAAGGAAAATTATGTGGATATATTGAAGCAACATCTCAAGACATAAGTCAGGAAGTTAAAGCTTGGTCGCAAATAGGTCTTCCAAATGGACAATGACCCCAAGCATACTTCCAAAGTTGTGGCAAAATGGCTTAAGGACAACAAAGTCAAGGTATTGGAGTGGCCACCTGACCTCAATCCTATAGAACATTTGTGGGCAGAACTGAAAAAGCATGTTAGAGCAAGGAGGCCTACAAACCTGACTCAGTTACACCAGCTCTGTCAGGAGGAATGGGCCAAAATTCACCCAACTTATTGTGGGAAGCTTGTGGAAGGCTACCCGTAACGTTTGACCCAGGTTAAACAATTTAAAGGCAATGCTAACAAATACTAATTGAGTGTATGTAAACTTCTGACCCACTGGGAATGTGATGAATGAAATAAAAGCTGAAATAAATCATTCTCTCTACTATTATTCTGACATTTCACATTCTTAAAATAAAGTGATGATCCTAACTGACCTAAGACAGGGAATTTTTACTAGGATTATATGTCAGGAATTGTGAAAAACTGAGTTTAAATGCATTTGGCTAAGGTGTATGAGGAGGAACGAAACTGTGGCATTTTTAAAAATAGATCTTAAAACACACCTTTTTAGTGGTGCTTTTCCTCAGGGTGCTTTTTAGTCGTGCATTTTTTATTGTAATTCTTTAGTTTTTTATCCTCTTATATTTGTGTAGTAAATATTTAGTTTTATTTTAATTTTTTGTATTAGTTTTTTTTCCTGTGAAGCACATTGTGTTCCATTCCATGTCTGAAATGTGCTGTATAAATAAAGCTTGATTTGATTCTCTATGGTGTTATTAGGTCCCTAATATTTTAGTTAGGCCTATAAGGTAAGATAGACTGATATGATTGAAATCTCTATGGTGTTATTGAATTTAAACAACAAGGCACTCAACCCTGTGGATTATTGAACAACTAAGAGCTGTTCACTAACATGACGTGAAGAGCGAATAACACAACTAAGAGCTGTTTGTATTGGAGATGTTTAGTTAACTACTTAGACAACGTAACAAACCAATTATATGATTTATAAAATGTTGTAAAGTATTTATACCCCTTCCACTTTTTCACATTTTGTTGTTACAACCCTGAATTTATGTCCTATATGCCTATTGGATTAAGAACCAATTAAAGGGTTTAAACAGAGCCATGATGACAAAGATGAAGAAGATGTTTGTGCGCTATGACCCGATACACATAGCCACAAGAAGAAACCATAGTGGCTCAAGGTCAAGGGAGGGTGGCTGTTTGGATAAAGAGGGGGTTCCGATATGATATGAAAAGGAGACCAAGCAGACATGGGGATAGACAGGAAAGAAGGTAGACAAAGAAACCATAGTGGCTCCGATATGATATGAAATGATGAAGCTGTATAAAGAGAGAGCTCCAAGTCTGGGACGGCAGTTGCTCTGCAGACCAGCTCGGCTGTATTGCTTGTGAAATAAAGTATATATTGATTCTACAAAAACTCTGAAAGTACTTTGTTTGTTTTAATAAGTATAGGGATAATTTACTACAACAATAGCAGCTAAATAGCCGCTAAATACTGTATATACAGTGCCTTCAGAAAGTATTCATACCCCTTCCACTTTTTCACATTTTGTTGTTACAACCCTGAATTGTTAGGCCTACTGCTGCTAGGTAGCTCTCTCTGCTCTCCCCCTCCCCTCTGTCTGTCCTTGATTGCAGGAGTGAAGTCTGGTGTGCGGGAGTAAGGGTTCCAGCTGCAGCTCATTCACCATAATCACCTCAGCCTTTAAGACCCGGTCAAACTTGCCACTCATCGTCAGATCATAGTCAAGACGACCATGTTAGTCTTGCTGTCGACTCAACCTGTTTGTTTTCGCTCTTTGTGTTTTTGGCCTGTTCTATTTACTTTTCTCCTGTGCCACAGATTGTTGGAACCTGACTCCTGCCTCCGCTTCACTCCTGCCACCACCATCCTGCTTTCCACTACCGGACCTCCCTCTTGGACTCACCACGGACACTAGGACATTACGGTACCACACCTGCCCTGACCTGGATCTGTTACCCTCCCTGTAACCTGGACTTGCTCTTCCCCTACTATTGGGAACCTGGACTATTGAACATTGTAATAAACCTGTTAAACCTTCTCTGGCTTGGTGTAGTTGTCTGCATGTGGGTTCAAATCCAGTTAAATCATGACAGTATGATCTGACAAACATGAACCCAGCAGACAGTAGCTCGGATACCACCCCAGAGTGCACTCAAATTCGGACTGCCATAGCCAATCAGGACATTTTACTTGGCCAACATGATACCCTGTTTAAGACTATTGCTGAGAACAGTCAGGTGCTGTTTAATCAGGTTCAATTACTCACCAATCAAGTGTCTGCCCTTACTACCCAAGTTAATAATGCACCCCTCGGGCATGGCATACAAACTGCCCCTTCTCCTGCTCCACCTGTTTTTCCTGGCCCTCCAGCCCAGATCAGAGAGCCTTTTGTTCCTGCTCCAGAGCGCTATGACGGGAACATGGGAACCTGTGGTGAATTTTTGAGTCAATGCTCGTTAGTGTTTGAACAACAGCCCCTCACCTACGCCTCAGAAAGAGCCCGTATTGCCTACCTTATCAACTCTACTAGCGGTTCCGCTCGTGCCTGGGGATCCGCGGTCTGGGAGAGTCAGTCGGACATTTGCAACGCTTACGTTGCCTTCTCCACTGAGATGAGGAAGGTTTTTGACCACCCCGTACGGGGCAAGGAGGCTGCGAAACGGTTGTTGTCTCTTCGGCAGGGGGCTCGCAGTGTGGCGGAGATGGCAGTGGAGTTTCGGACTTTAGCGGCAGTGAGCGGTTGGAATGACGAGGCATTACAAGGAGTGTTCATCAATGCTTTGTCTGAGACTTTAAAAGATGAATTGGTGTCATATGATGTATCGCCTACGCTGGATAATCTTATTTCACTCACCATCAGGTTGGATAATCGGATTCAGGAGCGCCGCCGGGAGAGGAGTGTTAGTTCCAAGCAACTGGTCTGTCGTCAACAAACTCCTCGCCGCATTTTCCCTACGGAGAAAGCCGAGTCTTCCCGAGTCGATACGAGCAGCACTGAACCCGAAGCCATGGAGGTGGGTCGTGCACGGTTGTCCTCAGAGGAGCGTGCACGTCGTATTCAGGCTCGGGTCTGCCTGTATTGTGGAGAAGCTGGTCATTTCGTTACTTCCTGCCCAGTTCGTCCGGGAAAAGGGCCGGCTCATCATTATTGGGAGAAGTTTTGGTGAGCCGAGCAGCGGATTCTTCCTCTTCTCCCCGCATTCTGCTCCAGGCATCCCTCCAGTGGCAGTCCCAGAATTTCTCTGTTAGTGCGCTGGTTGACTCTGGTGCCGATGAAAGCTTTTTGGATCGAGAGTTGGCTCAACAAATGGATTTGGAGACTGTTCCTATGGACCGTCCGCTGCAGGCTAAGGGTCTAAATGGACAATTGTTGACCCGTATTACTCATCAGACTGTTCCTGTTTGTCTCAGAGTGTCGGGTAATCATCAGGGGAACATTCAATTCCATATAATTGAGTGCCCACAGACCCCCCTGGTCCTTGGTATCCCCTGGCTCATAAGACACAATCCACACATTGATTGGGTGACCGGTTGAATTGTTTCATGGAGCACATTTTGTCATGTGAATTGTTTGTGTTCTGCTCAGACCCCTGCCAGCACTGTGCCTCAACCTCCACTGGAGTCCATGGATCTCTCTGCTGTCCCTGACGTGTATCATGACCTGGCATCCGTTTTCTGCAAACACAGAGCTACTTCTCTTCCTCCTCACCGGCCTTACGACTGCGCCATTGACCTCCAGCCAGGAGCCCCTCTCCCCAGCAGTCGCCTGTACAATCTCTCCCGCCCGGAGACGGAGGCTATGGAGAACTACATTCGGGACTCCTTGGCGGCAGGTATTATTCGTCCTTCCTCGTCACCTGTAGGAGCGGGATTCTTTTTTGTTGCTAAGAAGGATAAGACCCTCAGACCCTGTATTGATTTCCGTGGACTTAACAACATCACCATTAAGAACAAATATTCTCTGCCTTTAATTAACTCTGCTTTTCCCCTCCTTCATGGTGCAACTATCTTCACTAAACCGGATCTACGAAATGCGTATCACCTGGTGCGCATTCGTAAAGGTGATGAATGGAAGACTGCCTTCAACACACCTTTGGGACATTTTGAGTACCTGGTTATGCCTTTTGGGTTGTCCAATGCCCCTGCCGTTTTTCAGACACTAGTCAATGATGTCCTTCGGGACATGTTGAATTGGTTTGTTTTTGTCTATCTGGATGATATCCTGATTTTTTCAGAGTCCTCCCAGGAACACGAACTGCATGTGCGCCAGGTGTTGCAAAGGTTGTTGGAGAACAAACTGTTTGTGAAGATGGAGAAATGTGAATTTCATGTGTCTGAGACCTCTTTTTTGGGTTACATAATAGCTCAGGGGGAGTTGCGGATGGACCCAGCTAAGATCTCTGCTGTCACGGACTGGCCAGCCCCCTCCACCCGCAAACAACTTCAACGATTCCTGGGGTTTGCGAACTTCTACAGGAGGTTCATCAAGGACTACAGCCGCATTGCGGTGCCACTCACCGCTCTCACCTCCATCGCACGACCGTTCGCTTGGAATGAAGGGGCCGAAGCAGCGTTTGAAGAACTGAAACATCGCTTCGCCTCGGCTCCCATTCTGATGCAGCCGGACCCCGACCGCCAGTTTGTCGTGGAGGTGGATGCATCCGACACTGGGGTAGGTGCGGTGTTGTCACAACGTTCACCGGAAGATAACAAACTGCATCCCTGTGCTTTCCTTTCACGGAAACTTTCTCAGGCAGAGAGGAATTATGATGTTGGAAATCGTGAACTGCTCGCCGTGAAGCTGGCTCTCGAAGAGTGGCGCCATTGGCTGGAGGGGGCGGAACAACCCTTCATCGTTTGGACGGATCATAAGAATCTGGCATACATCCAGTCAGCAAAGCAGCTCAACCCCCGTCAAGCCAGGTGGGCACTATTTTTTGGTAGATTCAATTTTTCTCTGTCTTACCGTCCTGGGTCAGGCAACGTCAAGCCTGACGCCCTGTCTCGTGTTTTTTCTGCTGTTGATACTGGTAGTAACCCTGAACCCATCTTGCCTCCTACCTGCAGTATTGCGGCCATTACATATGACATCGAAGGGATTGTTAGACAGGCTCAACATCATCAAGCTGACCCTGGGAGCGGTCCTCCTAACCGGTTGTTTGTCCCTGAGTCTGTTCGCTCCCAGGTACTTCAGTGGGCTCACTCGGCTCCCCTTACCTGTCACCCTGGAGTTACTCGGACCCTTGACTTTGTGCGACGGAAGTTCTGGTGGCCCAGGATGGAGGCGGACACTCAAGCCTTCATTGCTGCTTGTACGGTATGTGCACGTAGTAAGAACTCCACCCAGGCCAGCGCTGGTCATCTAAGACCTCTGCCAATACCCAGCCGGCCCTGGTCCCACATTGCCTTGGATTTTGTCACTGGACTTCCCCCCTCGTCTGGTAAGACTGTCATTCTTACGGTGATTGATCGTTTTTCTAAGTTTGCTCATTTTTTGGGCCTACCTAAACTGCCCACTGCCAGAGAAACGGCTGATATTTTGGTTGAACATGTGTTCCGCTCTCATGGTCTACCCACGGATATTGTCTCTGACAGGGGTCCCCAGTTTGTCTCCCAGGTTTGGAAGGCTTTCTGTAAAGCTTTGGGCATTACATCCAGCCTGTCCTCTGGATATCACCCCCAGACCAACGGGCAAGCCGAGAGAGCGAACCAGGAGATGGAGACCGCTCTCCGCTGTGTCACAGGGTCTAACCCTGGGTCATGGAGCTCCATGCTCCCCTGGGTGGAATATGCTCATAACACCTTGACCTACGCTTCCTGTGGTTTGTCTCCCTTTCTGTGTGCTCTGGGTTATCAACCTCCCCTGTTCCCTTCTCAAGAGAGGGAACTGGCGGTACCCTCGGTGCAGTCCCACATGCGCCGCTGCTTCAAGGTCTGGAGGAAGGCCAGGGTAGCTCTGTCCCGAGCTTCGGCGTACATGCAGAGGCTAGCCAACCGTCACCGGTCCCAGGCTCCCGGTTACTCTCCTGGTCAAGAGGTATGGCTTAAGTCACGTGACCTTCCATTGAAAGTGGAGTCTAAGAAGATGGCGCCTCGTTTTATAGGACCGTTCAAGATACTGTCTATTGTTAACCCCTGCGCGGTTAAGCTACAGCTTCCTGCCTCCCTACGGGTTCATTCCACCTTTCATGTTTCCCAGATTAAGCCTGTGTCGGTTAGCCCTCTGTGCCCGCCCTCTCGTCCCCCTCCTCCGCCCAGGATCGTGGGTGGGGGTCCGGTCTACACTGTCCGGCGACTTCTGGATGTTCGCCGCCGGGGTCGTGGTTTCCAGTACCTGGTGGATTGGGAGGGTTATGGTCCTGAGGAACGTTCCTGGGTGCCCAGGAGCTTCATTGTGGATCCTGCTCTGGTCCGGGAGTTTCATAGGTTACATCCTGATAAACCCTGTCGGCCGCCAGGTGGCGTCCGTAGAGGGGGGGGATACTGTTAGGCCTACTGCTGCTAGGTAGCTCTCTCTCTGCTCTCCCCCTCCCCTCTGTCTGTCCTTGATTGCAGGAGTGAAGTCTGGTGTGCGGGAGTCAGGGTTCCAGCTGCAGCTCATTCACCATAATCACCTCAGCCTTTAAGACCCGGTCAAACTTGCCACTCATCGTCAGATCATAGTCAAGACGACCATGTTAGTCTCGCTGTCGACTCAACCTGTTTGTTTTCGCTCTTTGTGTTTTTGGCCTGTTCTATTTACTTTTCTCCTGTGCCACAGATTGTTGGAACCTGACTCCTGCCTCCGCTTCACTCCTGCCACCACCATCCTGCTTTCCACTACCGGACCTCCCTCTTGGACTCACCACGGACACTAGGACATTACGGCACCACACCTGCCCTGACCTGGATCTGTTACCCTCCCTGTAACCTGGACTTGCTCTTGCCCTACTATTGGGAACCTGGACTATTGAACATTGTAATAAACCTGTTAAACCTTATCTGGCTTGGTGTAGTTGTCTGCATGTGGGTTCAAATCCAGTTAAATCATGACATGAATTTAAAATGGATTAAATTGAGATTTATTTTGTCACTTGCATACACACAATACCCCAAAATGTCGAGGGGAATCATGTTTTTCGAAGTTTTTACAAATGAATTAAAAATGAAAGGCTGAAATGTATTCAACCCATTTGTTATGACAAGCTTAAGTAAGTTCAGGAGTAAAGATTTGCTCAACAAGTCATAAGTTGCATGGACTCACTCTGTGTGAAATAATAGTGTTTAATATGATTTTTGAATGACTACCTCATTCAGACATACGGTACAATTATCTGTAAGGTCTCTCAGTCGAGCAGTGAATTTCAAACACAGATTCAACCACAAAGACCAGGGAAGTTTTCCAATGCCTCGCAAGGAAGGGCACCTGTTGGTAGGTGGGTAAAAAAAAACAACAACACTGAATATCCCTTCATTCATTACAGTTTGAATGGTGTATCAATATACCCAGCCACTACAAAGATACAGGCATCCTTCCTAACTCAGTTGCCGGAGAGGAAGGAAACCGCTCAGGGATCAACAACATTGTAGTTACTCCACAATACTAACCTAAATGACAGAGTGAAAAGAAGGAAGCCTGTACAGAATACAAATATTCCAAAACATGCATCCTGTTTGCAACAAGGACCTAAAGTAATAATGCAAAAAAAATTGGCAAAGCAATTAACTTTTTGTCCTGAATACAAAGTGTTATGTTAGGGGCAAATCCAATCCAACACATTACTGAGTACCACTCTTCAAATGTTCAAGCTTAGTGGTGGCTGCATCATATGTTATGGGTATGCTTGTAATCATTAAGGACTGGGGAGTTTTTCATGATAAAAATAAATGGAATGGTGCTAAGCACAGGCAAAATCCTAGAGGAAAACCTGTTTCAGTCTGCTTTCCATCAGACACTGGGAGATGCATTCACCTTTCAGCAGGACAATAACCTAAAACACAAGGCCAAATCTACGCTGGAGTTGCTTCCCAAGAAGATAGTGAATGTTCCTGAGTGGCCGAGTTACAGGTTTGATTTAAATCTACTTAAAAATCTATGGCAAGACCTGAAAATGAGTGTCTAGCAATGGAGGCTCCTCCGAGTAGGAAAGGGATGAGAACCATCCTCAGAGAATTTCATAAAAATAAAAATTGTAAAACATTGAAAAAGTTATCCTTTTTAGATAAAACTATCTACCCTGGCAATACACGGTACAGGATACTCCAACAAATTACAGGCACAGGGGAAATATCTACCCCGGCAATACAAAGGGTGAGTAGCTCCACCGAGCTACACTACTCTCTCACAATAAACAATCACCCACAAGGAAAAGGGAGGCAGAGGGAACACTTATACACGGACTAATGAGGGGATAAGAACCAGGTGTGTGTAATTGACAAGACAAATGGAATGATGATATATGGAGCGGCAGTGGCTAGTAAGCCGGTGACGACGAACGCCGAAGCCTGTCCGAACAAGGAGGGGAGGTAGCCTCGGCGGAAGTCGTGACAGTACCCCCCCCCTTAACGTGCAGCTCCAACAGCGCGCCGACCCCGGCCTGGGGACGGCCAGGAGGACGCGGAGCAGGGCGAGCCGGATGGCGACGGTGGAAATCCCGCAACAGGGAGGGATCGAGGATATCACTCACCGGGACCCAGCACCTTTCCTCTGGACCGTACCCCTCCCACTCCACAAGGTACTGAAGGCCCCCCACCCGACACCTCGAATCCAGGATCAATCAATCAATCAATTTTATTTTATATAGCCCTTCATACATCAGCTGATATCTCGAAGTGCTGTACAGAAACCCAGCCTAAAACCCCAAACAGCTAGTGATGCAGGTGTAGAAGCACGGTGGCTAGGAAAAACTCCCTAGAAAGGCCAAAACCTAGGAAGAAACCTAGAGAGGAACCAGGCTATGAGGGGTGGCCAGTCCTCTTCTGGCTGTGCCGGGTGGAGATTATAACAGAACCATGCCAAGATGTTCAAAAATGTTCATAAGTGACAAGCATGGTCAAATAATAATCAGGAATAAATCTCAGTTGGCTTTTCATAGCCGATCATTAAGAGTTTAAAAACAGCAGGTCTGGGACAGGTAGGGGTTCCATAACCGCAGGCAGAACAGTTGAAACTGGAATAGCAGCAAGGCCAGGCGGACTGGGGACAGCAAGGAGTCACCACGGCCGGCAGTCCCGACGTATGGTCCTAGGGCTCAGGTCTCTCAGTTGGCAATTCATATCCGATCATTAAGAGTCGAAAACAGCAGGTCTGGGACAGGTAGGGGTTTCGTAACCGCAGGCAGAACAGTTGAAACTGGAACAGCAGCAAGGCCAGGCGGACTGGGGACAGCAAGGTGTCAGCATGCCCGATAGTCCCGACGTATGGTCCCAGGGCTCAGGTTCTCAGAGAGAAAGAGAGAACGAGAGAATTAGAGAGAGCATACTTAAATTCACACAGGACACTGGATAAGACAGGAGAAGTACTCTAGGTATAACCAACTGACCCCAGGCCCCCGACACATAAACTACTGCAGCATAAATACTGGAGGCTGAGACAGGAGCGGTCCGGAGACACTGTGGCCCCATCCGAAGAAACCCCCGGACAGGGCCAAACAGGGAGGATATAACCCCACCCACTCTGCCAAAGCACAGCCCCCGCACCACTAGAGGGATATCCTCAACCACCAACTTACAATCCTGAGACAAGGCCGAGTATAGCCCACAAAGGTCTCCACCACAGCACAAACCAAGGGGGGGGGCGCCAACCCAGACAGGAAGATCACGTCAGTAACTCAACCCACTCAAGTGACGCACCCCTCCCAGGGACGGCATGAAAGAGCACCAGCAAGCCAGTGACTCAGCCCCTGTAACAGGGTTAGAGGCAGAGAATCCCAGTGGAGAGAGGGGAACCGGCCTGGCAGAGACAGCAAGGGCGGTTCGTTGCTCCAGAGCCTTTCCGTTCACCTTCACACTCCTGGGCCAGACTACACTCAATCATATGACCTACTGAAGAGATAAGTCTTCAGTAAAGACTTAAAGGTTGAGACCGAGTCTGCTTCTCTCACATGGGTAGGCAGACTGTTCCATAAAAATGGAGATCTATAGGAGAAAGCCCTGCCTCCCGCTGTTTGCTTAGAAATTCTAGGGACAATTAGGAGGCCTGCGTCTTGTGACCGTAGCGTACGTATTGGTATGTACGGCAGGACCAACTCGGAAAGATGGGTAGGAGCAAGCCCATGTAACGCTTTATAGGTTAACAGTAAAACCTTGAAATCAGCCCTTGCCTTAACAGGAAGCCAGTGTAGGGAAGCTAGCACTGGAGTAATATGATCAAATTTCTTGGTTCTAGTCAGGATTCTAGCAGCCGTATTTAGCACTAACTGAAGTTTATTTAGTGCTTTATCCGGGTAGCCGGAAAGTAGAGCATTGCAGTAGTCTAACCTAGAAGTAACAAATGCATGGATTAATTTTTCTGCATCATTTTTGGACAGAAAATTTCTGATTTTTGCAATGTTACGTAGATGGAAAAAAGCTGTCCTTGAAACAGTCTTGATATGTTCGTCAAAAGAGAGATCAGGGTCAAGTGTAACGCCGAGGTCCTTCACAGTTTTATTTGAGACGACTTTACAACCATCAAGATGAATTGTCAGATTTAACAGAAGATCTCTTTGTTTCTTGGGACCTAGAACAAGCATCTCTGTTTTGTCCGAGTTTAAGAGTAGAACGTTTTCAGCCATCCACTTCCTTATGTCTGAAACACAGGCTTCTAGCGAGGGCAATTTTGGGGCTTCACCATGTTTCATTGAAATGTACAGCTGTGTGTCATCCGCATAGCAGTGAAAGTTAACATTATGTTTTCGAATAACATCCCCAAGAGGTAAAATATATAGTGAAAACAATAGTGGTCCTAAAACGGAACCTTGAGGAACACCGAAATGTACAGTTGATTTGTCAGAGGACAGACCATTCACAGAGACAAACTGATATCTTTCCGACAGGTAAGATCTAAACCAGGCCAGAACTTGTCCGTGTAGACCAATTTGGGTTTCCAGTCTCTCCAAAAGAATGTGGTGATCGATGGTGTCAAAGGCAGCACTAAGGTCTAGTAGCACGAGGACAGATGCAGAGCCTCGGTCTGACGCCATTAAAAGGTCATTTACCACCTTCACAAGTGCAGTCTCAGTGCTATGATGGGGTCTAAAACCAGACTGAAGCATTTCGTATACATTGTTTGTCTTCAGAAAGGCAGTGAGTTGCTGCGCAACAGCTTTTTCTAAAATTTTTGAGAGGAATGGAAGATTCGATATAGGCCGATAGTTTTTTATATTTTCCGGGTCAAGGTTTGGCTTTTTCAAGAGAGGCTTTATCACTGCCACTTTTAGTGAGTTTGGTACACATCCGGTGGATAGAGAGCTGTTTATTATGTTCAACATAGGAGGGCCAAGCACAGGAAGCAGCTCCTTCAGCAGTTTAGTAGGAATGGGATCCAGTATGCAGCTTGAAGGTTTTGAGGCCATGATTATTTTCATCATTGTGTCAAGAGATATAGTACTAAAACACTTAAGTGTCTCTCCCGATCCCAGGCCCTCGCAGAGCTGTGCAGATCCAGGACAGCT
The DNA here is from genome assembly GCF_964263955.1 of Coregonus lavaretus. Taxonomy (NCBI): domain Eukaryota; kingdom Metazoa; phylum Chordata; class Actinopteri; order Salmoniformes; family Salmonidae; genus Coregonus; species Coregonus lavaretus. Next base: position 4,551,539 of record NW_028161510.1, on the reverse strand, counting down.
AAGCCCTGGAGGAATACGCAGATTCAAAGAGGAGTCCGTAATTTGCTTTCTAATGGTCATGATCTTTTCCTCAAAGAAGTTCATGAATTTATTACTGCTGAAGTGAAAGCCATCCTCTCTTGGGGAATGCTGCTTTTTAGTTAGCTTTGCAACAGTATCAAAAAGAAATTTTGGATTGTTCTTATTTTCCTCGATTAAGTTGGAAAAGTAGGATGATCGAGCAGCAGTGAGGGCTCTTCGGTACTGCACGGTACTGTCTTTCCAAGCTAGTCGGAAGACTTCCAGTTTGGTGTGGCGCCATTTCCGTTCCAATTTCCTGGTAGCTTGCTTCAAAGCTCGGGTATTTTCTGTATACCAGGGAGCTAGTTTCTTATGACAAATGTTTTTCGTTTTTAGGGGTGCAACTGCATCTAGGGTATTGCGCAAGGTTAAATTGAGTTCCTCAGTTAAGTGGTTAACTGATTTTTGTCCTCTGACGTCCTTGGGTAGACAGAAGGAGTCTGGAAGGGCATCAAGGAATTTTTGTGTTGTCTGAGAATTTATAGCACGACTTTTGATGCTCCTTGGTTGGGGTCTGAGCAGATTATTTGTTGCGATTGCAAACGTAATAAAATGGTGGTCCGATAGTCCAGGATTATGTGGAAAAACATTAAGATCTACAACATTTATTCCATGGGACAAAACTAGGTCCAGAGTATGACTGTGGCAGTGAGTAGGTCCAGAGACATGTTGGACAAAACCCACTGAGTCGATGATGGCTCCGAAAGACTTTTGGAGTGGGTCTGTGGACTTTTCCATGTGAATATTAAAATCACCAAAAATTAGAATATGATCTGCTATAACTACAAGGTCTGATAGGAATTCAGGAAACTCAGAGAGGAACGCTGTATATGGCCCAGGAGGCCTGTAAACAGTAGCTATAAAAAGTGATTGAGTAGGCTGCATAGATTTCATGACTAGAAGCTCAAAAGACGAAAACGCAATTTTTTTTTTTGTAAATTGAAATTTGCTATCGTAAATGTTAGCAACACCTCCGCCTTTGCGGGATGCACGGGGGATATGGTCACTAGTGTAACCAGGAGGTGAGGCCTCGTTTAACACAGTAAATTCATCAGGCTTAAGCCATGTTTCAGTCAGGCCAATCACATCAAGATTATGATCAGTGATTAGTTCATTGACTATGACTGCCTTTGAAGTGAGGGATCTAACATTAAGTAACCCTATTTTGAGATGTGAGGTATCACGATCTCTTTCAATAATGGCAGGAATGGAGGAAGTCTTTATCCTAATAAGATTGCTAAGGTGAACACCGCCATGTTTAGTTCTGCCCAACCTAGGTCGAGGCACAGACACAGTCTCAATGGGTATGGCTGAGCTGACTACACTGACTGTGCTATTGGCAGACTCCACTAAGCTGGCAGGTTGGCTAACAGCCTGCTGCCTGGCCTGCACCCTATTTCACTGTGGGGCTAGAGGGGTTAGAGCCCCATCTATGTTGGTAGATAAGATGAGAGCACCCCTCCAGCTAGGATGGAGTCCGTCACTCCTCAGCAGGTCAGGCTTGGTCCTGTTTGTGGGTGAGTCCCAGAAAGAGGGCCAATTATCTACAAATTCTATCTTTTGGGAGGGGCAGAAAACAGTTTTCAACCAGCGATTGAGTGCTGAGACTCTGCTGTAGAGCTCGTCACTCCCCCTAACTGGGAGGGGGCCAGAGACAATTACTCGATGCCGACACATCTTTCTAGCTAATTTACACGCTGAAGCTATGTTGCACTTGGTGACCTCTGACTGTTTCATCCTAACATCGTTGGTGCCGACGTGGATAACAATATCTCTATACTCTCTACACTCGCCAGATTTAGTTTTAGCCAGCACCAACTTTAGATTAGCCTTAACGTCGGTAGCCCTGCCCCCTGGTAAACAGTGTATGATCGCTGGGTGATTCGTTTTAAGTCTACTACTGCGGGTAATGGAGTCGCCAATGACTAGGGTTTTCAATTTGTCAGAGCTAATGGTGGGAGCCTTCGGCGTCTCAGACCCCGTAACGGGAGGAGTAGAGACAGGAGAAGACTCAGACTCAGACTCCGACTCGCTACATAATGGGGAAAACCGGTTGAAGGTTTCTGTCGGCTGAATGAGCGACACCGGTTGAGCATTCCAACAGCATTTCCCTCCAGAAGCCATGAGAAAGTTGTCCGGCTGCGGGGACTGTGCGGGGGGATTTATACTAACGTTACTATCTGTACTTACTGGTGGCACAGACGCTGTTTCTTCCTTTCCTACACTGAAATTACCCTTGCCTAACGATTGCGTCTGAAGCTGGGCTTGTAGCACAGCTATTCTCGCCGTAAGGCGATCGTTCTCCTGTATATTATGAGTACAGCGACTGCAATTAGAAGACATCATGTTAATGTTGCTACTTAGCTTCGGCTGTTGACGGTGTTGACGAACCATGTCCAGATAAAGCGTCCGGAGTGAAAAAGTTGAATGAGGGAAAAAAGTTACGATGGAAAAACTAAAAATATAAACGGTAATTAAAAACAAAACAAAAAAACATAAAGTTGTCAGCTAGCAAAATAAAGTAAAGTTGGCAGCAAAAACGCACAGCAACAAAACGCACAGCAACACGTCTGCAGATTCAACAGGAAGTGACGTATCGTATGGACAGAGTACGCCGGGGCCCACTCGATGTCCAGAGGAGGTGGAGGAACCTCCCGCACCTCAGACTCCTGGAGTGGACCAACCACCACTGGCCTGAGGAGAGACACATGAAACGAGGGGTTAATACGCTAATCAGAGGGGAAGTAATAACCTATAAGTGACCTCATTGATTCTCCTCAGGACTTTGAACGGCCCCACAAACCGCGGGCTCAGCTTTTCCAACAGTCTTGAAGGAGTTCCCACATATGCTGAGAACTTGTTGGCTGCTTTTCCTTCACTCTGCGGTTCAACTCATCCCAAACCATCTCAATTTGGTTGAGGTCGGGGGATTGTGGAGGCCAGGTCATCTGATGCAGCACTACATCAATCGTCTTCTTGGTAACATAGCCCTTACATAGCCTGGAGGTGTGTTGGGTCATTGTCCTGTTGAAAAACAAATGATAGTCCCACTAAGCCCAAACCAGATGGGATGGCGTATCGCTGCAGAATTCTGTGGTAGCCATGCTGGTTAAGTGTGCCTTGAATTCTAAATAAATCACAGACATTGTCACCAGCAAAGCACCCCCACACCATAACACCTCCTCCTCCATGCTTTACGGTGGGAAATACAATTGCGATCATCTGTTCACCCACACCGCATCTCACAAAGACATGGCGGTTGGAACCAAATATCTCAAATTTGGACTCCAGACCAAAGGACAAATTTCCACCGGTCTAATGTCCATTGCTTGTGTTTCTTGGCCCAAGCAAGTCTCTTCTTCTTATTGGTGTCCTTTAGTAGTGGTTTCTTTGCAGCGATTCAACCATGAAGGCCTGATTCACACAGTCTTCTCTGAACAATTGATGTTGAGATGTGTCTGTTACTTGAACTCTGTGAAGCATTTATTTGGGCTGCAATTTCTGAGGCTGGTAACTCTAATGAACTTATCCTCTGCAGCAGAGGTAACTCTGGGTCATCCATTCTTGTGTCGGTCGTCATGAGAGCCAGTTTCATCATAGCGCTTGATGGTTTTTGCAACTGCACTTGAAGAAACTTTAAAAGTTCTTGAAATTTTCCGGAGTGACTTACCTTCATGTCTTAAAGTAATGATGGACTGTAGTTTCTCTTTGCTTACCTTGTCACAACACAACTGATTGGCTCAAACTCATTAAGAAGGAAAGAAATTCCACAAATTAACTTTTAAGAAGGCACACCTGTTAATTGAATTCCAGGTGACTACCTCATGAAGCTGGTTGAGAGAATGCCAAGAGTGTGCAAAGCTGTCAACAAGGCAAAGGGTGGCTATTTTTAGAATCTCAAATATAAAATATATTTAGATTTGTTTAGATTTTTGGAGCCCAGGAAGAGTTGCAGCAGCTAATGGGAATCCCTAATAAATACAAATACAAACACTTTGTTGGTTACTACATGATTCCATATGTGTTATTTTATAGTTTTGATGTCTTCACTATTATTCTATATACTATCTATAGCTACTGTGCCTTCAGAATGGATTCATACCCCTAGACTTACTCCACATTTTGTTGTGTTACAGCCTGAATTCAAAATGAATTAAATTATTTTTTCCCCCCTTACACGATACGGCTAAGTGAAAACATGTTGTTAAAAATGCAAATCTATTGAAATACAGAAATATCTAATTTACTTACACTACCGGTTAAATGTTTTAGAACACCTACTCATTCAAGGGTTTTTCTTCATTTTTACTATGTTCTACATTGTAGAATAATAGTGAAGACATCAAAACTATGAAATAACACATATGGAATCATGTAGTAACCAACAGAGTGGTCCTCTGTAGCTCAGCTGGTAGAGCACGGCGCTTGTAACGCCAGGGTAGTGGGTTCGATCCCCGGGACCACCCATACACAAAAATGTATGCACGCATGACTGTAAGTCGCTTTGGATAAAAGCGTCTGCTAAGTGGCATTTATTTATTTATTTATTAAATTAGATATTTCTGTATTTCAATAGATTTGCATTTTTAACAACATGTTTTCACTTAGCCTATTTCATTCATTTTGAATTCAGGCTGTAACACAACAAAATGTGGAGTAAGTCTAGGCGTATGATTCCATTCGATAATAATAATAATAATATGCCATTTTCATCCATACATTATTTGTGTATGGGTGGTCCCGGGGATCTAACCAACTACCCTGACGTTACAAGCACCGTGCTCTACCAGCTGAGCTAAAGAGTACCACAATTCTGAAGGCACAGTAGCTATAGATAGTACACTGAATAAAGAAACAATCCTTAGTAAGCTAATGTTTCGAGGGCGTGTATTATTTGGACAGTATTATTTGGCATTAATAGACTGGTTTTACGCACAACAGCGTTCTATCCAAGCTGGGAGAGAGCACGAGGAGGGATCATGTCATGCAGGTTCAGGTAGCAGCTACAGGACAGTTGTATATTATTTTAAACATCAATTGGTAGCTGATTAGTATGCATGGATAATTTATTTAAAAATCTGCAATGTTTGAATGTCCAGCTTTAATTACTGAACAATAATGGCATTATTACCACCAGCCAGCAGTCTAAAAAAATTGCAGCATTATGACACCGTGTATAGATTTCGTGAAACGTTAGACCCTGTGTAGTTCAGTTGGTAGAGCATGGCGTTTGCAAAGCCAGGGATGTGGGTTCGATTCCCACGGGGGGCAGTATGAAAAAATAAAATAATGTATAAACTAACGAACTGTAAGTCGCTCTGGATAAGAGCGTCTGCTAAATGACTAAAATGAGAAAATGACAACCAAATAGAGGCCTACCAATAAACCTTTATATATATTATTTAAAGCAAAGCTTTACATGCTCTTGCACCACAGGAACCCTATCATCGATTAATTAGGCATGAAGCCGCATAGACATGTCTCTATTTCAGCACGATGTACAGCGATCGGTTTGTGAGTGGATATCTGGCTGAAACATTCGATTTTATTTCATATATAGAGGCCCAAAGTCCAACCTTGCGGGGTCCAGAGAAACTGCATTAATTGTCCAAGTGTGCTTGCATTTCTCCCATAACTCATCAAACTGCATCTGCCTTTGAACCGCGTGCTACAAAATGCCAGTTTTCTTCCCCAGTCCAGGCGGGTTGGGTATTTCCCCAGACAAACCTGCGCTGGGTCCTCATCACCTCCTATGTCACCAGGCTGCAAGACGGTTGCTCAGGTGCCTTTGCTGCTGGGCTCGGTGGCCTTGGCCTAAGTGATTAGCGTCGGCCCAGCGGCCTTGCCTTTGGCCTCTATGGCAGGCTTCTCCCCGCCACTTTGATCCGATGCTGCCGTTGTGCCCTGGCGAAGCCACTTTGATGTCTTCACTATTATTCTACAATGTTAAACATTTTCAAAAGAAAGACAAACCCTTCAATGAGTAGGTGTGTCCAAACTTTTGACTGGTACTGTATTCACTGCTTTATCCAAAGTTACATCTTGCTCACGCAGCAATCTCTCATTGAGTCCATTATCAAGTATGCTTCAGACTATCCTTTCACTAGTGAGTCTTTCAGATTTTTCAAATTCACACGTTTTGCTTATTGTGTTCAGCTCAGCCAAGTACTGGTCAAAACTGACTTCCTGTTTCTGATCATGAGAGAAAAACGTGTATTTCTCAAATGTGATGTTCTGGCTTGCTTCAAAGTACTCCTCAAATTTAGCCATGAGCACAGTCAATGTTTTGTTTGCCTCATCTAGCTGAAAGCTATTGTATACAGTGCATTCGGGAAGTATTCAGACCCCTTTACTTTTTCCAGATTTTGTTTACGTTAGTCTAAAATAGATGAAATTATTTTTGTCCCTCATCAATCCACACACTACCCCATAATGACAAAGCGAAAACACATGTTTTCAGACCCTTTGCTATGATTGTGTCGAGGCACAGATCTGGGGAAGGTACCAAAACAATTCTGCAGCATTTAAGGTTCCCATGAACACAGTGGCCTCCATCATTCTTAAATGGAAAAGTTTGGAACCACCAAGACTCTTCCTAAAGGTGGCTGCCAGGCCAAACTTAGCAATCGAGGGAGAAGGGCCTTGGTCAGGGAGGTGACCAAGAACCCGATGCTCACTCTGACAGAGCTGCAGAGTTCCTCTGTGGAGACGGGAAAACCTTCCAGAAGGACAACCATCTCTGCAGCACTCCACCAATCAGGCCTTTATGGTAGAGTGGCCAGACGGAAGCCACTCCTCAGTAAAGGGCACGACAGCCCGCTTGGAGTTTGCCAAAAGGCACCTAAATGACTCTCAGACCATGAGAAACAAGATTCTCTGGTCTAATGAAACCAAAATTAAACTCTTTTGGCTGAATGCCAAGCGTCACATCTGGAGGAAACCTGGCACCATCCCTTCGGTGAAGCATGGTGGTGGCAGCATAATGCTGTGGGGATCCTTTTCAGCGTCAGGGACTGGGAGACTAGTCAGGATTGAGGGGAAAGATGAACACCGCAAAGTACAGAGAGATCATTGATGAAACCTGCTCCAGAGCACTCAGGACCTCCGACTGGGGCGAAGGTTTTACCTTCCAACAGGACAACGACCCTAAGCACACAGCCAAGACAACGCAGGGGTGGAATATGGTCTGGGTAAAGCATATTATATAATTAGTCTCTGACATTCCTGACCTAGGGAAACAGCACGTGGTCTGGGTAAAGTGGGGGGTTAAGGCCAATCCAGAGATCACTGGGGTTTTTTGTTGGTGTGGGCATGCGCTTGGGCGGACTCAGATCTTTTGGAGCAATATGCACCTGTTGGTAACATGATACCCTCACCGTTCCATGTGTGCCTAGACCCCCGAATAGCAATATTCACAATGGGGATAGCAGTGACTCTCCATTTGGGATAAAAGCAAAAAATAATCCTGTTGAAAACATCACCACTGTTAGCTCATTTCAAAGAAATGGCATATTTAAATAATAGCTACATGTAATACAAGTTTAGGTTTGTATTAAATTTACATTGTTTTGTGCCAGTTGGCTGTAGGCTACTCCACTAGCAGCTTACCAGTTGGCTGTAGGCTACTCCACCAGCAGCTTACCAGTTGGCTGTAGGCTACTCTACTAGCAGCTTGCCAGTTGGCTGTAGACTACTCCACTAGCAGTTTACCAGTTGGCTGTAGGCTACTCCACTAGCAGCTTACCAGTTGGCAGTAGGCTACTCTACTAGCAGCTTACCAGTTGGCTGTAGGCTACTCCACTAGCAGCTTACAATTTGGCTGTAGGCTACTCTACTAGCAGCTTGCCAGTTGGCTGTAGGCTACTCCACTGGCAGCTTACCAGTTGGCTGTAGGCTACTCTACTAGCAGTTTACCAGTTGGCTGTAGGCTACTCTACTAGCAGCTTGCCAGTTGGCTGTAGGCTACTCCACTAGCAGCTTACCAGTTGGCTGTAGGCTACTCCACTAGCAGCTTGCCAGTTGGCTGTAGGCTACACCACTAGCAGCTTGCCAGTTGGCTGTAGGCTACTCCACTAGCAGCTTACCAGTTGGCTTTAGGCTACTACACTGGCAGCTTGCCAGTTGGCTGTAGGCTACTCCACTAGCAGCTTACCAGTTGGCTGTAGGCTACTCTACTAGCAGCTTGCTAAAAACTGTAAGCAAGCTAGCCTTTTAGCTTCCCACAGATTTAGATATGGCTTAGTGTTGTAGGTTATGGTCTTGCTGAAAGGTGAGTTCCTCTCCCAGTGTCTGGTGTAAAGCAGACTGAAGCAGGCTTTCCTCTAGAAAATCCTGTTACTTTTCATTCTGTAAAACTCCCCAGTCTTTGACGATGTCAAGCATTTCCTTACCATGATGCAGCCATCACCATGCTTGAAAATAAGGAGGCAGTTACTCAGTGATGTTATGTTGGATTTGCCCCAAACTTAAGGCTTTGCATTTAGGCCCAAAAAGTGTATTCATTTGCCCTGTTATTTTTTTTAGCAGTATTACTTTAGTGCCTTGTTGCAAACAAGATCTGAAATATTCATATTTCAGGTGGTCATTATTGTGGATTATAGTGAACGTCTTTGATGTGTCTGGGTGGCTTAATACACCATACACAACATCATTATTAACAGAGGATGGGTTAGTCATTCATATCACAATTACTATTTTAGTTATTGTTTTGTATTTGTTTGTGCAAATTAGTAGAATTTTGTTTTTACTTTCACATTATTTTGTGTTGATGAATTTCGGAAAATTATAATCAAATCTATTTCAATCCCACTTTTTAAAGCAACAAAATGTGAAAAATGTTATAGTGGGTGTAGACTTTCCATAGGAACTGTATAGCCTAATAATATTTAGGACGTTAATTTCCTTGGGAAGATAACTGCCGTGCTTATCCGTCCATTCATATATACAGTGGGGAGAACAAGTATTTGATACACTGCCGATTTTGCAGGTTTTCCTACTTACAAAGCATGTAGAGGTCTGTAATTTTTATCATAGGTACACTTCAACTGTGAGAGACGGAATCTAAAACAAAAATCCAGAAAATCACATTGTATGATTTTTAAGTAATTAATTTGCATTTTATTGCATGACATAAGTATTTGATCACCTACCAACCAGTAAGAATTCCGGCTCTCACAGACCTGTTAGTTTTTCTTTAAGAAGCCCTCCTGTTCTCCACTCATTACCTTTATTAACTGCACCTGTTTGAACTCGTTACCTGTATAAAAGACACCTGTCCACACACTCAATCAAACAGACTCCAACCTCTCCACAATGGCCAAGACCAGAGAGCTGTATAAGGACATCAGGGATAAAATTGTAGACCAGCACAAGGCTGGGATGGGCTACAGGACAATAGGCAAGCAGCTTGGTGAGAAGGCAACAACTGTTGGCGCAAATATTAGAAAATGGAAGAATTTCAAGATGGCGGTCAATCACCCTCGGTCTGGGGCTCCATGCAAGATCTCACCTCGTGGGGCATCAGTGATCATGAGGAAGGTGAGGGATCAGCCCAGAACTACACGGCAGGACCTGGTCAATGACCTGAAGAGAGCTGGAACCACAGTCTCAAAGAAAACCATTAGTAACACACTACGCCGTCATGGTTTAAAATCCTGCAGCGCACGCAAGGTCCCCCTGCTCAAGCCAGTGCATGTCCAGGCCCATTTGAAGTTTGCCAATGACCATCTGGATGATCCAGAGGAGGAATGGGAGAAGGTCATGTGATCTGATGAGACAAAAATATAGCTTTTTGGTCTAAACTCCACTTGCCCTGTTTGGAGGAAGAAGAAGGATGAGTACAACCCCAAGAACACCATCCCAACCGTGAAGCATGGAGGTGGAAACATCATTCTTTGGGGATGCTTTTCTGCAAAGGGGACAGGATGACTGCACCGTATTGAGGGGAGGATGGATGGGGCCATGTATCGCGAGATCTTGGCCAACAACCTCCTTCCCTCAGTAAGAGCATTGAAGATGGGTCGTGGCTGGGTCTTCCAGCATGACAATGACCCGAAACACACAGCCAGGGCAACTAAGGAGTGGCTCAGTAAGAACCATCTCAAGGTCCTGGAGTGGCCTAGCAAGTCTCCAGACCTGAACCCAATAGAAAATCTTTGGAGGGAGCTGAAAGTCTGTATTGCCCAGCGACATCCCCGAAACCTGAAGGATCTGGAGAAGGTCTGTATGGGGGAGTGGGCCAAAATCCCTGCTGCAGTGTGTGCAAACCTGGTCAAGACCTACAGGAAACATATGATCTCTGTAATTGCAAACAAAGGTTTCTGTACCAAATATTAAGTTCTGCTTTTCTGGTGTATCAAATACTTATGTCATGCAATAAAATGCAAATTAATTACTTAAAAATCATACAATGTGATTTTCTGGATTTTTGTTTTAGATTCCGTCTCTCACAGTTGAAGTGTACCTATGATAACAATTACAGACCTCTACATGCTTTGTAAGTAGGAAAACATGCAAAATCGGCAGTGTATCAAATACTTGTTCTCCCCACTGTATGTATATATATATATATATATATATATATATATATATATATATATATATATATATATATATATATATATATATATATATATATAGCCTACTCTATTTAATTGAGACCATACGCTCACCTGATCTGGCACGCCCAACTAGGAGAGGAGAGGCCTTGTAGCTCAGTTGTGGGTTCGATTCCCAGGGAGGGCCAGTATGAAGAAAAAAAAATTATGCACTCACTAACTCTAAGTCGCTCTGGATAAGAGTGTCTGCTAAATGACTGAAATGTAAAATGAGAGGTATGGCTGCTGAACTAGGAGAGGAGAGGTATGGCTGCTGAACTAGGAGAGGAGAGGTATGGCTGCTGAACTAGGAGAGGAGAGGTATGGCTTCTGAACTAGGAGAGGAGAGGTATGGCTGCTGAACTAGGAGAGGAGAGGTATGGCTGCTGAACTAGGAGAGGAGAGGTATGGCTGCTGAACTAGGACAGGAGAGGTATGGCTGCTGAACTAGGAGAGGAGAGGTATGGCTGCTGAACTAGGAGAGGAGAGGTATGGCTGCTGAACTAGGAGAGGAGAGGTATGGCTGCTGAATGAGGAGAGGAGAGGTATGGCTGCTGAACTAGGAAAAGAGAGGTTAATAAATAAAAATAAGTATTTGGTCACCTACAAACAAGCAAGAATTCTGGCTCTCACAGACCTGTAACTTCTTCTTTAAGAGGCTCCTCTGTCCTCCACTCGTTACCTGTATTAATGGCACCTGTTTGAACTTGTTATCAGTATAAAAGACACCTGTCCACGACCTCAAACAGTCACACTCCAAACTCCACTATGGCCAAGACCAAAGAGCTGTCAAAGGACACCAGAAACAAAATTGTAGACCTGCACCAGGCTGGGAAGACTGAATCTGCAATAGGTAAGCAGCTTGGTTTGAAGAAATCAACTGTGGGAGCAATTATTAGGAAATGGAAGACATACAAGACCACTGATAATCTCCCTCGATCTGGGGCTCCATGCAAGATCTCACCCCGTGGGGTCAGAATGATCACAAGAACGGTGAGCAAAAATCCCAGAACCACACGGGGGGACCTAGTGAATGACCTGCAAAGAGCAGGGACCAAAGTAACAAAGCCTACCATCAGTAACACACTACGCCGCCAGGGACTCAAATCCTGCAGTGCCAGACGTGTCCCCCTGCTTAAGCCAGTACATGTCCAGGCCCGTCTGAAGTTTGCTAGAGTGCATTTGGATGATCCAGAAGAGGATTGGGAGAATGTCATATGGTCAGATGAAACCAAAATATAACTTTTTGGTAAAAACTAAACTCGTCGTGTTTGGAGGACAAAGAATGCTGAGTTGCATCCAAACACCATACCTACTGTGAAGCATGGGGGTGGAAACATCATGCTTTGGGGCTGTTTTTCTTTAAAGGGACCAGGACGACTGATCCGTGTAAAGGCAAGAATGAATGGGGCCATGTATCGTGAGATTTTGAGTGAAAACCTCCTTCCATCAGCAAGGGCATTGAAGATGAAACGTGGCTGGATCTTTCAGCATGACAATGATCCCAAACACACCGCCCGGGCAACGAAGGAGTGGCTTCGTAAGAAGAATTTCAAGGTCCTGGAGTGGCCTAGCCAGTCTCCAGATATCAACCCCATAGAAAATCTTTGGAGGGAGTTGAAAGTCCGTGTTGCCCTGCGACAGCCCCAAAACATCACTGCTCTAGAGGAGATCTGCATGGAGGAATGGGCCAAAATACCAGCAACAGTGTGTGAAAACCTTGTGAAGACTTACAGAAAACGTTTGACCTGTGTCATTGCCAACAAAGGGTATATAACAAAGTATTGAGAAACTTTTGTTATTGACCAAATACTTATTTTCCACCATAATTTGCAAATAAATTCGTTAAAAATCCTACAATGTGATTTTCTGGAAAAAAAGTTCTCATTTTGTCTGTCATAGTTGAAGTGTACCTATGATGAAAATTACAGGCCTCTCATCTTTTTAAGTGGGAGAACTTGCACAATTGGTGGCTGACTAAATACTTTTTTCCCCCACTGTATGGCTGCTGAACTAGGACGGGAGAGGTATGGCTGCTGAACTAGGACGGGAGAGGTATAGCTGCTGAACTAGGAACGGGAGAGGTATGGCTGCTGAACTAGGACGGGAGAGGTATGGCTGCTGAACTAGGACGGGAGAGGTATGGCTGCTGAACTAGGACGGTAGAGGTATGGCTGCTGAACTAGGACGGGAGAGGTATGGCTGCTGAACTAGGACGGGAGAGGTATGGCTGCTGAACTAGGACGGGAGAGGTATGGCTGCTGAACTAGGACGGGAGAGGTATGGCTGGAGAAGAGTCAACGCTCGCTCTCCATGTTGCGCCTTTTGCTTTATGATGACAACTCACGTTGGTTGAGCACCCCAAAATTATTTTTATTAACAGATACTGTAGTAAACTATAGCCTAATCATATTTAAGTTAATTTCCTTGGAAAGATAACTGCAACATGATTTATTCGCCCATGCATAGGTAGCCTGGTAGGCTAGTGTGTGAATAATTTGACAGAGGTGCTTTTAGTACAATAGCTAGGCTAAAGCATACACAGCAGAAAGACACCGTTTCCAAATAATCTGCGGGACAAGTATATTTATCACAACGTTTTCTGTCTGACCGCCCTCAACATGAAAAATAGAGACCGCAGCCCGTACCTCCAAACGTCTTTGTTGTAGCATTTGAAAGTGGAAAAAATATACACTGCTCAAAGAAATAAAGGGAACACTAAAATAACACATCCTAGATCTGAATGAATGAAATAATATTATTAAATACTTTTCTTTACATAGTTGAATGTGCTGACAACAAAATCACACAAGAATTATCAATGGAAATCAAATGTATCAACCCATGGAGGTCTGGATTTGGAGTCACCCTCAAAATTAAAGTGGAAAACCACGCTACAGGCTGATTCAACTTTGATGTAATGTCCTTAAAACAAGTCAAAATGAGGCTCAGTAGTGTGTGTGGCCTCCACGTGCCTGTATGACCTCCCTACAACGCCTGGGCATGCTCCTGATGAGGTGGCGGATGGTCTCCTGAGGGATCTCCTCCCAGACCTGGACTAAAGCATCCGCCAAATCCTGGACAGTCTGTGGTGCAACGTGGCGTTGGTGGATGGAGCGAGACATGATGTCCCAGATGTGCTCAATTGGATTCAGGTCTGGGGAACGGGCGGGCCAGTCCATAGCATCAATGCCTTCCTCTTGCAGGAACTGCTGACACATTCCAGCCACATGAGGTCTAGCATTGTCTTGCATTAGGAGGAACCCAGGGCCAACCACACCAGCATATGGTCTCACAACGGGTCTGAGGATCTCATCTCGGTACCTAATGGCAGTCAGGCTACCTCTGGCGAGCACATGGAGGGCTGTGCGGCCCCCCAAAGAAATGCCATCCCACACCATGACTGACCCACCTCCAAACTGGTCATGCTGGAGGATGTTGCAGGCAGCAGAACGTTCTCCACGGCGTCTCCAGACTCTGTCACGTCTGTCACGTGCTCAGTGTGAACCTGCTTTCATCTGTGAAGAGCACAGGGCGCCAGTGGCGAATTTGCCAATCTTGGTGTTCTCTGGCAAATGCCAAACATCCTGCACGGTGTTGGGCTGTAAGCACAACCCCCACCTGTGGACGTCGGGCCCTCATACCCCCCTCATGGAGTCTGTTTCTGACCGTTTGAGCAGACACATGCACATGTATGGCCTGCTGGAGGTCATTTTGCAGGGCTCTGGCAGTGCTCCTCCTGCTCCTCTTTGCACAAAGGCTGAGGTAGCAGTCCTGCTGCTGGGTTGTTGCCCTCCTACGGCCTCCTTGTCGTCTCCTGATGTACTGGCCTGTCTCCTGGTAGCGCCTCCATGCTCTGGACACTACGCTGACAGACACAGCAAACCTTCTTGCCACAGCTCGCATTGATGTGCCATCCTGGATGAGCTGCACTACCTGAGCCACTTGTATGGATTGTAGACTCTGTCTCATGCTACCACTAGACTGAAAGCACCGCCAGCATTCAAAAGTGACCAGAACTGAGAAGTGGTCTGTGGTCAACACCTGCAAAACCAGATTTTTTTTATTGGGGGTGTCTTGCTAATTGCCTATAATTTCCACCTGTTGTCTATTCCATTTGCACAACAGCATGTGAAATGTATTGTCAATCAGTGTTGCTTCCTAAGTGGACAGTTTGATTTCACTGTCACGCTCTGGCTCCAGGACTCTGTATATTGAGCCAGGGTGTGTTCGTTTCACTGTGTTCTGTTTCTTGGTTGGGTGTTCTAGGTTGTTGTATTTCTTTGTTTGCCTGAGTGACTCCCAATCAGAGGCAACGCGTGTCAGCTGTCCGCTGGTTGTCTCTGATTGGGAGCCATATTTAAACTGTCTGTTTTCACTTTGTGTTTGTGGGTTCTTGTTTCGAGTTGGTTGTGTTATACCGTGTACTGTCACGTTTCCGTCTTTTGTTTCGTTTCACTTAATAAATTAGTATGTTTGCCTGCAACGCTGCGCCTTGGTCTACTCCTTACCCTGACGATCGTGACAGAAGAACCCACCTAAACCAGACCAAGCAGCGTGTCCAGGAGCCATCGCTGGCAGATCTCCGTGGCAGCTTCGACTGGGTCAAGCCCATTGAGGAGCTGAATGGCGAGAGTTGGAGACAGAAGAGCGAGAATTGGGCGAGAATGATGGAGGCCTGGTCCACGGGGAGGAGAGACCCCCAGAACATTTTTAGGGGGGGGCTCACGACGTCGGGGCAGCAGGAGTACGGGATAGAGTGGTGCAGAAGGATGGCAGAGGAGGCCGCCAGGTTAGGGGAGTCACTGGTCACCAGGGGGAAGGAGGTTGTAGAGGCACGGCGAGAGGTACTGGCGTGTGTGGCCAGTCCAGTCCGGCCTGTTCCTGATCCCCAAGTAGGGCCAGTGGTGTGTGTTCCCAGTACGGTCCGGCCTGTTCCTGCCACTCCCACCAAGTCAGTGGTGCGCGTCGTCAGCCCAGCCCGGCCTGTTCCTGCCACTCCCACCAAGTCAGTGGTGCGCGTCGTCAGCCCGGCCTGTTCCTGCTCCACGCACCAAGCCTACGGTGTGCGTCGCCAGCCCAGCCCGGCCTGTTCCTGCCACTCGCACCAAACCTACGGCGCGCGTCGCCAGCCCGATCCAGCCCGTTCCTGCTACTCGCACCAAGCCAGGGATGCGAGTCGTCAGCCTGGTGAGGCCCGTTCCGGCTCCACGCACCAAACCAGGGGTGCGTATCGTCAGCCCGGTCCGGTCCGTTACTGCTCCACGCACCAGGCCAGGGGTGCGCATCATCAGCCAGGTCCGGTCCGTTCCTGCCTCACGCGCCAAGCCAGGGGTGCGCGTCGTCAGTCCGGTGCCTGATCAGGTACCGGTCAGCTGCTCCACAACGGAGTTTGAGCAATCCACTCCGTCGATGTCCGGTCCAGATCCAGCCAGCGGGGTCAGACCGGACCGGGGGCGCTACGGGGGGATTGTGGAAGGGTGGTGGTCAAGCTCGGAGCCGGAGCCGTCTCCGAGGAGGAATGCCCACCCAGCCCTCCCCTGTTTGGGTTTTGTTGAGGCGCGGTCGCAGTCCGCGCCTTTAGGGGGGGGTACTGTCACGCTCTGGCTCCAGGACTCTGTATGTTGAGCCAGGGTGTGTTCGTTTCACTGTGTTCTGTTTCTTGGTTGGGTGTTCTAGGTTGTTGTATTTCTTTGTTTGCCTGAGTGACTCCCAATCAGAGGCAACGAGTGTCAGCTGTTCGCTGGTTGTCTCTGATTGGGAGCCATATTTAAACTGTCTGTTTTCACTTTGTGTTTGTGGGTTCTTGTTTCGAGTTGGTTGTGTTATACCGTGTACTGTCACGTTTCCGTCTTTTGTTTCGTTTCACTTAATAAATTAGTATGTTTGCCTGCAACGCTGCGCCTTGGTCTACTCCTTACCCTGACGATCGTGACATTCACATAAGTGTGATTGACTTGGAGTTACATTGTGTTGTTTAAGTGTTCCCTTTATTTTTTTGAGCAGTGTATATACAGTACCAGTCAAAAGTTTGGACACCTGCACATTCAAGGGTTTTATTTTATATTTTACATTGTAGAATAATAATCAGGTAGTTACCAAAAAAGTGTTAAACAAATCAAAATATATTCCAGGTGACTACCTCATGAAGCTGGTTGAGAGAATGCCAAGAGTGTGCAAAGCTTTCATCAAGGCAAAGGGTGGCTATTGAAGAATCTCAAATATAACATGTTTTTGATTTGTTTAACACTTTTTTGGTTACTACACGATTCCATCGGTGTTATTTCATAGCTATGATGTCTTCAATACTATTCTACAATGTAAAAAATAGTAAAAATAAAGAAACTCTTGAATGAGTAGGTGTGTCCAAACTTTTGACTGGTACTGTATATATTTCTTTCCACTTTCAAATGGTACAACAAAGACGTTTAGAGGTAGAGGGCTGCGGGCTCCGACAGAGATCATTGCAGCGCGGTCCGTATTTTTCATGTTGCCGGTGGTCAGACAGAAAACGTTGTGATAAATATACTTGTTCCGCAGATTATTTGGAAACGGTGTCTTTCTGCTGTGTATGCGTTAGCCTAGCTATTGTACTAAAAGCACCTCTGTCAAATTATTCACACACTAGCCTACAAGGCTACCTATGAATGGGCGAATAAATCACGTGCCAGTTATCTTTCCAAGGAAATTAACTTAAATATGATTAGGCTAAAGTTTACTACAGTGTCTGTTAAAAGAAATAATTTGGGGACGCTCAACCAACGTGAGTCGAGGTAAAATCGTAAAATAGTGTATTATTTTTAACATGCTGTGAAAGTGGTACTCACTTTTAGGAATGGGTAATCGTTTACAAGTTGCAAACTATATCATAAACCCATCGTTGAAAACCACATTTTTCATCTTCTGTGGTTTGGTAACTTCCTGTTGTTCAACGGACCGGAATGAAGAAGCAGAGTTTGGAAAAAATGTATTTGGTGTCCATTAAGTCTTAAACAGCAAGGGGGCATTGTTTCCACTCCGTTGTGGCCGTCCCCATTTTAAATGCAAGACCTAATCAGACCAGTGTTGTGTTGTTTTACCCTCAGTGTACTAACTTGCACTCCACTACCCTCTTTTTGGGATTTACAGGAAACACCTATCCCACCCCCCTCCTCCCTCTCCCTCCAACCCTCCTCCCCCCTCCCCCTCTTGGGGTCCCCAGGTCGTGCCTCTCCTGGTAACTTACTGCTGGGTCTGAAGAGGGTGTCTGTGCTGCTGGTCGACTGCAGGAAAACACCGGGACGGAGTGGGTTTATGCTCTTACATAAATGTATTTTGGGACACTCCCTAGATGTCCTTAATTACCATTAAATACCTTCTTAAAATGTAGACTCATTAGAAGCACTCCTACCCCATTGGTTACATTGATTTTAACCCATCCAAAATGCTCAAATCCGATCACAAGAGTTTGGAAAGCTGGGCCTTGAACTAACTTCGATATGAAGAAGGAACCCTAACTGTCTGTCTTTGTTTCACAGGGGACAGCCCAAACCGTCGCTCTCTCAGTAGAAGGGGCTTATCATCTGGGGAAGCTAACCGACATCATGATGCTGATGAGACAGAGAAGAGTCTCTCCAGATCAGAACACCTCAAGAAACACCAGCAGAGACTTACAGGGAAGAAACCTCACCGCTGCTTTGACTGTGGAAAGAGTTTCACCTCTTCAGCAAAACTTAAAACACACTAGAGAATACACACAGGAGAGAAGCCTTACAGCTGTGATCAATGTGGGAAGAGATTCACTCAGTCAGAACACCTGGTTTTACACAAGAGAATACACACAGGAGAGAAGCCTTTTGGTTGTGATCAGTGTGGGAAGAGATTCACTCATTCAGGAAACCAGGCTAGACACAAGAGAATACACACAGGAGAGAAGCCTTACCACTGCTCAGACTGTGGAATGAGCTTAACCACTTCAAAAGGACTTCTAGTACACAAGAGAACACACACAGGAGAGAAGCCGTTTGGTTGTGATCAGTGTGGGAAGAGATTCACTCAGTCAGGAAGCCTGGCTGAACACAAGAGAATACACACAGGAGAGAAGCCGTTTGGTTGTGATCAGTGTGGGAAGAGATTCACTCAGTCAGAACACCTGGTTTTACACAAGAGAATACACACAGGAGAGAAGCCTTTTGGTTGTGATCAGTGTGGGAAGAGATTCACTCAGTCAGGAAACCTGGCTGGACACAAGAGAACACACACAGGAGAGACACCTTATAGCTGTGATCAATGTGGGAAGAGATTCACTCAGTCAGGAAACCTGGCTAGACACAAGAGAAAACACCACACTGTTGGGTAACCTTTCCACTTTTGTTAGCTCAATCCTGTTAATGGTAGACTAGTGTACACACACCGGAGAGAAGCCCTACAGGGTGAGTTTTGCCACCTCAAGCTTTCTTAATGTGGCCTTCCTTAGTGTAATTTGATGTACTGTCAACAAGGGGTCCACTCTCAAACTGTAACTATCCATTATTTCCAGATTTCTATTAATTGCAATGTGAGTGAAATAGTCTGTGTTTGAATGGTGTGGGCGTACGTACCCCAACAACAGAATGGTGTGGGTGTTTCCCAACAACAGGATTGGTCAGCTCAGAGAAAGCAGGGCGGTAGCTCCTCCCTGTCTCTCTGCAAGTCTATCGTTAGGGTTAAGGCAAGGGTCCGTTTAACATGTTGACTAGTTGGGATGTGGTCAGAAAAGTCCCTTAAGTCGCTGCCGTCCCACAGTCTGTTGACAGATGCTATGATACCAGTTAAGTCTGTTCACCAGAGATTACAGAAATGTTGGCAGGTAGATTTCTTTGGTTTGCTTAGCGAGCAAGCTAGAGGGATCTGAAGACTGATAACAATGTCTGAGGACAATTCACCATCACCATGATCAACCCCGTCTACCATCCAACTCACCATCACCATGATCAACCCTGTCTACCATCCAACTCACCATGATCAACCCTGTCTACCAGCCAACTCACCACGATCAACCCCGTCTACCATCCAGCTCACCTTATTTTGAAATGACATGATATTGTTTGGCAGAATGAACACAGTGTAGTGAATATTTTCCCAAACTGCGTTACCCACTCCCGTCAGCAGATGACGATGTGAGACTTTCAAGAGCTGTTTCCTCCAGTGGACAGGATGCTTTTTCAACAACAACACGGACTCATCAGCCGCCTCGGTAGCTTGCAAGCAAACAAACAAACCACAAAGTTGGCTGCTTCAGTGTTTTTAGATATTTTTCTCAGATGTTACTATGGTATACTGAAGTATAATTACAAGCATTCCATAAGTGTCAAAGGCTTTTATTGACAATTACATGAAGTTTATGCAATGAGTTAATATTTGCAGTGTTGACCCTTCTATTTCAAGACCTCTGCAATGGCATGCTGTCAATTAACTTCTGGGCCACATCCTGACTGATGGCAGCCCATTCTTGCCTAATCAATGCTTGTCAGAATTTGTGGGATTAAGTTCTGGGGAGTTTCCTGGCCCATGGACCCAACATTTCGATGTTTTGTTCCCCGAGCCACTTAGTTATCACTTTTGCCTTATGGCAAGGTGCTCCATCATGCTGGAAATGGCATTGTTTGTCACCAAACTGTTCTTGGATGGTTGGGAGAAGTTGCTCTCTGAGGATGTGTTGGTACCATTCTTTATTCATGGATGTGTTCTTAGGCAAAATTGTGAGTGAGCCCACTCCCTTGGCTAAGAAGCAACCCCACACATGAATGGTCTCAGGATGCTTTACTGTTGGCATGACACAGGACTGATGGTAGCGCTTACCTTGTCTTCTCCGGACAAGCTTTTTTCCGGATGCCCCAAACAATCGGAAAGGGGATTGCATCAGAGAAAATGACTTTACCCCAGTCCTCAGCAGTTCAATCCCTGTACATTTTGCAGAATATCAGTATGTCCCTGATGTTTTTCCTGGAGAGAAGTGGCTTCCTCGCTGACCTTAACACCAGGCCATCCTCCAAAAGTATTTGCCTCACTGTGCGTGCAGATGCACTCACACCTGCCTGCTGCCATTCCTGAGCAAGCTCTGCACTGGTGGTGCCCCGATCCCGCAGCTGAATCAACTTTAGGAGACGGTCCTGGCGCTTGCTGGATTTTCTTGGGCGCCCTGAAGCCTTCTTCACAACAATTGAACCTCTTTCCTTGAAGTTCTTGATGATCCGATATATGGTTGATTTAGGTGCAATAACTGAGGCAGCAGACTTTGTGACCCAAATATTAATTTTCATTCTCAACTTTTGACCACGACTGTATATTAACAGCAGGGTTTTAAACACAGTCTGTGTGCTTACTAGTTATTACATGTCATATACAGTTGAAGTCGGAAGATTACATACACTTAGGTTGGAGTCATTGAAACTCGTTTTTCAACCACTCCTCAAATTTCTTGTTAACAAACTATAGTTATGGCAAGTCGGTTAGGACATCTACTTTGTGCGTGACACAAGTAATTTTTCCAACAATTGTTTACAGACAGATTATTTAACTTATAATTCATTGTATCACAATTCCAGCAGGTCAGAAGTTTACATACACTATGTTGACTGTGGCTTTAAACAGCTTGGAAAATTCCAGAAAATGATGTCATGGTTTTAGAAGCATCTGATAGGCTAATTGACATAATTTGAGTCAATTGGAGGTGTACCTGTGGATGTATTTCCAGGCCTGAGGGTGGATATCTGATTAACAGCAGTGAGTTTTAACTATCCCAAAGCCTAGGACCAAGAGGCATGGAGAGGCAGCCTTTAGTTACTATGCCTCCCAGCCTCTGGAATAGCCAGAGAACCTGAGGGGGAAGGAAACTGTGACATTCTAAAAATAGATCTTAAAACACACCTTTTTAGTGGTGCTTTTCCTCAGGGTGCTTTTTAGTCGTGCATTTTTTATTGTAATTCTTTAGTTTTTTTATCCTCTTATATTTGTGTAGTAAATATTTAGTTTTATTTTAATTGTTTTTATTAGTTTTTTTCCTGTGAAGCACATTGTGTTCAATTCCATGTCTGAAATGTGCTGTATAAATAAAGCTTGATTTGATTCTCTATGGTGTTATTAGGTCCCTAATATTGAGTTAGGCCTATAAGGTAAGATAGACTGATATGATTGAAATCTCTATGATGTTATTGAATTGAAACAACAAGACACTCAACCCCGTGGATTATTGTACAACTAATAGCTGTTCTCTAACATGACGAATAACACACAACTAACATTGCCGGAGAGATTCAACCACAAAGACCAGGGAAGTTTTCCAATGCCTCGCAAGGAAGGGCACCTATGGGTAGACGACATTGAATATTCCTTCATTCATTACACTTTGGATGGTGTATCAATATACCCAGCCTCTACAAAGATAGAGACATCCTTCCTAACTCAGTTGCCGGAGAGGAAGGAAACCATTCAGGGATTTCACCATGAGGCGAATGCTGACTTTTAAACAGTTACAGAATTTAATGGTTGTGATAGGAGAAAACTGAGAATGGATCAACAACATTGTAGTTACTCCACAATACTAACCTAAATGACAGAGTGAAAAGAAGGAAGCCTGTACAGAATAAAGTTATTCCAAAACATGCATCCTGTTTACAACAAGGAACAAAGTAATAATGCAAAAAAATGTGGCAAAGCAATTAACTTTTTGTCCTGAATACAAAGTGTTATGTTAGGGGCAAATCCAATCGAACACATTACTGACTACCACTTTTCAAATGTTCAAGCTTAGTGGTGGCTGCATCATGTTATGGGTATGCTTGTAATCATTAAGGACTGGAGAGTTTTTCAGGATAAAAATAAATGGAATGGTGCTAAGCACAGGCAAAATCCTAGAGGAAAATCTGGTTCAGTCTGCTTCCACCAGACACTGGGAGATGCATTCACCTTTCAGCAGGACAATAACCTAAAACACAAGGCCAAATCTACGCTGGAGTTGCTTACCAAGAAGATAATGAATGTTCCTGAGTGGCCGAGTTACAATTTTGACTTAAATCTACTTGAAAATCTATGGCAAGACCTGAGAATGGTTGTCTAGCAATGGAGGCTCCTCTGAGTAGGAAAGGGATGAGAACCATCCTCCTCAGTGAATTTCATAAAAATGGTAAAACATTGAAAAAGTCATCCTTTATAGATACATCTATACTAAATATATTCACCTGTCACCAAATAATTGATTAAAACACACTGTTTTGCAATGAAGGTCTACAGTAGCCTCAACAGCACTCTGTATGATAGCACAACTCCCATCAAGCTAGCTGGCTAGTTTAGTTACTCAAACACGCTGCTCCAACAGAGGGATGCTATGTTAGCTAGCTGGCTAGTTTAGTTACTCAAACACCCTGCTCCAACAGAGGGATGCTATGTTAGCTAGCTGGCTAGTTTAGTTACTCAAACACCCGGCTCAAACAGAGGGATGCTATGTTAGCTAGCTGGCTAGTTTAGTTACTGAAACACTCTGCTCCAACAGAGGGATGCTATGTTAGCTAGCTGGCAAGTTTAGTTACTCAAACACCCGGCTCAAAAAGAGGGATGCTATGTTAGCTAGCTGGCTAGTTTATTTACTCAAACACCCGGCTCAAACATATAAACATATCTGAATTTGACCATTAGAAACTCTTGTTTGCAACTATTGGACAAATTATTACACCCTAGATAAGCTATTTGCAGGCAAGAGTGTGCAAGGCGGTATTGAGTCACTGTCCGTATGTCACCTACGTTGTAAACTTTCATTCATAGACTAGGTTGTAGCAACCTCATGATGGGTATTGGGAAATGTTGAGTATCATGTAGTACCCTAAACCTATCGATGTTACATTGAACTGGGTGAATGGAATATGAATGACAGTCATCCAACATGCTGTAATAGAAATAAGGCCATGCTCATTAAAAAATAAATAATGGTCCTCCCTCATCTTAAACGGCATTTTTCGGCCACTGTTGTCTAGCAATGATCAACAACCAATTTGACGGAGCGTGACGAAGTTGTAAAATAATAATGGGGAAATGTTGCACAATCCAGGTTTAGAAAGCTCTTAGAGACTTACCCAGAAAGACTAAACTGTAACCGCTGCTAAAAGGTGCTTCTATAAAGTATTGACTCAGGTGTGAATACGTACACTACCGGTCAACATATTTAGAACACCTAATCATTTAAGGGTTTTTCTTTAATTTGACTATTTTCTACATTGTAGACTAATAGTGAAGACATCAAAACTATGAAATATCACATATGGAATCATGTAGTAACCAAAAAAGTGTTAAACAAATCAAAATATGTTTTATATTTGAGATTCTTCAAATAGCCACCCTTTGCCTTGATGACAGCTTTGCACACTCTTGTCATTCTCTCAACCAGCTTCACCTGGAATGCTTTTCCAACAGTCTTGAAGGAGTTCCCACATATGCTGAGCACTTGTTGGCTGCTTTTCCTTCACTCTGCGGTCCGACTCATCCCAAACCATCTCAATTTGGTTGAGGTTGGGGGATTGTGGAGGCCTGGTTATCTGATGCAGCAGTTACATCACTTTCCTTGGTAAATTAGCCCTTACACAGCCTGGAAGTGGGTCATTGTCCTGTTGAAAAACAAATGATAGTCCAACTAAGTTCAAACCAGATGGGATGGTGTATTGCTGCAGAATGCTGTGGTAGCCATGCTGGTTAATTGTGCCTTGAATTCTAAATAAATCACAGACAGTGTCACCAGTAAAGCACCCCCACACCATAACACCTCCTCCTCCATGCTTTACGGTGGGAAATACATATGCGGAGATCATCCGCCAAAGCCTATTCTCCCTCAGGAGACTGAAAATATTTGGCATGGGTCCTCAGATCCTCAAAAAATTACACAGCTGCACAATCGAGACCATACTGACTGGTTGCATCTCAGACTGTTATGGCAACTGCTTGGCCTCCGACCGCAAGGCACGACAGAGGGTAGTGTGTACGGCCCAGTACATCACTGGGGCCAAGCTTCCTGCCATCCAGGACCTCTATACCAGGCGGTGTCAGAGGAAGGCCCTCAAAATTGTCAAAGACTCCAGCCACCCTAGTCATGGACTGTTCTCTCTGCTACCGCACGGCAAGCGGTACCGGAGTGCCAAGTCTAGGTCCAAAAGACTTCTCAACAGCTTCTACCCCCAAGCCATAAGACTCCTGAACAGCTAATCATGGCTACCCGGACTATTTACACTGCCCCCCCACCCCAGCTTTTTACGCTGCTGCTACTCTGTTTATTATTTATGCATAGTCACTTTAACTCTACCCACATTTACATATTACTTCAACTACCTCAACTAGCCGGTGCCCCCACACATTGACTCTGCACCTGTTCCCCCTGTACAGTGGGGGGGAAAAGTATTTAGTCAGCCACCAATTGTGCAAGTTCTCCCACTTAAAAAGATGAGAGAGGCCTGTCATTTTCATCATAGGTACACGTCAACTATGACAGACAAATTGAGAAAAAAAAATCCAGAAAATCACATTGTAGGATTTTTTATGAATTTATTTGCAAATTATGGTGGAAAATAAGTATTTGGTCACCTACAAACAAGCAAGATTTCTGGCTCTCACAGACCTGTAACTTCTTATTTAAGAGGCTCCTCTGTCCTCCACTCGTTACCTGTATTAATGGCACCTGTTTGAACTTGTTATCAGTATAAAATACACCTGTCCACAACCTCAAACAGTCACACTCCAAACTCCACTATGGCCAAGACCAAAAAGCTGTCAAAGGACACCAGAAACAAAATTGTAGACCTGCACCAGGCTGGGAAGACTGAATCTGCAATAGGTAAGCAGCTTGGTTTAAAGAAATCAACTGTGGGAGCAATTATTAGGAAATGGAAGACAAACAAGACCACTGATAATCTCCCTCGATCTGGGGCTCCACGCAAGATCTCACCCCGTGGGGTCAAAATGATCACTAGAACGGTGAGCAAAAATCCCAGAACCACACAGGGGGACCTAGTGAATGACCTGCAGAGAGCTGGGACCAAAGTAACAAAGCCTACCATCAGTAACACACTACGCCGCCAGGGACTCAAATCCTGCAGTAGCAGACGTGTCCCCCTGCTTAAGCCAGTACATGTCCAGGCCCGTCTGAAGTTTGCTAGAGTGCATTTGGATGATCCAGAAGAGGATTGGGAGAATGTCATATGGTCAGATGAAACCAAAATAGAACTTTTTGGTAAAAACTCAACTCGTCGTGTTTGGAGGACAAAGAATGCTGAGTTGCATCCAAAGAACACCATACCTACTGTGAAGCATGGGGGTGGAAATATCATGCTTTGGGGCTGTTTTTCTGCAAAGGGACCAGGACGACTGATCCGTGTAAAGGAAAGAATGAATGGGGCCATGTATCGTGAGATTTTGAGTGAAAACGTCCTTCCATCAGCAAGGGCATTGAAGATGAAATGTGGCTGGGTCTTTCAGCATGACAATGATCCCAAACACACCGCCCGGGCAACGAAGGAGTGGCTTCGTAAGAAGCATTTCAAGGTCCTGGAGTGGCCTAGCCAGTCTCCAGATCTCAACCCCATAGAAAATCTTTGGAGGGAGTTGAAAGTCTGTGTTGCCCAGCGACATCCCCAAAACATCACTGCTCTAGAGGAGATCTGCATGGAGGAATGGGCCATAATACCAGCAACAGTGTGTGAAAACCTTGTGAAGACTTACAGAAATCGTTTGACCTGTGTCATTGCCAACAAAGGGTATATAACAAAGTATTGAGAAACTTTTGTTATTGACCAAATACGTATTTTCCACCATAATTTGCAAATAAATTCATTAAAAATCCTACAATGTGATTTTCTTGATTTTTTATTTTTATTTTGTCTGTCATAGTTGATGTGTATCTATGATGAAAATTACAGTCCTCTCTCATCTTTTTAAGTGGGAGAACTTGCACAATTGGTGACTGACTAAATACTTTTTTTCCCCACTGTATATAAAGCCTCCCTACTATTATTTTATTTTACTTCTGCTCTTTTTTTCTCAACACTTTTTTGTTATTTTATTTATTCTACTTTAAAAAAAAATTAAATGCACTGTTGGTTAAGCGCTGTAAGTAAGCATTTCACTGTAATGTCTGCACCTGTTGTATTCGGTGCATTTGGCCAATAAGATTTGATTTGATTTAATCCGTTCACCCACACTGCGTCTCACACAGACACAGCGGTTTGAACCAAAAATCTCCAATTTGGACTACAATCCAAAGGACACATTTCCACCGGTCTAATGTCCATTGCTTGTGTTTCTTGGCCCAAGCAAGTCTCTTCTTCTTATTGGTGTCCTTTAGTAGTGGTTTCTTTGCAGCAGTTCGACCATGAAGGACTGATTCACACAGTCCCCTCTGAACAGTTGATGTTGAGGTGTGTCTGTGACTTGAACTCTGAAGCATTTATTTGGGCTGCAATTTCTGAGGCTGGTAACTCTAATGAACTTATCCTCTGCAGCAGAGGTAACTCTGGGTCTTCCATTCCTGTGGCGGTCCTCATGAGAGCCAGTTTCATCATAGAGCTTGATGGTTTTTGCGACTGCACTTTAAGAAACTTTCAAAGTTCTTGAAATTTTCCGGAGTGACTGATCTTCATGTCTTAAAGTAATGATGGACTGTCGTTTCTCTTTGCTTATGTGAGCTGTTCTTGCCATAATATGGACTTGGTCTTTTACCAAATATGGCTATCTTCTGTGTACCCCCCCTTACCTTGTCACAACAAAACTGATTGAATCAAACGCATTAAGAAGGAAAGAAATTCCACAAATTAACTTTGAAGAAGGCACACCTGTTTATTGAAATGCATTCCAGGTGACTACCTCATGAAGCTGGTTGAGAGAATGTCAAGAGTGTGCAAAGCTGTCATCAAGGCAAAGGGTGGCTATTTGAAGAATCACAAATATTTTTTAGACCCCAGGAAGAGTAGCTGCTGCCTTGGGAGCAGCTAATGGGGATCCCTAATGAATACAAATACTTTTTTGGTTACTACATGATTCCATATGTGTTATTTCATAGTTTTGATGTCTTCACTATTATTCTACAATGTAGAGCATATTACAAATTAAGAAAAACCCTTGAATGAGTAGGTGTTCTAAAACTTTTGACCGGTAGTGTATGTAAATGAGATTTTTCTTTATTTTAATTTAAATAGATTTATGCACAACAGCATTCTATCCAAGCTTGGAGAGAGCACGAGGAGGGATCATGTCATGCAGGTTCAGGTAGCAGCTACAGGACAGTTGTATATTATTTTAAAAATATATTGGTAGCTGATTAGTATGCACGGAACATTTATTTTAAAATCTGCAATGTTTGAATGTCCAGTTTTAATTACTGAACAATAAATGACATTATTACCACCAGCCAGCAGGCTATAAAATTGCAGCATTATGACACCGTGTATATAGATTTCGTGAAATGTTAGGCCCCGTGTAGCTCAGTTGGTAGAGCATGTCGTTTGCAACACCAGGGTTGTGGGTTCGATTCCCACGGGGGCCAGTATGAAAAAATAAATAAAGAATATGCACTCACTAACTGTAAGTCCCTCTGGATAAGAGCGTCTGCTAAATGACTAAAATGTTTAACATGAGAAAATGACGACCAAATAGAGGCCTACCAATAAACCATTATCCATTAGCTAAAGCAAAGCTTTACATTCTCTTGCACCACAGGAACACTATAATCGATTAATTAGGCACGCAGCCGCATAGACATGTCTCTATTTCAGCACGATGTACAGCGATCGGTTTGTGAGTGGATATCTGGCTGAAACATTCAATGTTATTTTATATATAGAGGCCCAAAGTCCAACCTTGCGGGGTCCAGAGAAACTGCGTTAACTTTAGAAAATGAGTTACTAAAAGCAGAAGGCTTCCCACGACTGGAGTATTATTTGTATGTTGGCCGAATCCCAACGTTTAAGTTGAACGGAAGTGAAGGCGGAGCCTGGCTCTTTTCTCTTGTGACTTTACGCTCCGTGCAGAGTACAACACCAGACAACATGACTGAACAAAGGAGGAATGTTAAAATGATATCGGACTGTAACTTTTGAAAATGAGCTAAACAGAAGCCTACTGCTGTATTATTATTTGTATGTTGGCAGAAGTCCCATTTTTCAGTCGAACGGAAGTGAAGTTGGAGTCACATGTTCTCTATTCTCCATTTTGTCTTTTGACTTTAGGCAGAGAGTCACATGTTGAAATATAACGTCTCGGTCCTCTACCTCCCTGATCATAAAGGTCCGTAGACTAGAGATAAACATTGTTATCTAGTTAACTTCGCCTGAACTCTGCAATCGACCATAAACACACGTTTCTACAATGAATCAGGTGAGTTTAGATTAATTTAAAAATATATATATATAACGGGTCTTTGTAGCCTACTTCCTGCTTTTACACTGCAAGCATTTAATGGTTCTTCACTTTCGGAAAATCGTTTGTGTAGTTTAGCTGGTTACTCGTAGCCAGGCCCGGCGGCAGGATGAACTGGGCAAGGGGGCATCAGAAATGACTAAGGGGGCACAACTATTTTCGCTTGCTGATAACACAGGATGGATAATAATCGATAGTACAATTACACACAATGTATTTGCAGCCACGCACGGCTGTCTTGCAGCAAGAATACAGGCTACTGCACCGCTTTACAAACTTGGTCAATTCATGACAATGCTACACAGCTACATGCACAATACCCAACAATCCAATACAAAACAGTTGCTAATTACCGTAATAACACTTCCTCATGCCAATAC
This sequence comes from Coregonus lavaretus, assembly GCF_964263955.1. Lineage (NCBI taxonomy): Eukaryota > Metazoa > Chordata > Actinopteri > Salmoniformes > Salmonidae > Coregonus > Coregonus lavaretus. The sequence continues at coordinate 4,522,099 of NW_028161510.1, read as the reverse complement.
AAATAAAATAAAATAAAATCAAATCAAATTTTATTGGTCACATGCGCCGAATACAACAGGTGCAGACATTACAGTGAAATGCTTACTTACAGCCCTTAACCAACAGTGCATTTATTTTAAACAAAAAAAGTAAGGATAAAACAACAACAAAAAAAGTGTTGAGAAAAAAAAAGAGCAGAAGTAAAAATAAAGTGACAGTAGGGAGGCTATATATACAGGGGGGTACCGTTGCAGAGTCAATGTGCGGGGGCCCCGGCTAGTTGAGGTAGTTGAGGTAATATGTACATGTGGGTAGAGTTAAAGTGACTATGCATAAATACTTAACAGAGTAGCAGCAGCGTAAAAAGGATGGGGTGGGGGGGCAGTGCAAATAGTCCGGGTAGCCATGATTAGCTGTTCAGGAGTCTTATGGCTTGGGGGTAGAAGCTGTTGAGAAGTCTTTTGGACCTAGACTTGGCACTCCGGTACCGCTTGCCGTGCGGTAGCAGAGAGAACAGTCTATGACTAGGGTGGCTGGAGTCTTTGACAATTTTGAGGGCCTTCCTCTGACACCGCCTGGTATAGAGGTCCTGGATGGCAGGAAGCTTTGCCCCAGTGATGTACTGGGCCGTACGCACTACCCTCTGTAGTGCCTTGCGGTCAGAGGCCAAGCATTTGCCATACCAGGCGGTGATGCAACCAGTCAGGATGCTCTCGATGGTGCAGCTGTATAATTTTTTGAGGATCTGAGGACCCATGCCAAATCTTTTTACATTTACATTTACATTTTAGTCATTTAGCAGACGCTCTTATCCAGAGCGACTTACAGGAGCAATTAGGGTTAAGTGCCTTGCTCAAGGGCACATTAACGTCATTTAGCAGACGCTCTTAGCCAGAGTGACTCACAAATTGGTGCGTTCACCCTATAGCCAGTGGGATAACCACTTTACAATTTGGGGGGGGGGGGGTTAGAAGGATTACTTTATCCTATCCCAGGTATTCCTTAAAGAGGTGGGGTTTCAAATGTCTCCGGAAGGTGGTGAGTGACTCCGCTGTCCTGGCGTCGTGAGGGAGCTTGTTCCACCATTGGGGTGCCAGAGCAGCGAACAGTTTTGACTGGGCTGAGCGGGAGCTATGCTTCCGCAGAGGAAGGGGAGCCAGCAGGCCAGAGGTGGATGAACGCAATGCCCTCGTTTGGGTGTAGGGACTGATCAGAGCCTGAAGGTACAGAGGTGCCGTTCCCCTCACTGCTCCATAGGCAAGCACCATGGTCTTGTAGCGGATGCGAGCTTCAACTGGAAGCCAGTGGAGTGTGCGGAGGAGGGGGGTGACGTGAGAGAACTTGGGAAGGTTGAACACCAGACGGGCTGCGGCATTCTGGATGAGTTGTAGGGGTTTAATGGCACAGGCAGGGAGGCCAGCCAACAGCGAGTTGCAGTAGTCCAGACGGGAGATGACAAGTGCCTGGATTAGGACCTGTGCCGCTTCCTGTGTAAGGCAGGGTCGTACTCTCCGAATGTTGTAGAGCATGAACCTGCAGGAGCGGGTCACCGCTTTGATGTTGGCGGAGAACGACAGGGTGTTGTCCAGGGTCACGCCTAGGCTCTTCGCACTCTGGGAGGAGGACACAGCGGAGTTGTCAACCGTGATGGCGAGATCATGGAACGGGCAGTCCTTCCCCGGGAGGAAGAGCAGCTCCGTCTTGCCAGGGTTCAGCTTGAGGTGGTGATCCGTCATCCATACTGATATGTCTGCCAGACATGCAGAGATGCGATTCGCCACCTGGTTATCAGAAGGGGGAAAGGAGAAGATTAGTTGTGTATCGTCAGCGTAGCAATGATATGAAAGGCCATGTGAGGATATGACAGAGCCAAGTGACTTGGTGTATAGGGAGAAAAGGAGAGGGCCTAGAACTGAGCCCTGGGGGACACCAGTGGTGAGAGCACGTGGTGCGGAGACAGCTTCTCGCCACGCCACTTGGCAGGAGTGAGCCGCGCCGGAGATGCCCAGCTCGGAGAGGGTGGAGAGGAGGATCTGATGGTTCACAGTATCAAAGGCAGCAGACAGGTCTAGAAGGACAAGAGCAGAGGAGAGAGAGTTAGCTTTAGCAGTGCGGAGAGTCTCCGTGACACAGAGAAGAGCAGTCTCAGTTGAATGACCAGTCCTGAAACCTGATTGGTTTGGATCAAGAAGGTCATTCTGAGAGAGATTGCAAGAGAGTTGGCTAAAGACGGCACGCTCAATAGTTTTGGAAAGAAAAGAAAGAAGGGATACTGGTCTGTAGTTGTTGACATCAGTGGGGTCGAGTGTTGGTTTTTTGAGAAGGTCTCCTGAGGGGGAATAGGCTTTGTCGTGCCCTCTTCACGACTGTCTTGGTGTGTTTGGACCATGATAGTTCGTTGGTGATGTGGACACCAAGGAACTTGAAGCTCTCAACCTGTTCCACTACAGCCCCGTCGATGAGAATGGGGGCGTGCTCAGTCCTCTTTTTTTTCCTGTAGTCCACAATCATCTCCTTTGTCTTGGTCACGTTGAGGGAGAGGTTGTTGTCCTGGCACCACACGGCCAGATCTCTGACCTCCTCCCTATAGGCTGTCTCATCGTTGTCGGTGATCAGGCCTACCACTGTTGTGTCGTCGGCAAACTTAATGATGGTGTTGGAGTCGTGCCTGGCCATGCAGTCATGGGTGAACAGAGAGTACAGGAGGGGACTGAGCACGCACCCCTGAGGGGCCCCCGTGTTGAGGATCAGTGTGGCAGATGTGTTGTTACCTACCCTTACCACCTGGGGGTGGCCCGTCAGGAAGTCCAGGATCCAGTTGCAGAGGGAGGTGTTTAGTCCCAGGATCCTTAGCTTAGTGATGAGCTTAGAGGGCACTATGGTGTTGAATGCTGAGCTGTAGTCAATGAATAGCATTCTTACGTAGGTGTTCCACTTGTCCAGGTGGGAAAGGGCAGTGTGGAGTGCGATAGAGATTGCATCATCTGTGGATCTGTTGGGGCGGTATGCAAATTGAGTGGGTCTAGGGTTTCTGGGATTATGCTGTTGATGTGAGCCATGACCAGTCTTTCAAAGCACTTCATGGCTACAGACGTCAGTGCTACGGGTCGGTAGTCATTTAGGCAGGTTATCTTAGAGTTCTTGGGCACGGGGACTATGGTGGTCTGCTTGAAACATGTTGGTATTACAGACTCAGTCAGGGACATGTTGAAAATGTCAGTGAAGACACTTGCCAGTTGGTCAGCACATGCTCGGAGTACACGTCCTGGTAATCCGTCTGGCCCTGCGGCCTTGTGAATGTTGACCTGCTTAAAAGTCTTACTCACATCGGCTACGGAGAGCGTGATCACATAGTCATCCGGAACAGCTGGTGCTCTCATGCATGCTTCAGTGTTGCTTGCCTCGAAGCGAGCATAGAAGTGGTTTAGCTCGTCTGGTAGGCTTGTGTCACTGGGCAGCTTGCGGCTGTGCTTCCCTTTGTAGTCTGTAATAGTTTTCAAGCCCTGCCACATCCGACGAGCGTCAGAGCCAGTGTTTGCTTTCCAATCGCGGAAAGCAAACAATAATGCACTACCAATGACTTATCGGTACAATGCAGCTAGTTGGAGCTTGCCAGTTGGCTGTAGGCTACTCCACTAGCAGCTTGCTAGTTGGCTGTAGGCTACCCCACTAACATCTTGCCAGTTGGCTGTAGGCTACTCCACTAGCATCTTGCCAGTTGGCTGTAGGCTACTCCACTAGCACCTTGCCAGTTGGCTGTAGGCTACTCCACTAGCATCTTGCCAGTTGGCTGTAGGCTACTCCACTAGCAGCTTGCCAGTTGGCTGTAGGCTACTCCACTAGCACCTTGCCAGTTGGCTGTAGGCTACTCCACTAGCAGCTTGCCAGTTGGCTGTAGGCTACTCCACTAGCAGCTTGCCAGTTGGCTGTAGGCTACTCCACTAGCAGCTTGCCAGTTGGCTGTAGGCTACTCCACTAGTAGCTTGCAGCTGGCTTTAGGCTACTCTACTAGCAGCTTGCCAGTTGGCTGTAGGCTACTCCACTAGCAGCTTGCTAAAAACTTTAAGCAAGCTAGCCTTTTAGCTTCCCACAGATTTAGATGTGGCTTAGTGTCGTAGGTTATAGTCTTGCTGAAAGGTGAGTTCCTCTCCCAGTGTCTGGTGTAATGCAGACTGAAGCAGTCTTTCCTCTAGGATCTCCCGTTTCGTTTCATCCTGTAAAACTCCCCAGTCTTTGACGATGTCAAGCATTTCCTTACCGTGATGCAGCCATCACCATGCTTGGAAATAAGGAGGCAGTTACTCAGTGATATTATGTTGGATTTGACCCAAACTTAAAGCTTTGCATTTAGGCCCAAAAAGTGTGTTCATTTCCGTGTTAATTTTTTAGCAGTATTACTTTAGTGCCTTGTTGCAAACAAGATTGATGTTCTGGAATATTTATATTCTCCTTTCACTCTGTCATTTAGGTCATTATTGTGGATTATTGTGAATACATGTACAGGGTTGCAGGTGGTCATTATTGGGGATTATTGTGAATAGTCACATGTACAGGGTTGTAGGTGGTCATTATTATGAATAGATTGTGAATAGACACATGTACAGGGTTGCAGGTGGTCATTATTGGGGATTATTATGAATAGTCACATGTACAGGGTTGCAGGTGGTCATTATTGTGGAATATTGTGAATAGTCAAATGTACAGGGTTGCAGGTGGTCATTATTGGGGATTATTGTGAATAGACACATGTACAGGGTTGCAGGTGGTTATTATTGTGAATAGTAAAATGTACAGGGTTGCAGGTGGTCATTTGTGAATAGTAAAATGTACAGGGTTGCAGGTGGTCATTATTGTGAATAGTCACATGTACAGGGTTGCAGGTGGTCGTCATTGGGGATTATTGTGAATAGTCACATGTACAGGGTTGCAGGTGGTCATTATTGTGGAATATTGTGAATAGTCAAATGTACAGGGTTGCAGGTGGTCATTATTTGGGATTATTGTGAATAGTCAAATGTACAGGGTTGCAGGTGGTCATTATTGGGGATTATTGTGAATAGACACATGTACAGGGTTGCAGGTGGTCATTTGTGAATAGTAAAATGTACAGGGTTGCAGGTGGTCATTATTGTGAATAGTCACATGTACAGGGTTGCAGGTGTTCGTCATTGGGGATTATTGTGAATAGTTACATGTACAGGGTTGCAGGTGGTCATTATTGTGAATAGACACATGTACAGGGTTGCAGGTGGTCATTATTGTGAATAGTCAAATGTACAGGGTTGCAGGTGGTCATTATTGGGGATTATTGTGAACATCTTTGATGTGTCTGGGTGGCTTAATACACCATACACAACATCATTATTAACAGAGGAAGGGTTAGTCATTCAAATAAATCATGTTTACCGCTATTAGTTTACAGTCCATATCACTTATTATGTTATTTCTTAACACCAACTTTACTGACTATTTTAGTTATTGTTTTGTATTTGTTTGTACACATTTGTAGAATTTTGTTTTTACTTTCACATTATTTTGTGTAGATGAATTACGAAAAATTATAATCAAACCTATTTCAATCCCACTTTTTAAAGCAACAAAATGTGAAAAAAGTTATAGTGGGTGTAGACTTTCCATGGGAACTGTATAGCCTAATAATATTTAGGAAGTTAATTTCCTTGGGAAGATAACTGCCTGTGCTTCTCCGTCCATTCATATATAGACTACTCTATTTAATTGAGACCAAACGCTCACCTGATCTGGCACGCCCAACTAGGAGAGGAGAGGTATGGCTGCTGAACTAGGACATGAGAGGTATGGCTGCTGAACTAGGAGAGGTATGGCTGCTGAACTAGGACAGGAGGGGTATAGCTGCTGAACTAGGACAGGAGAGGAGAGGTATGGCTGCTGAACTAGGAGAGGAGAGGTATGGCTGCTGAACTAGGACAGGAGAGGTATGGCTGCTGAACTAGGAGAGGAGAGGTATGGCTGCTGAACTAGGAGAGGAGAGGTATGGCTGCTGAACTAGGAGAGGAGAGGTATGGCTGCTGAACTAGGAGAGGAGAGGAGAGGTATGGCTGCTGAACTAGGACAGGAGAGGAGAGGTATGACTGCTGAACTAGGACAGGAGAGGTATGGCTGCTGAACTAGGACAGGAGAGGTATGGCTGCTGAACTAGGAGAGGAGAGGTATGGCTGCTGAAATGGGACAGGAGAGGTATGGCTGCTGAACTAGGATAGGAGAGGTATGGCTGCTGAACTAGGAGAGGAGAGGTATGGCTGCTGAACTAGGAGAGGAGAGGAGAGGTATGGCTGCTGAACTAGGAGAGGAGAGGAGAGGTATGACTGCTGAACTAGGACAGGAGAGGTATGGCTGCTGAACTAGGACAGGAGAGGTATGGCTGCTGAACTAGGAGAGGAGAGGTATGGCTGCTGAAATGGGACAGGAGAGGTATGGCTGCTGAAATAGGACAGGAGAGGTATGGCTGCTGAACTAGGACAGGAGAGGTATGGCTGCTGAACTAGGAGAGGAGAGGTATGGCTGCTGAACTAGGAGAGGAGAGGTATGGCTGCTGAACTAGGAGAGGAGAGGTATGGCTGCTGAACTAGGAGAGGAGAGGTATGGCTGATGAACTAGGAGAGGAGAGGAGAGGCTGCTGAACTAGGACAGGACAGGACAGGAGAGGTATGCCTGCTGAACTAGGACAGGACATGAGAGGTATGCCTGCTGAACTAGGAAAGGAGAGGTATGGCTGCTGAACTTGAAACAGCAAGAAAGATGAGCGGTCCGTTGCACTTTCTCTTGACCTATGTTTTATACGTAGGATATAGCCTGTCTTTTAGGAGCGGGAATATTTTCAGTCAGAGACAAATGGATAATTAATATATATTGAGAAGGAGAAGACTCAACGCTCGATCCCCATGTTGCGCCTTTTGCTTTATATTGATAATCACATTTTGGGATTTCACCTCGACTCACGTTGGTTGAGCGTCCCCAACTTCTTTCTATTAACAGACACTGTAGTAAACTATAGCCTAATTATATTTAAGTGAATTTCCTTGGAAAGATAACTGCCACGTGATTTATTCGCCCATTCATAGGTAGCCTGGTAGGCTAGTGTGTGAATAATTTGACAGAGGTGCTTTTAGTACAATAGCTAGGCTAACGCATACACAGCAGAAAGACACCGTTTCCAAATAATCTGCGGGACAAGTATATTTATCACAACGTTTTCTGTCTGACCGCCCTCAACATGAAAAATACGGACCGCGCTGCAATGATCTCTGTCGGAGCCCGCAGCCCTCTACCTCTAAACGACTTTGTTGTACCATTTGAAAGTGGAAAGAAATATATACAGTTCCAGTCAAAAGTTTGGACACACCTACTCATTCAAGTGTTTTTCTTTATTTTTACGTTGTAGAATAATAGTGAAGACATCAAAACTATGAAATAACACATATGTAATCATGTAGTAACCAAGAAAGTGTTAAACAAATCAAAATATGATGTTTGAGATTCTTAAAATAGCTACCCTTTGCCTTGATGTCAGCTTTGCACTCTCTTGGCATTCTCTCAACCAGCTTCATGAGGTAGTCACCTGGAATATATTCTGAATTGTTTAACACTTTGTTGGTTACAACATTATTCCATATGTGTTATTTCATCGTTTGGATGTTATTACATTTTAGTACATTTGTCAGCCAAAACATGACACCCACCCTTTTTTTATGTGTTCTATCGCAAACTGTCATCAACATGAAGCTTTCCAACGTAACATCAACTATCCAATCTAAGCCACATTGACAATTTGAAATTAGCACATCAATTACAATTTAATATATTTCAATCCCACTTTGTAACGTAACAAAATGTGAAAAAGGTTCAAGGGAGTGCAGACGTTCTAAAGGCAATATATTATATTAGGTTAACATTTCAAAATAGTCTGATGCATATCCTGTAGATCAGATCAAATATCCTGTAGATCAGATCAAATAGCCTGAAGATCAGATCAAATAGCCTGTAGATCAGATCAAATAGCCTGTAGATCAGATCAAATAGCCTGTAGATCAGAACAAATATCCTGTAGATCAGATCAAATATCCTGTAGATCAGATCAAGGAACGCTGTCTATGGCCAAAAATATTCTTGGAATTCTTACATAGAAACGTAATTGGGGTCTAATATAAAAATAAGCTAAATCAATTTGCCCTTTTTCCCGATAGGGAATGTCCTATTGGTCTGAAGTGTAAGATATTGGTTTCTCCCGTGGGAGCCCCGGGTTCATATCATGCGTGTTACATACAGTTACAATATTTGAGTGCTGCAAATCTGCGTAGCAAGCAAACAGACAATGTGTATTATTTTTAACATGCTGTGAAAGTAGTACTCACTTTTAGGAATGGGTAATCGTTTACAAGTTGCAAGCTATATCATAAACCCATCGTTGAAAACCACAATTTTCATCTTCTGTGGTTTGGTAACTTCCTGTTGTTCAACGGATCGGAATGAAGAAGCAGAGTTTGGGAAAAAATATATTTGGTGTCCATTAAGTCTTAAACAGCAAGGGGGCATTGTTACCACTCCGTTGTGGCCGTCCCCATTTAAATGCAAGACCTCATCATACCATTGTTGTGTTGTTTTACCCTTAGTGTACTAACTTGAACTCCCAATACCCTCTTTTTGGGATTTACAGGAAACACCTATCCCACCCCCCTCCTCCCTCTCCCTCCAACTCTCCTCCCCCCTCCCCCTCTTGGGGTCCCCAGGTCGTGCCTCTCCTGGTAACTTACTGCTGGGTCTGAAGAGGGTGTCTGTGCTGCTGGTCGACTGCAGGAAAACACCGGGACGGAGTGGGTTTATGCTCTTACATACATTTATTTTGGGACACTCCCTAGATGTCCTTAATTACCAGTAAATACAATCACTAACCTTCTTAAAATGTAGAATCATTAGAAGCATTCCTACCCCATTGGTTACATTGATGATTGATTATTTTAACCCATCCAAAATGCTCAAATCTAATCACAAGAGTTTGGAAAGCTGGGCCTTGAACTAACTTCGATATGAAGAAGGAACCCTAACTGTCTGTCTTTGTTTCACAGGGGACAGCCCTAACCGTCGCTCTCTCAGTAGAAGGGGCTTATCATCTGGGGAGGCTAACCAACATCATGATGCTGACGAGGCAGAGAAGAGTCTCTCCAGATCAGAACACCTCAAGAAACCTCACCGCTGCTTTGACTGTGGAAAGAGTTTCACCTCTTCAGGTGGACTTCTACTACACAAGAGAACACACACAGGAGAGAAGCCTTTTGGTTGTGATCAGTGTGGGAAGAGATTCACTCACTCAGGAAGCCTGGCTGGACACAAGAGAACACACACAGGAGAGAAGCCTTTTGGTTGTGATCAGTGTGGGAAGAGATTCACTCACTCAGGAAGCCTGGTTCAACACAAGAGAATACACACAGGAGAGAAGCCTTACCACTGCTCAGACTGTGGAATGAGCTTTACCACTTCAAGCAGACTTCTAGTACACCAGAGAACACACACAGGAGAGAAATCTTATAGCTGTGATCAATGTGGGAAGAGATTCACTCAGTCTGGAAGCCTGGCTGGACACAAGAGAACACACACAGGAGAGAAGCCTTTTGTTTGTGATCAGTGTGGGAAGAGATTCACTCACTCAGGAAGCCTGGCCGGACACAAGAGAATACACACAGGAGAGAAGCCTTACCACTGCTCAGACTGTGGAATGAGCTTCAGCACTTCAAACAGACTTCTAGTACACCAGAGAATACACACAGGAGAGAAGCCTTTTGGTTGTGATCAGTGTGGGAAGATATTCACTCAGCCTGGAGGCCTGGATGGACACAAGAGAATACACACAGGAGAGAAGCCTTACCACTGCTCAGACTGTGGAATGAGCTTCACCACTTCAAACGGACTTCTAGTACACCAGAGAACACACACAGGAGAGAAGCCTTTTGGTTGTGATCAGTGTGGGAAGAGATTCACTCACTCAGGAAGCCTGGCCGGACACAAGAGAATACACACAGGAGAGAAGCCTTACCACTGCTCAGACTGTGGAATGAGCTTTACCACTTCAAAGGGACTTCTACTACACAAGATAACACACACAGGAGAGAAGCCTTTTGGTTGTGATCAATGTGGGAGGAGATTCACTCGGTCTGGAAGCCTAGATGGACACGAGAATACACACAGGAGAGAAGCCTTATAGCTGTGATCAATGTGGAAGAGATTCACTCAGTCAAGAAACATGGCTAGACACAAGAGAAAACACCACACTGTTGGGTAACCTTTCCACTGTTGGTAGCTCAATCCAGTTAATGGTAGACTAGTGTACACACACCGGAGAAAAGCCCTACAGGGTGAGTTTTGCCACCTCAAGAGTTCTTAATGTGGCCTTCCTTAGTGTAATTTGATGTACTGTCAACAAGGGGTCCACCCTCTGATAACTTTAACTATCCATTATTTCCAGATTTCTAGTTATTGCAATGTGAGTGAAATAGTCTGTGTTTGAATGGTGTGGGTGTTTCCCAACAACAGCATTGGTCAGCTCAGAGAAAGCAGGGCGGTAGCTCCTCCCCCTCTCTCTGCAAGTCTATCGTTAGGGTTAAGGCAAGGTTCTGTTTAACATGTTGACTAGTTGGGATGTGGTCAGAAAAGTCCCTTAATTCGCTGCCATCCCACAGTCTTTTGACAGATGCTATGATACCAGTTAAGTCTGTTCACCAGAGATTACAGAAATGTTGGCAGGTAGATTTCTTTGGTTTGCTTAGCGAGCAAGCTAGAGGGATCTGAAGACTGATAACAATGTCTAAGGACAATTCACCATCACCATGATCAACCCTGTCTACCATCCAACTCACCATGATCAACCCTGTCCACCATCCAACTCACCATGATCAACCCCGTCTACCATCCAGCTCACCATGATCAACCCCGTCTACCATCCAACTCACCATGATCAACCCTGTCTACCATCCAGCTCACCTTATTTTGAAATGACATGATATTGTTTGGTAGAATGAACACAGTATAGTGAATATTTTCCCAAACTGCGTTACCCACTCCCGTCAGCAGATGACGATGTGAGTCTTTCAAGAGCTGTTTCTTGCGTGACGTATAGTCCAGTGGACAGGAAGCTTTTTCAACAACAACACAGACTCATCAGCCTCCTCGGTAGCTTGCTAGCAAACATAGAAACCAAAACATCGGTGCTCTTTTGACCATTTCATGTACAGTCGTGGTCAAAGGTTTTGAGAATGACACAAGTATTGGTCTTCACAAAGTTTGCTGCTTCAGTGTTTTTAGATATTTTTCTCAGATGTTACTATGGTATACTGAAGTATAATTACAAGCATTCCATAAGTGTCAAAGGCTTTTATTGACAATTACATTGTTTATGCAAATAGTCAATATTTGCAGTATTGACCCTTCTATTTCAAGACCTCTGCAATGGCATGCTGTCAATTAACTTCTGGGCCACATCCTGACTGATGGCAGCCCATTCTTGCCTAATCAATGCTTGGAGTTTGTCAGAATTGGTGGGTTTTTGTTTGTCCACCCGCCTCTTGAGGATTGACCACAAGTTCTCAATGGGATTAAGGTCTGGGGAGTTTCCTGGCCATGGACCCAACATTTCGATGTTTTGTTCCCCGAGCCACTTAGTTATCACTTTTGCCTTATGGCAAGGTGCTCCATAATGCTGGAAAAGGCATTGTTTGTCACCAAACTGTTCTTGGATGGTTGGGAGAAGTTGTTCTCTGAGGATGTGTTGGTACCATTCTTTATTCATGGCTGTGTTCTTAGGCAAAATTGTGAGTGAGCAAATACTTATTTTCCACCATAATTTGCCAATAAATTAATAAAAAATCCTACAATGTGATTTTCTGGATTTTTTTTCTCAATTTGTCTGTCATAGTTGACGTGTACCTATGATGAAAATTACAGGCGTCTCTCATCTTTTTAAGTGGGAGAACTTGCACAATTGGTGGCTGACTAAATACTTTTTCCCCCCACTGTAACTACTTAGACAACGTAACAAACCAATTATATGATTTATAAAATGTTGTAAAGTATTTAAACCCCTTCCACTTTTACACATTTTGTTGTTACAACCCTGAATTTAAAATGGATTAAATTGAGATTAATTTAGTCACTGGCATACACACAGAACCCCAAAATGTCAAAGTGGAATCATGTTTTTCGAAACAAATTAATTAATAATGAAAAGCTGAAATGTCTTGAGTTAATAAGAATTCAACCTATTTGTTATGACAAGCCTAAGAAAGTTCAGGAGTAAAAATCTTCTCAACAAGTCACATAATAAGTTGCATGGACTCACTCTGTGTGCAATAATAGTGTTTAACATGATTTTTGAATGACTACCTCATCTCCGTACTCCAGACATACTGTACAATTATCTGTACGGTCCCTCAGTCGAGCAGTGAATTTCAAACACAGATTCAACCACAAAGACCAGGGAAGTTTTCCAATGCCTCGGAAAGAAGGGCACCTATGGGTAGACAACATTGAATATTCCTTCATTCATTACACTTTGGATGGTGTATCAATATACCCAGCCTCTACAAAGATAGAGACATCCTTCCTAACTCAGTTGCCGGAGAGGAAGGAAACCATTCAGGGATTTCACAATGAGGCTAATGCTGACTTTTAAACATTTACAGAGTTTAATGGCTGTGATAGGAGAAAACTGAGAATGGATCAACAACATTGTAGTTACTCCACAATACTAACCTAAATGACAGAGTGAAAAGAAGGAAGCCTGTACAGAATAAAGTTATTCCAAAAATGCATCCTGTTTGCAACAAGGAACTAAAGTAATAATGCAAAAAAAATGTGGCAAAGCAATTATCTTTTTGCAATAAAATGCAAATGAATTACTTAAAAATCATACAATGTGATTTTCTGGATTTTTTTTTAAATTCCGTCTCTCACAGTTGAAGTGTACCTATGATAAAAATTACAGACCTCTACATGCTTTGTAAGTAGGAAAACCTGCAAAATCGGCAGTGTATCAAATACTTGTTCTCCCCACTGTATATAATAATGTATGCACTCACTAACTGTAAGTCGCTCTGGATAAGAGCGTCTGCTAAATGACTAAAATGTAAATGTCCTCCCTCATCATAAATGGCACTTATTGCCACTGTTGTCTAGCAATGATCAACAACCAATTTGACGGAGCTTGAAGAATTTGTAAAATAATAATAGTAAATGTGGCACAATCCAGGTTTAGAAAGCTCTTAGAGACTTACCCAGAAAGACTCAGCTGTAACCGCTGCTAAAAGGTGCTTCTATAAAGTATTGACTCAGGTGTGAATACTTACACGACCGGACAAAGGTTTTAGAACACCTACTCATTCAAGGGTTTTTCTTTATTTGGACTATTTTCTACATTGTAGACTAATAGTGAAGACATCAAAATTATGAAATAACACATATGGAATCATGTAGTAACCAAAAAAGTGTTAAACAATTCAAAACATGTTTTATATTTGAGATTCTTCAAATAGCCACCCTTTGCCTTGATGACAGCTTTGCACACTCTTGCCATTCTCTCTACCAGCTTCACCTGGAATACTTTTCCAACAGTCTTGAAGGAGTTCCCACATATGCTGAGCACTTGTTGGCTGCTTTTCCTTCACTCTGCAGTCCGACTCATCCGAAACCATCTCAATTTAGTTTAGGTCGGGGGATTATGGAGGCCAGGTCATCTGATGCAGCACTACATCACTCTCCTTCTTGGTAACATAGCCCTTACATATCCTGGAGGTGTGTTGGGTCAGTGTCCTGTTGAAAAACAAATGATAGTCCAACTAAGTTCAAACCAGATGGGATGGTGTATTGCTGCAGAATGCTGTGGTAGCAATGCTGGTTAAGTGTGCCTTGAATTCTAAATAAATCACAGACAGTGTCACCAGCAAAGCACCCCCACACCATAACACCTCCTCCTCCATGCTTTACGGTGGGAAATACACATGCGATCATCCGTTCACCCACACGCAAAGACACTGCGGCTGGATCCAAAAATCTCCAATTTGGACTCCAGACCAAAGGACAAATGTCCACCGGTCTAATGTCCATTGCTTGTGTTTCTTGGCCCAAGCAAGTGTCTTCTTCTTATTGGTGTCCTTTAGTAGTGGTTTCTTTGCAGCAGTTCGACCATGAAGGACTGATTTACACAGTCCCCTCTGAACAGTTGATGTTGAGGTGTGTATGTGACTTGAACTCTGAAGCATTTATTTGGGCTGCAATTTCTGAGGCTGGTAACTCTAATGAACTTATCCTCTGCAGCAGAGGTAACCGGGTCTTCCATTCCTGTGGCGGTCCTCATGAGAGCCAGTTTCATCATAGAGCTTGATGGTTTTTGCGACTGCACTTTAAGAAACGTTCAAAGTTCTTGAAATGAGTGACTGATCTTCATGTCTTAAAGTAATGATGGACTGTCGTTTCTCTTTGCTTATGTGAGCTCTTCTTGCCATAATATGGACTTGGTCTTTTACCAAATATGGCTATCTTCTGTATACCCCCCCTTACCTTGTCACAACAAAACTGATTGAATCAAATGCATTAAGAAGGAAAGAAATTCCACAAATTAACTTTTAAGAAGGCACACCTGTTAATTGAAATGCATTCCAGGTGACTACCTCATGAAGCTGGTTGAGAGAATGTCAAGAGTGCACAAGCATTTTTGGGGGCGGGCCCGGCCCCCTTATTTTATATATAGAGGCCCAAAGTCCAACCTTGCAGGGTCCAGAGAAACTGCGTTAACTTTAGAAAATTAGTTACTAAAAGCAGAAGGCGTCCTATGACTGGAGTATTATTTGTATGTTGGCCGAATCCCAACGTTTAAGTTGAACGGAAGTGAAGGCGGAGCCTGGCTCTTTTCTCTTGTGACTTTACGCTCCGTACAGAGTAGAACACCAGACAACATGATTGAACAAAGGAGGAATGATAAAATGATATCGGACAGTAACTTTTGAAAATGAGCTAAACAGAAGCCTCCTGCTGGAGTATTATTTGTATGTTGGCGGAAGTCCTATTTTTCAGTCGAACGGAAGTGAAGGTGGAGTCACATGTTCTCTATTCTCCATTTTGTCTTGTGACTTTAGGCAGAGATTCACATGTTGAAATATAACGTCTCGGTCCTCTACCTCCCAGATCTAAAAGGTCCGTAGACTACAGATAAACATTGTAATCTAGTTAACTTCGCCTGAACTCTGCAATCGACCATAAACACACGTTTCTACAATGAATCAGGTGAGTTTAGATTAATTCAAACATTTTTATAACGGGTCTTTGTGGCCTACTTCCTGCTTTTACACTCCTCGCATTTAATGGTCCTTGACTTTTGGAAAATTATTTGTGTAGTTTAGCTGGTTACTCGTAGCCAGGCCCGGCGGCAGGATGAACTCGGCAAGGGGGCATCAGAAATGACTAAGGGGGCACAACTATTTTCGCTTGCTGATAACACAGGATGGATAATAATCGATAGTACAATTACACACAATGTATTTGCAGCCACGCACGGCTGTCTTGCAGCAAGAATACAGGCTACTGCACCGCTTTACAAACATGGACAATTCATGAATAAATAGCAAGTCATGACAACGCTACACAGCTACATGCACAATCCCCAACAATCCAATGCAAAACAGTTGCTAATTACCGTAATAACACTTCCTCATGCCAAGACAATGCATTTCCAATCGCGGAAAGCAAACAATAATGCACTACCAACGACTTATCGGTACAAAAAAGCTAGTTGGAGCTTGCCAGTTGGCTGTAGGCTACTCCACTAGCAGCTTACCAGTTGGCTGTAGGCTACTCCAATAGCAGCTTACCAGTTGGCTGTAGGCTACTCCACTAGCAGATTACCAGTTGGCTGTAGGCTACTCCACTAGCAGCTTACCAGTTGGCTGTAGGCTACTCCATTAGCAGCTTACCAGTTGGCTGTAGGCTACTCCACTAGCAGCTTGCCAGTTGGCTGTAGGCTACTCCACTAGCAGCTTACCAGTTGGCTGTAGGCTACTCCACTAGCAGCTTATCAGTTGGCTGTAGGCTACTCCACTAGCAGCTTACCAGTTGGCTGTAGGCTACTCCACTAGCAGCTTACCAGTTGGCTGTAGGCTACTCCATTAGCAGCTTACCAGTTGGCTGTAGGCTACTCCACTAGCAGCTTACCAGTTGGCTGTAGGCTACTCCATTAGCAGCTTACCTGTTGGCTGTAGGCTACTCCACTAGCAGCTTACCAGTTTGCTGTAGGCTACTCCACCAGCAGCTTGCTAAAAACTGTAAGCAAGCTAGCCTTTTAGCTTCCCACAGATTTAGATGTGGCGTAGTGTTGTAGGTTACGGTCTTGCTGAAAGGTAAATTCCTCTCCCAGTGTCTGGTGTAAAGCAGACTGAAGCAGTCTTTCCTCTAGGATCTCCCGTTTCGTTTCATCCTGTAAAACTCCCCAGTCTTTGACGATGTCAAGCATTTCCTTACCATGATGCAGCCATCACCATGCTTGAAAATAAGGAGGCAGTTACTCAGTGATGTTGGATTTGCCCCAAACTTAAGGCTTTGCATTTAGGCCCAAAAAGTGTATTGATTTGCCCTGTTAATTTTTTAGCAGTATTACTTTAGTGCCTTGTTGCAAACAAGATGGATGTTCTGGAATATTTATATTCTCCTTTCACTCTGTCATTTACAGTGGGGAGAACAAGTATTTGATACACTGCCGATTTTGCAGGTTTTCCTACTTACAAAGCATGTAGAGGTCTGTAATTTTTATCATAGGTACACTTCAACTGTGAGAGACGGAATCTAAAACAAAAATCCAGAAAATCACATTGTATGATTTTTAAGTAATTAATTTGCATTTTATTGCATGACATAAGTATTTGATCACCTACCAACCAGTAAGAATTCCGGCTCTCACAGACCTGTTAGTTTTTCTTTAAGAAGCCCTCCTGTTCTCCACTCATTACCTGTATTAACTGCACCTGTTTGAACTCGTTACCTGTATAAAAGACACCTGTCCACACACTCAATCAAACAGACTCCAACCTCTCCACAATGGCCAAGACCAGAGAGCTGTGTAAGGACATCAGGGATAAAATTGTAGACCTGCACAAGGCTGGGATGGGCTACAGGACAATAGGCAAGCAGCTTGGTGAGAAGGCAACAACTGTTGGCGCAATTATTAGAAAATGGAAGAAGTTCAAGATGACGGTCAATCACCCTCAGTCTGGGGCTCCATGCAAGATCTCACCTTGTGGGGCATCAATGATCATGAGGAAGGTGAGGGATCAGCCCAGAACTACACGGCAGGACCTGGTCAATGACCTGAAGAGAGCTGGGACCACAGTCTCAAAGAAAACCATTAGTAACACACTACGTCGTCATGGATTAAAATTCTGCAGCGCACGCAAGGTCCTCCTGCTCAAGCCAGCGCATGTCCAGGCCCGTCTGAAGTTTGCCAATGACCATCTGGATGATCCAGAGGAGGAATGGGAGATGGTCATGTGGTCTGATGAGACAAAAATAGAGCTTTTTGGTCTAAACTCCACTCGCAGTGTTTGGAGGAAGAAGAAGGATGAGTACAACCCCAAGAACACCATCCCAACCGTGAAGAATGGAGGTGGAAACATCATTCTTTGGGGATGCTTTTCTGCAAAGGGGACAGGATGACTGCACCGTATTGAGGGGAGGATGGATGGGGCCATGTATCGCGAGATCTTGGCCAACAACCTCCTTCCCTCAGTAAGAGCATTGAAGATGGGTCGTGGCTGGGTCTTCCAGCATGACAACGACCCGAAACACACAGCCAGGGCAACTAAGTAGTGGCTCTGTAAGAAGCATCTCAAGGTCCTGGAGTGGCCTAGCCAGTCTCCAGACCTGAACCCAATAGAAAATCTTTGGAGGGAGCTGAAAGTCCGTATTGCCCAGCGACAGCCCCGAAACCTGAAGGATCTGGAGAAGGTCTGTATGGAGGAGTGGGCCAAAATCCCTGCTGCAGTGTGTGCAAACCTGGTCAAGACCTACAGGAAACGTATGATCTCTGTAATTGCAAACAAAGGTTTCTGTACCAAATATTATGTTCTGCTTTTCTGATGTATCAAATACTTATGTCATGCAATAAAATGCAAATTAATTACTTAAAAATCATACAATGTGATTTTCTGGATTTTTGTTTTAGATTCCGTCTCTCACAGTTGAAGTGTACCTATGATAAAAATTACAGACCTCTACATGCTTTGTAAGTAGGAAAACCTGCAAAATCGGCAGTGTATCAAATACTTGTTCTCCCCACTGTAGGTCATTATTGTGGATTATTGTGAATAGTCACATGTACAGGGTTGCAGGTGGTCACTGTGGTCTAAGGCACTGCATCGCACTGCACTGCACAGCGTCGTCCAGGGTAGGGGAGGGAATGGCCGGCAGGGATGTAGCTCAGTTGGTAAAGCATGGCGTTTGCAACGGCAGGGTTGTGGGTTCGATTCCCATAGGGGGCCAGTATGAAAAACTAGTCACATGTACAGGGTTGCAGGTCATTATTGTGAATAGTCACATGTACAGGGTTGCAGGTGGTCATTATTGGGGATTATTGTGAATAGTCACATATACAGGGTTGCAGGTGGTCATTATTGGGGATTATTGTGAATAGTCAAATGTACAGGGTTGCAGGTTGTCATTATTGTGGATTATTGCGAATAGTCAAATGTACAGGGTTGCAGGTAGTCATTATTGGGGATTATTGTGTATAGTCACATGTACAGGGTTGCAGGTGGTCATTATTGGGAATGATTTCGAATAGTCAAATGTACAGGGTTGCAGGTAGTCATTATTGGGGATTATTGTGAATAGTCAAATGTACAGGGTTAAAGGTGGTCATTATTGGGGATTATTGTGAATAGTCACATGTACAGGGTTGCAGGTGGTCATTATTGGGGATTATTGTGTATAGTCACATGTACAGGGTTGCAGGTGGTCATTATTGGGGATTATTGTAAATAGTCACGTGTACAGGGTTGCAGGTGGTCATTATTGGGGATTATTGTGAACATCTTTGACGTGTCTGGGTGGCTTAATACACCATACACAACATCATTATTAACAGAGGAAGGGTTAGTCATTCATATCACACAATTACTATTTTAGTTTAAAAAAAATATTTGTTTGTACAAATTTGTAGAATTTTGTTTTTACTTTCACATTATTTTGTGTAGATGAATTACGGGAAATTATAATCAAATCTATTTCAATCCCACTTTTTAAAGCAACAAAATGTGAAAAAAGTTATAGTGGGTGTAGACTTTCCATAGGAACTGTATAGCCTAATAATATTTAGGAAGTTAATTTCCTTGGGAAGATAACTGCCGGTGCATCTCCATCCATTCATATATAGACTACTCTATTTAATTGAGACCAAACGCTCACCTGATCTGGCACGCCCAACTAGGAGAGGAGAGGTATGGCTGCTGAACTAGGAGAGGAGAGGTATGGCTGCTGAACTAGGACAGGAGAGGTATGGCTGCTGAACTAGGAGAGGAGAGGTATGGCTGCTGAACTAGGAGAGGAGAGGTATGGCTGCTGAACTAGGAGAGGAGAGGTATGGCTGCTGAACTAGGACAGGAGAGGTATGGCTGCTGAACGAGGAGAGGAGAGGTATGGCTGCTGAACTAGGAGAGGCTGCTGAACTAGGAGAGGAGAGGTATGGCTGCTGAACTAGGAGAGGAGAGGTATGGCTGCTGAACTAGGAGAGGAGAGGTATGGCTGCTGAACTAGGAGAGGCTGCTGAACTAGGAGAGGAGAGGTATGGCTGCTGAACTAGGAGAGGAGAGGTATGGCTGCTGAACTAGGAGAGGAGAGGTATGGCTGCTGAACTAGGAGAGGAGAGGAGAGGTATGGCTCCTGAACTTGAAACAGCAAGAAAGATGAGCGGTCCGTTGCACTTTCTCTTGACCTACGTTTTGCACGTAGGATATAGCCTGTCTTTTAGGAGCGGGGATATTTTCAGTCAGAGACAAATAAATGGATAATTAATATATATTGAGAAGGAGAAGACTCAACGCTCGATCCCCATGTTGCGCCTTTTGCTTTATATTGATAATCACATTTTGGGATTTCACCTCGACTCACGTTGGTTGAGCGTCCCCAACTTCTTTCTATTAACAGACACAGTAGTAAACTATAGCCTAATTATATTTAAGTGAATTTCCTTGGAAAGATGACTGCCACGTGATTTATTCGCCCATTCATAGGTAGCCTGGTAGGCTAGTGTGTGAATAATTTGACAGAGGTGCTTTTAGTACAATAGCTAGGCTAACGCATACACAGCAGAAAGACACCGTTTCCGAATAATCTGCGGGACAAGTATATTTATCACAACGTTTTCTGTCTGACCGCCCGCAACATGAGAAATACGGACCACGCTTCAATGATCTCTGTCGGAGCCAGCAGCCCTCTACCTCCAAACGTCTTTGTTGTACCATTTGAAAGTGGAAAAAAATATATACAGTTCCAGTCAAAAGTTTGGACACACCTACTCATTCAAGGGTTTTTCTTTATTTTTACGTTGTAGAATAATAGTGAAGACATCAAAACTATGAAATAACACATATGGAATGATGTAGTAACCAAGAAAGTGTTAAACAAATCAAAATATGATGTTTGAGATTCTTCAAATAGCCACCCTTTGCCTTGATGACAGCTTTGCACTCTCTTGCCATTCTCTCAACCAGCTTCATGAGGTAGTCACCTGGAATATATTCTGATTTGTTTAACACTTTGTTGGTTACAACATTATTCCATATGTGTTATTTCATAGTTTGGATGTTATTACATTTTAGTACATTTGTCAGCCAAAACATGACACCCACCCTTTTTTTATGTGTTCTATCGCAAACTGTCATCAACATGAAGCTTTCCAACGTAACATCAACTATCCAATCAAAGCCACATTGACAATTTAAATTAGCATCAATTACAAAAAATTACAATTTAATATATTTCAATCCTACTTTGTAACGTAACAAAATGTGAAAAAGGTTCAAGGGAGTGCAGACGTTCTAAAGGCAATGTATTATATTAGGTTAACATTTCAAAATAGTCTGATGCATATCCTGTAGATACGATCAAATGGCCTGTAGATCAGATCAAGGAACGATGTCTATACTTCCATCCCTTTTGTTATTGGCTGATTCCATCGCCAGCAATGCCCAAAAATATTCTTGAAATTCTCACATAGAAACGTAATTGGGGTCTAATTTAAAAATAAGCTAAATCAATTTGCCCTTTTTCCCGATAGGGAATGTCCTATTGGTCTGAAGTGTAAGATATTGGTTTCTCCCGTGGGAGCCCCGGGTTCATATCGTGCGTGTTACAATATTTGAGCACTGCAAATCTGTGTAGCAAGCAAACAGACGATGTGTATTATTTTTAACATGCTGTGAAAGTAGTACTCACTTTTAGGAATGGGTAATCGTTTACAAGTTGCAAGCTATATCATAAACCCATCGTTGAAAACCACATTTTTCATCTTCTGTGGTTTGGTAACTTCCTGTTGTTCAACGGACCGGAATGAAGAAGCAGAGTTTGGGAAAAAATGTATTTGGTGTCCATTAAGTCTTAAACAGCAAGGGGGCATTGTTACCACTCCGTTGTGGCGTCCCCATTTAAATGCAAGACCTCATCATACCATTGTTGTGTTGTTTTACCCTTAGTGTACTAACTTGAACTCCACTACCCTCTTTTTGGGATTTACAGGAAACACCTATCCCACCCCACTCCTCCCTCTCCCTCCAACCCTCCTCCCCCCTCCCCCTCTTGGGGTCCCCAGGTCGTGCCTCTCCTGGTAACTTACTGCTGGGTCTGGAGAGGGTGTCTGTGCTGCTGGTCGACTGCAGGAAAACACCGGGACTGAGTGGGTTTATGCACTTACATACATTTATTTTGGGACACTCCCTAGATGTCCTTAATTACCATTAAATACCTTCTTAAAATGTAGACTCATTAGAAGCACTCCTACCCCATTGGTTACATTGATGATTTTAACCCATCCAAAATGCTCAAATCTAATCACAAGAGTTTGGAAAGCTGGACCTTGAACTAACTTCGATATGAAGAAGGAACCCTAACTGTCTGTCTTTGTTTCACAGGGGACAGCCCTAACCGTCGCTCTCTCAGTAGAAGGGGCTTATCATCTGGGGAGGCTAACCAACATCATGATGCTGATGAGACAGAGAAGAGTCTCTCCAGATCAGAACACCTCAAGAAACACCAGCAGAGACTTACAGGGAAGAAACCTCACTGCTGCTTTGACTTTGGAAAGAGTTTCACCTCTTCAGCAAAACTTA
The DNA here is from genome assembly GCF_964263955.1 of Coregonus lavaretus. Classification (NCBI taxonomy): domain Eukaryota; kingdom Metazoa; phylum Chordata; class Actinopteri; order Salmoniformes; family Salmonidae; genus Coregonus; species Coregonus lavaretus. Next base: position 4,499,731 of record NW_028161510.1, on the reverse strand, counting down.
AAATGCACAAGAGAATACACACAGGAGAGAAGCTTTACAGCTGTGATCAATGTGGGAAAAGATTTCCTAGATCAGACCAGTCTCTGGTAACACACCAGAGAACACACACTGGAGAGAAGCCTTTTGGTTGTGATCAGTGTGGGAAGAGATTCACTCAGTCAGGAAACCTGGCTTTCCACAAGAGAATACACACAGGAGAGAAGCCTTTTGGTTGTGATCAATGTGGGAAGAGATTCACTCACTCAGGAAACCTGGCTTTACACAAGATAATACACACAGGAGAGAAGCCTTTTGGTTGTAATCAGTGTGGGAAGAGATTCACTCACTCAGGAAACCTGGCTAGACACAAGAGAATACACACAGGAGAGAAGCCTTACCACTGCTCAGACTGTGGAATGAGCTTCACCATTTCAAACGAACTTCTAGAACACCAAAGAACACACACAGGAGAGATGCCTTTTGGTTGTGATCAGTGTGGGAAGAGATTCACTCAGTCAGGACACCTGGCTAGACACAAGAGAATACACACAGGAGAGAAGCCTTTTGGTTGTGATCAGTGTGGGAAGAGATTCACTCATTCAGGAAGCCTGGAGTTACACAAGAGAATACACACAGGAGATAAGCCTTACCACTGCTCAGACTGTGGAATGAGCTTAACCACTTCAAAAGGACTTCTAGTACACCAGAGAACACACACAGGCGAGAAGCCTTTTGGTTGTGATCAGTGTGGGAAGAGATTCACTCAGTCAGGAAGCCTGGCTGGACACAAGAGAATACACACAGGAGAGAAGCCTTTTGGTTGTGATCAGTGTGGGAAGAGATTCACAAACACCTGGCTTTACACAAGAGAATACACACAGGAGAGAAACCTTATAGCTGTGACCAATGTGGGAAGAGATTCACTCATTCAGGAAGCCTGGAGTTACACAAGAGAATACACACAGGAGAGAAGCCTTACCACTGCTCAGACTGTGGAATGAGCTTAACCACTTCAAAAGGACTTCTAGTACACCAGATAACACACACAGGAGAGAAGCCTTTTGGTTGTGATCAGTGTGGGAAGAGATTCACTCACTCAGGAAACCTGGCTTTACACAAGAGAATACACACAGGAGAGAAGCCTTTTGGTTGTGATCAGTGTGGGAAGAGATTCACTCAGTCAGGAAGCCTGGTTGGACACATGAGAAAACACACAGGAGAGAAGCCTTTTGGTTGTGATTAGTGTGGGAAGAGATTCACTCATTCAGGAAGCCTGGTTGGACACATGAGAATACACACAGGAGAGAAGCCTTTTGGTTGTGATCAGTGTGGAAAGAGATTCACTCAGTCAGGACACCTGGCTTTACACAAGAGAATACACACAGGAGAGAAGCCTTTTGGTTGTGATCAGTGTGGGAAGAGATTCACTCAGTCAGGAAGCCTGGCTTTACACAAGAGAATACACACAGGAGAGAAGCCTTTTGGTTGTGATCAGTGTGGGAAGAGATTCACTCGGTCAGGGAACCTGGCTGGACACAAGAGAACACACACAGGAGAGAAACCTTATAGCTGTGATCAGTGTGGGAAGAGATTCGCTCAGTCAGGAAACCTGGCTTTACATAAGAGAATACACACATGAGAGAAGCCTTACCACTGCTCAGACTGTGGAATGAGCTTCACCACTTCAAACATACTTCTAGTACACCAGAGAACACACACAGGAGAGAAGCCTTTTGGTTGTGATCAGTGTCGGAAGAGATTCACTCAGTCAGGAAGCCTGGCTTTACACAAGAGAAAACACCACACTGTTGGGTAACCTTTCCACTTTTGTAGCTCAATCCAGTTAATGGTAGACTAGTGTACACACACCGGAGAGAAGCGCTACAGGGTGAGTTTTGCCACCTCAAGCGTTCTTAATGTGGCCTTCCTTAGTGTAATTTGGTGTACTGTCAACAAGGGGTCCACCCTCTGAAAACTTTAACTATCCATTATTTCCTGATTTCTATTAATTGCAATGTGAGTGAAATAGTCTGTTTGAATGGTGTGGGCGTACGTACCCCAACAACAGAATGGTGTGGGTGTTTCCCAACAACAAGATTGGTCAGCTCAGAGAAAGCAGGGCGGTAGCTCCTCCCCCTCTCTCTGCAAGTCTATCGTTAGGGTTAAGGCAAGGGTCCGTTTAACATGTTGACTAGTTGGGATGTGGTCAGAAAAGTCCCTTAAGTCGCTGCCGTCCCACAGTCTGTTGACAGATGCTACGATACCAGTTGGGTCTGTTCACCAGAGATTACAGAAATGTTGGCAGGTAGATTTCTTTGGTTTGCATAGCGAGCAAGCTAGAGGGATCTGAAGACTGATAACAATGTCTGAGGACAATTCACCATCACCATGATCAACCCTGTCTATCAGCCAACTCACCTTATTTTGAAATGACATGATATTGTTTGGCAGAATGAACACAGTGTAGTGAATATTTTCCCAAACTGCGTTACCCACTCCCGTCAGCAGATGACGATGTGAGTCTTTCAAGAGCTGTTTCCTCCAGTGGACAGGACGCTTTTTCAACAACAACACGGACTCATCAGAAGCCTTGGTAGCTTGCTAGCAAACAAACAAACCACAACATTTGCTGCTTCAGTGTTTTTAGATATTTTTCTCAGATGTTGCTATGGTATACTGAAGTATAATTACAAGCATTCCATAAGTGTCAAAGGCTTTTATTGACAATTACATGAAGTTTATGCAATGAGTTAATATTTGCAGTGTTGACCCTTCTATTTCAAGACCTCTGCAATGGCATGCTGTCAATTAACTTCTGGGCCACATCCTGACTGATGGCAGCCCATTCTTGCCTAATCAATGCTTGGTGTTTGTCAGAATTTGTGGGATTAAGTTCTGGGGAGTTTCCTTGCCTATGGACCCAACATTTCAATGTTTTGTTCCCCGAGCCACTTGGTTATCACCTTTGCCTTATGGCAAGGTGTTCCATCATGCTGGAGAAGACATTGTTCGTCACCAAACTGATCTTGGATGGTTGGGAGAAGTTGCTCTCAATTGTGAGTGAGCCCACTCCCTTGGCTGAGAAGCAACCCCACAAATGAATTGCCTCAGGATGCTTTACTGTTGGCATGACACAGGACTGATGGTAGCGCTCACCTTGTCTTCTCCGGACAAGCTTTTTTCCGGATGCCCCAAACAATCGGAACGGGGATTCATCAGAGAAAATGACTTTACCCCAGTCCTCAGCAATTCAATCCCTGTACCTTTTGCAGAATATCAGTCTGTCCCTGATGTTTTTCCTGGAGAGTAGTGGCTTCCTCGCTGCCCTTCTTGACACCAGGCCATCCTCCAAAAGTCTTCGCCTCACTGTGCGTGCAGATACACTCACACCTGCCTGCTTCCATTCCTGAGCCAGCTCTGCACTGGTGGTGCCCCGATCCCGCAGCTGAATCAACTTTAGGAGACGGTCCTGGCGCTTGCTGGATTTTCTTAGGCGCCATGAAGCCTTCACAACAATTGAACCTCTCTCCTTGAAGTTCTTGATGATCCAATAAATGGTTGATTTAGGTGCAATCTTACTAGCAGCAATATCCTTGCCTGTGAAGCCCTTTTTGTGCAAAGCAATGATGACGGCACGTGTTTCCATTCAGGTAACCATGGCTAACAGAGGAAGAACAATGATTTCAAGCACCACCCTCCTTTTTAAAGCTTCCAGTCTGTTATTCTAACTCAATCAGCATGACAGGGTGATCTCCAGCCTTGTCCTCATCAACACTCTCACCTCTGTATTAAAGAGAGAATCACTGACATGTCAGCTGGTCCTTTTGTGGCAGGGCTGAAATGCAGTGGAAATGTTTTTTGGGGATTAAGTTCATTTTCATGGCAAAGAAAAAATGACTTTACCCCAGTCCTCAGCAGTTCAATCCCTGTACCTTTTGCAGAATATCAGTCTGTCCCTGATGTTTTTTTTTTTGCACAATTGGTGGCTGACTAAATACTTTTTTCCCCCACTGTGCAAATTGCCATCATAAAAACTGAGGCAGCAGACTGTGAAAATTTATATTTGTGTAATTCTCAAAACTTTTGACCACGACTGTATATTAACAGCAGGGTTTTAAACCCAGTCTGTGTGCTTACTAGTTATTACATGTCATATACAGTTGAAGTCGGAAGTTTACATACACTTAGGTTGGAGTCATTAAAAGTCGTTTTTCAACCACTCCTCAAATTTCTTGTTAACAAACTATAGTTATGGCAAGTCGGTTAGGACATCTACATTGTGCGTGACACAAGTAATTTTTCCAACAATTGTTTACAGACAGATTATTTAACTTATAATTCACTGTATCACAATTCCAGCAGGTCAGAAGTTTACATACACTATGTTGACTGTGGCTTTAAACAGCTTGGAAAATTCCAGAAAATTATGTCATGGTTTTAGAAGCTTCTGATAGGCTAATTGACATAATTTGAGTCAATTGGAGGTGTACCTGTGGATGTATTTCCAGGCCTGAGGGTGGATATCTGATTAACAGCAGTGAGTTTTAACTATCCCAAAGCCTAGGACCAAGAGGCATGGAGAGTCAGCCTTTAGTTACTATGCCTCCCAGCCTCTGGAATAGCCAGAGAACCTGAGGGGGAAGGAAACTGTGGCATTTTTAAAAAGAGATCTTAAAACACACCTTTTTAGTGGTGCTTTTCATCAGGGTGCTTTTTAGTCGTGCATTTTTTATTGTAATTCTTTAGTTTTTTTTTATCCTCTTATATTTGTGCAGTAAATATTTAGTTTTATTTTAATTGTTTTTATTAGTGTTTTTCCTGTGAAGCACATTGTGTTCAATTCCATGTCTGAAATGTGCTGTATAAATAAAGCTTGATTTGATTCTCTATGGTGTTATTAGGTCCCTAATATTGAGTTAGGCCTATAAGGTAAGATAGAGATTTCAATCATATCAGTCTATGATGGTATTGAATTGAAACAACAAGACACTCAACCCCATGGATTATTGTACAACTAATAGCTGTTCTCTAACATGATGAATAACACACAACTAACGTTGCCGGAGAGATTCAACCACAAAGACCAGGGAAGTTTTCCAATGCCTCGCATGGAAGGGCACCTATGGGTAGACGACATTGAATATTCCTTCATTCATTACACTTTGGATGGTGTATCAATATATACCCAGCCACTACAAAGATAGACATCCTTCCTAACTCAGTTGCCGGAGAGGAAGGAAACCATTCAGGGATTTCACCATGAGGCTAATGCTGACTTTTAAACAGTTACAGAGTTTAATGGCTGTGATAGGAGAAAACTGAGAATGGATCAACAACATTGTAGTTACTCCACAATACTAACCTAAATGACAGAGTGAAAAGAAGGAAGCCTGTACATAATAAAAATATTCCAAAACATGCATCCTGTTTGCAACAAGGAACTAAAGTAATAATGCAAAAAAATGTGGCAAAGCAATTAACTTTTTGTCCTGAATACAAAGTGTTATGTTAGGGGCAAATCCAATCGAACACATTACTGACTACCACTTTTCAAATGTTCAAGCTTAGTGGTGGCTGCATCATGTTATGGGTATGCTTGTAATCATTAAGGACTGGGGAGTTTTTCAGGATAAAAATAAATGGAATGGTGCTAAGCACAGGCAAAATCCTAGAGGAAAACCTGGTTCAGTCTGCTTCCACCAGACACTGGGAGATGCATTCACCTTTCAGCAGGACAATAACCTAAAACACAAGGCCAAATCTACGCTGGAGTTGCTTACCAAGAAGATAACGAATGTTCTTGAGTGGCCGAGTTACAATTTTGACTTAAATCTACTTGAAAATCTATGGCAAGACCTGAAAATGTTTGTCTAGCAGTGGAGGCTCCTCTGAGTAGGAAAGGGATGAGAACCATCATCCTCAGTGAATTTCATAAAAATTGTAAAACATTGAAAAAGTCATCCTTTATAGATAAAACTATACTAAATATATTCACCTGTCACCAAAATAATTGATTAAAACACACTGTTTTGCAATGAAGGTCTACAGTAGCCTCAACAGCACAACTCCCATCAAGCTAGCTGGCTAGTTTAGTTACTCAAACACGCTGCTCCAACAGAGTGATGCAATGTTAGCTAGCTGGCAAGTTTAGTTACTCAAACACCCAGCTCAAACAGAGGGATGCTATGTTAGCTAGCTGGCTAGTTTATTTACTCAAACACCCAGCTCAAACATATAAACATATCTGAATTTGACCATTAGAAACTCTTGTTTGCAACTGTTGGACAAATTATTACACCCTAGATAAGCTATTTGCAGGCAAGAGTGTGCAAGGCGGTATTGAGTCACTGTCCGTATGTCACCTACGTTGTAAACTTTCATTCATAGACTAGGTTGTAGCAACCTCATGATGGGTATTGGGAAATGTTGAGTATCATGTAGTACCCTAAACCTATCGATGTTACATTGAACTGGGTGAATGGAATATGAATGACAGTCATCCAACATGCTGTAATAGAAATAAGGCCATGCTCATTAAAAAATAAATAATGGTCCTCCCTCATCTTAAACGGCACTTACGGACACTGTTGTCTAGCAACAATCAACAACCAATTTGACGGAGCGTGAAGAAGTTGTAAAATAATAATGGGGAAATGTTGCACAATCCAGGTTTAGAAAGCTCTTAGAGACTTACCCAGAAAGACTCAGCTGTAACTGCTGCTAAAAGGTGCTTCTATAAAGTATTGACTCGGGTGTGAATACTTACACTACCGGTCAACATATTTAGAACACCTAATCATTTAAGGGTTTTTCTTTAATTTGACTATTTTCTACATTGTAGACTAATAGTGAAGACATCAAAAATATGAAATAACACATATGGAATCAGGTAGTAACCAAAAAAGTGTTAAACAAATCAAAATATGTTTTATATTTGAGATTCTTCAAATAGCCACCCTTTGCCTTGATGACAGCTTTGCACACTCTTGTCATTCTCTCAACCAGCTTCACCTGGAATGCTTTTCCAACAGTCTTGAATATCCTTTTAGCCAGCTACATTCGTTCGCAGCGATGCCGTTTTTCAAACAAAGTCAACACAGCAGCCATTGCTAGCTAGCCAGCACTATCAGCTGGCTGTACTGTGGTAGCTAGATACAATATCTTTGTGCTAGCTAGCCAACGTTTAATCTGCGTTATGCGTTATGGTAGGTTTGGCTTCATACATAGCTTGGGCTTTGTCGAGTAAGGCTTAAACTATGTATTTAGATTGTAGTTAGGTATTATAGGTAGGCATCGTGGGCTGTATATTATTAGGTATTATAGGTAGGCATCGTGGGCTGTAGTGGGTGGTTGTTTTATGTAGTTACTGTAGGTTACTTTTGTACCAGCTGGCTGTACTGTGGTAGCTAAATACAATATCTCTGTGCTAGCTAGCCAACGTTTAATCATTGCTGCGTTATGAAAGAACTAGACACGGACACGAATTATCTGTTTAGTGTGTTAACACACTATTGGTAGTCCGCGTAACCAAGTATTGGTGCTAAACTGTGTGTTGTTGGATGCTAGCATGCTAGTTAGTTATGGCGTCATAGTTAGCTAGCTGAATAAAGTAAGTTGAGTCTAGTCCTTGAAACATTGAACCATTGTAGTTTACAACAATTCTAACTTCTAAAGTGGAAGTTGGGAGAGTTTTATTCGGGTGGTTCAGTGAAACAATTATAGTTTCCGAGGTGGAAGTTGGGAGAGTTAAAAAAAAATTTGGTGAGGGAGGCCTTGCTCTCTCCTTTCCCAGATGTTTAGTTCATTTCATTCCGATCTCCTCTGCATTATTGTAGCCATCTGCTACAGCCTGTCAACTATGCCTCTGCCTATCCCTGTTCTCTCCTCTCCGCACAGGCTACACAAACGCCTCACACCGCGCGGCTGCTGCCTCTCTAACCTGGTGGTCCCTGCACGCACCACACACCTGGAGTTCCAGGTCTCAGGCAGCCTCTGGAACTGCCGTTCTGCTGCCAACAAGGCTGACTTCGTCCCAGCCTATGCTACCCTCCAGTCCCTCGACTTCCTGGCGCTGACGGAAACATGGATTACCACCGAAAACACTGCTACTCCTACTGCTCTCTCCTCGTCTGACCATGTGTTCTCGCATACCCGAGAGCATCTGGTCAGAGGGGTGGTGGCACAGGAATCATCATCTCTCCCAAGTGGTCATTCTCAATTTTTCCCCTAACCCATCTGTCTATCTCCTCATTTGAATTCCATGCTGTCACAGTCACTAGCCCATTTAAGCTTAATATCCTTGTCATCTATCGCCTTCCAGGTTCCCTTGGAGAGTTCATCAATGAGCTTGACGCCTTGATAAGTTCCTTTCCTGAGGATGGCTCACCCTTCACAGTTTTGGGGGATTTCAACCTCCCTACGTCTACATTTGACTCATTTCTCTCTGCCTCCTTCTTTCCACTCCTCTCCTCTTTTGACCTCACCCTCTCACCGTCCCCCCCTACTCACAAGGCAGGCAATACGCTTGACTTCATCTTTACTAGATGTTGCTCTTCTACTAATCTCACTGCAACTCCCCTCCATGTCTCCGACCACTACTTTGTATCCTTTTCTCTCTCGCTCTCCTCCAACACTACTCACTCTGCCCCTACACAGATGGTAACGCGCCACCGCAACCTTCGCTCTCTCTCTCCCACTACTCTCTCCTCTTCCATCCTATCATCTCTTCCCTCTGCTCAATCCTTCTCCCTCCAATCTCCTGATTCTGCCTCCTCAACCCTCCTCTCCTCCCTTTCTGCATCCTTTGACTCCCTGTGTCCCCTATCCTCCCGGCCGGCTCGGTCCTCCCCTCCAGCTCCGTGGCTTGACGACTCATTGCGAGCTCACAGAACAGAGCTCCGGGCAGCTGAGCGGAAATGGAAGAAAACTAAACTCCCTGCCGACCTGGCATCTTTTCACTCCCTCCTCTCTACATTTTCTTCATCTGTTTCTGCTGCTAAGGCCACTTTCTACCACTCTAAATTCCAAGCATCTGCCTCTAACCCTAGGAAGCTCTTTGCCACATTCTCCTCACTGCTGAATCCTCCCCCCCACCCCCCACCCCCCCCCTCCTCCCTCTCTGTGGATGACTTCGTCAACCACTTTGAAAAGAAGGTTGACGACATCCGATCCTCGTTTGTTAAGTCTAATGTCACTGCTGGTCCTGCTCACACTGCCCTACCCTATGCTTTGACTTCTTTCTCCCCTCTCTCTCCAGATAAAATCTTGCGACTAGTGACTGCAGGCCGCCCAACAACCTGCCCGCTTGACCCCATCCCCTCCTCTCTTCTCCAGACCATCTCCGGTGACCTTCTCCCCTACCTCACCTCGCTGATCAACTCATCCTTGACCGCTGGCTATGTCCCTTCCGTCTTCAAGAGAGCGAGAGTTGCACCCCTTCTCAAAAAACCAACACTCGATCCCACTGATGTCAACAACTACAGACCAGTATCCCTTCTTTCTTTTCTTTCCAAAACTATTGAGCGCGCCGTCTTTAGCCAACTCTCTTGCTATCTCTCTCAGAATGACCTTCTTGATCCAAACCAGTCAGGTTTCAGGACTGGTCATTCAACTGAGACTGCTCTTCTCTGTGTCACGGAGGCTCTCCGCACTGCTAAAGCTAACTCTCTCTCCTCTGCTCTTGTCCTTCTAGACCTGTCTGCTGCCTTTGATACTGTGAACCATCAGATCCTCCTCTCCACCCTCTCCGAGCTGGGCATCTCCGGCGCGGCTCACTCCTGGATTGCGTCCTACCTGACCGGTCGCTCCTACCAAGTGGCGTGGCGAGAAGCTGTCTCCGCACCATGTGCTCTCACCACTGGTGTCCCCCAGGGCTCAGTTCTAGGCCCTCTCCTTTTCTCCCTATACACCAAGTCACTTGGCTCTGTCATATTCTCACATGGCCTCTCCTATCATTGCTACGCTGACGATACACAACTAATCTTCTCCTTTCCCCCTTCTGATAACCAGGTGGCGAATCGCATCTCTGCATGTCTGGCAGACATATCAGTATGGATGACGGATCACCACCTCAAGCTGAACCCTGGCAAGACGGAGCTGCTCTCCCTCCCGGGGAAGGACTGCCCGTTCCATGATCTCGCCATCACGGTTGACAACTCCGTTGTGTCCTCCTCCCAGAGTGCGAAGAGCCTTGGCGTGACCCTGGACAACACCCTGTCGTTCTCCGCTAACATCAAGGCGGTGACCCGATCCTGCAGGTTCATGCTCTACAACATTCGGAGAGTACGACCCTGCCTTACACAGGAAGCGGCACAGGTCCTAGTCCAGGCACTTGTCATCTCCCGTCTGGATTACTGCAACTCGCTGTTGGCTGGGCTCCCTGCCTGTGCCATTAAACCCCTACAACTCATCCAGAATGCCGCAGCCCGTCTGGTGTTCAACCTTCCCAAGTTCTCTCACGTCACCCCGCTCCTCCGCACACTCCACTGGCTTCCAGTTGAAGCTCGCATCCGTTACAAGACCATGGTGCTTGCCTATGGAGCAGTGAGGGGAACGGCACCTCCGTACCTTCAGGCTCTGATCAGTCCCTACACCCAAACGAGGGCATTGCGTTCATCCACCTCTGGCCTGCTGGCTCCCCTTCCTCTGCGGAAGCATAGTTCCCGCTCACCCCAGTCAAAACTGCTCGCTGCTCTGGCACCCCAATGGTGGAACAAGCTCCCTCACGACGCCAGGACAGCGGAGTCACTCACCACCTTCCGGAGACATTTGAAATCCCACCTCTTTAAGGAATAGGAATAGGATAAAGTAATCCTTCTAACCCCCCCCCCCCCCCCCCCCCCAAAAAAAAATGTAAAGTTGTTATCCCACTGGCTATAGGGTGAATGCACCAATTTGTAAGTCGCTCTGGATAAGAGCGTCTGCTAAATGACGTAAAAATTTGCCCTTGAGCAAGGCACTTAACCCTAATTGCTCCTGTAAGTCGCTCTGGATAAGAGCGTCTGCTAAATGACTAAAATGTAATATGTAAAATGAGTTCCCACATATGATGAGCACTTGTTGGCTGCTTTTCCTTCACTCTGCGGTCCGACTCATCCCAAACCATCTCAATTTGGTTGAGGTTGGGGGATTGTGGAGGCCTGGTTATCTGATGCAGCAGTTACATCACTTTCCTTGGTAAATTAGCCCTTACACAGCCTGGAAGTGGGTCATTGTCCTGTTGAAAAACAAATGATAGTCCAACTAAGTTCAAACCAGATGGGATGGTGTATTGCTGCAGAATGCTGTGGTAGCCATGCTGGTTAAGTGTGCCTTGAATTTTAAATAAATCACAGACAGTGTCACCAGCAAAGCAACCCCACACCATAACACCTCCTCCTCCATGCTTTACGGTGGGAAATACACATGCGGAGATCATCCGCCAAAGCCTATTCCCCCTCAGGAGACTGAAAATATTTGGCATGGGTCCTCAGATCCTCCAAAAATTACACAGCTGCACAATCGAGAGCATACTGACTGGTTGCATCTCAGACTGTTATGGCAACTGCTTGGCCTCCGACCGCAAGGCACGACAGAGGGTAGTGCGTACGGCCCAGTACATCACTGGGGCCAAGCTTCCTGCCATCCAGGACCTCTATACCAGGCGGTGTCAGAGGAAGGCCCTCAAAATTGTCAAAGACTCCAGCCACCCTAGTCATAGACTGTTCTCTCTGCTACCGCACGGCAAGCGGTACCGGAGTGCCAAGTCTAGGTCCAAAAGACTTCTCAACAGCTTCTACCCCCAAGCCATAAGACTCCTGAACAGCTAATCATGGCTACCCGGACTATTTGCACTGCCCCCCCATCCCAGCTTTTTACGCTGCTGCTACTCTGTTAATTATTTATGCATAGTCACTTTAACTCTACCCACATGTACATATTACTTCAACTACCTCAACTAGCCGGTGCCCCCGCACATTGACTCTGCACCTGTACCCCCCTGTATATAAAGCCTCCCTACTATTATTTTATTTTACTTCTGCTCTTTTTTTCTCAACACTTTTTTGTTATTTTATTTATTCTACTTTTTTTATTTTATTAAATGCACTGTTGGTTAAGGGCTGTAAGTAAGCATTTCACTGTAATGTCTGCACCTGTTGTATTCGGTGCATTTGGCCAATAAGATTTGATTTGATTTGATCCGTTCACCCACACTGCGTCTCACACTGACACAGCAGTTTGAACCAAAAATCTCCAATTTGGACTACAGACCAAAGGACAAATTTCCACCGGTCTAATGTCCATTGCTCGTGTTTCTTGGCCCAAGCAAGTCTCTTCTTATTATTGGTGTCCTTTGGTAGTGGTTTCTTTGCAGCAGTTCGACCACGAAGGACTGATTCACACAGTCCCCTCTGAACAGTTGATGTTGAGATGTGTTTGTGACTTGAACTCTGAAGCATTTATTTGGGCTGCAATTTCTGAGGCTGGTAACTCTAATGAACTTATCCTCTGCAGCAGAGGTAACTCTGGGTCTTCCATTCCTGTGGCGGTCCTCATGAGAGCCAGTTTCATCATAGAGCTTGATGGTTTTTGCGACTGCACTTTAAGAAACTTTCAAAGTTCTGAGTGACTGATCTTCATGTCTTAAAGTAATGATGGACTGTCGTTTCTCTTTGCTTATGTGAGCTGTTCTTGCCATAATATGGACTTGGTCTTTTCCCAAATATGGGTATCTTCTGTATACCCCCTCTTACCTTGTCACAACACAACTAATTGAATCAAACGCATTAAGAAGGAAAGAAATTCCACAAATTAACTTTGAAGAAGGCACACCTGTTTATTGAAATGCATTCCAGGTGACTACCTCGTGAAGCTGGTTGAGAGAATGTCAAGTGTGTGCAAAGCTGTCATCAAGGCAAAGGGTGGCTATTTGAAGAATCACAAATATTTTTTTGACCCCATGAAGAGTAGCTGCTGCCTTGGGAGCAGCTAATGGGGATCCCTAATGAATACAAATACTTTTTTGGTTACTACATGATTCCATATGTGTTATTTCATAGTTTTGATGTCTTCACTATTATTATACAATATAGAACATAGTAAAAATGAAGAAAAAGCCTTGAATGAGTAGGTGTTCTAAAAAATTTGACCGGTAATATATGTAAATAGGATATTTCTGTATTTAATTTCAATATATTTGCAAAAATTTCTAACAACATGTTTTCACTTTGCCATTATGGGGTATTGTGTAAGGGGGTAAAACACTATTTGATTCATTTTGAATTCAGGCTGTAGCACAACAAAATGTGGAATAAGTCAAGGGGTATGAATCCATTCTGAAGGCACAGTAGCTATAGATAGTACACTGAATAATGAAACAATCCCTAGTAAGCTAATGTTTCGAGGGCGTGCTGACAGTATTATTTGGCATTAATAGACTGGTTTTACGCACAACAGCGTTCTATCCAAGCTGGGAGAGAGCACGAGGAGGGTTCATGTCATGCAGGTTCAGGTAGCAGCTACAGGACAGTTGTATATTATTTTAAACATCAATTGGTAGCTGATTAGTATGCATGGGTAATGTATTTTAAAATCTGCAATATTTGAATGTCCAGCTTTAATTACTGAACAAGTAATGGCATTATTGCCACCAGTCTAAAAAAATTGCAGCATTATGACACCGTGTATAGATTTCGTGAAACGTTAGGCCCCGTGTAGTTCAGTTGGTAGCAACGCCAGGGTTGTGGGTTCGATTCCCACGGGGGCAGTATGAAAAAATAAAATAATGTATGCACTAACGAACTGTAAGTCGCTCTGGATAAACCGTCTGCTAAATGACTAAAATGTAAAATGTTAACATGACAAAATGACAACCAAATAGAGGCCTACCAATTAACCTTTATATATATTATTTAAAGCAAAGCTTTACATGCTCTTGCAACACAGGAACCCTATCATAGTTTAATTAGGCATGCAGCAGCATAGACATGTCGCTATTTCAGCACGATGTACAGCGATCGGTTTGTGAGTGGATATCTGGCTGAAACATTCGATTTTATTTTATTTTAGGGAGAGGCCCAAAGTCCAACCTTGTAGGGTCCAGAGAAACTGCGTTAACTTTAGAAAATGAGCTACTAAAAGCAGAATGCTTCCTACGACTGGAGTATTATTTGTATGTTGGCCGAATCCCAACGTTTCAGTTGAACGGAAGTGAAGACGGAGCCTGGCTCTTTTCTCTTGTGACTTTATGCTCCGTGCAGAGTAGAACACCAGACAACATGATTGAACAAAGGAGGAATGTTACGCTCCGTGCAGAGTGAACAAAGGAGGAATGTTAAAATGCTATCGGACGGTAACTTTTGAAAATGAGTTAAGCAGAAGCCTACGCCTGGAGTATTATTTGTATGTTGGCGGAAGTCCTATTTTTCAGTCGAACTGTAGTGGTGGAGTCACATGTTCTCTATTCTCCATTTTGTCTTGTGACTTTAGGCAGAGAGTCACATGTTGAAATATAACGTCTCCGTCCTCTACTTCCCTGATCTAAAAGGTCCGTAGACTACAGATAAACATTGTCATCTAGTTAACTTCGCCTGAACTCTGCAATCAATTTTTATAATGGGTCTTTGTGGCCTGCTTCATGCTTTTACACTGCGCGCATTTAATGGTCCTTGACTTTTGGAAAATAATTTGTGTAGTTTAGCTGGTTACTCGTAGCCAGGCCCGGCAGCAGGATGAACTCAGCAAGGGGGCATCAGAAATGACTAAGGGGGCACAACTATTTTCGCTTGCTGTTAACACAGGATGGATAATAATCGATAGTACAATTACACACAATGTATTTGCAGCCACGCACGGCTGTCTTGCAGCAAGAATACAGGCTACTGCACCGCTTTACAAACATGGACAATTCATAAATAGCAAGTCATGACAACGCTACACTCACAACACCCAACAATCCAATACAAAGCAATTGCTAATTACCGTAATAACACTTTCTCATGGCAATACAATGCATTTCCAATCGCGGAAAACAAACAATAATGTACAATGCACTACCAACGACTTATCGGTACAATGCAGCTTGGACGCAGCTACCAAGCTGTCTTCCCACAAGAGTGCCGTCCTACGCTGCGTATGATAACAGTGAAATTACTATTCCATAACTACGAGTTGTTTATGGCAACAGTATAGCTACATCAATACTCAACCATTGGTCAAGGTCTGCTCACCCTCATCAATGTAATGCAAAGCACCTCTTCTACATTATAAAACAATCCAATTATATTATAAACCAAACATTTCCAATCCAATCAAAGAAATGAAGCAGTAGACTTGGCTGCAACGCCAATAAAGAAAATCACTTCTACGCCTATTTCTGACGTTTGCCACGCATTTCCAAAAGCTAGCAAATAACAAAATAACCCAAGCCCAGCCAGGCTGCCTGTTCTTACCCAGATTCAAGAGTTGTAGCCGCCTTGATGCTGTGTTGAACCTCCTCAGCAGTCTCTTGTTCCCCACGGAATTGTCTTGTAAGATCCCTCTCATATCCATATATAGATCCACCACATATTCTTTCAGATTACTACTCACTACTCTTTGCCATTGTATTTGCTTGTAAGATCCCTCACCAGGCTGCAAGACGGTTGCTCAGGTGCCTTTGCTGCTGGGCTCGGCGGCCTTTGCCTCGGTGATTAGCGTCGGCCCAGCGGCCTTGCCTTTGGCCTCTGTGGCAGGCTTCTCCCCGCCGCTTTGATCCGATGCTGCCGTTGTGCCCTGTCGAAGCCACTTTCTAATATCCATCATACTATCAGCTACCTACCTAATTGTTAACATTAGCTCAATTCCATCCAGCTGCGCATTAATGTTTTTTTCTTCGTAGTACGTAACTTTGAAAGTTAACCTAAACCGTCACATTTTTCAACCAGTAAAATGTGTATGAAGTTTTGATGTCTTCACTATTATTCTACAATGTAAAACATTTTCAAAATAAAGAAAAACCCTTGAATGAGTAGGTGTGTCCAAACTTTTGACTGGTACTGTATTTACTGCTTTATCCAAAGTTACATCTTGCTCACGCAGCAATCTCTCATTGGGTCCATTATCAAGTATGCCTCAGACTATCCTTTCATTTACATTTACATTTTAGTCATTTAGCAGACGCTCTTATCCAGAGCGACGTACAGTTAGTGAGTGCATACATTTTTCATACTGGCCCCCCGTGGGAATTGAACCCACAACCCTGTCGTTGCAAGCCCCATGCTCTACCTGCTGAGCTACAGGAGGCCTACTTGATGTGCTTCAGGTAGCTCTTCTCATAGTGGAAGGTCCGTTGACACTTGGCACACTTGTATTGGGTGTCACGTCTGGATGATCTGTTGGGGGCACCTTCCTCAACCATCTCTTCCTTGCTGGGGAAGAAGAGTGAGTCATCAGGACAATCCTCGGGTATATCTCCTTCCTCATCATCGACGTCTGTTGACTCCAGCCCTGCCCCCTCTTTTTCAGGCAGCAGCTCTGGAAGGGCCTCTCCTGCCTCCTTTAGTGAGTCTTTCAGATTTTTCAAATTCACACGTTTTGCTCATTGTGTTCAGCTCAGCCAAGTACTGGTCAAAACTGACTTCCTGTTTCTGATCATGAGAGAAAAACGTGTATTTCTCAAATGTGATGTTCTGGCTTGCTTCAAACTACTCCTCATATCTAGTCATGAGCACAGTCAATGTCAAGTTTGCCTCATCTAGCTGAAAGCTATTGTATACACTGCATTCGGGAAGTATTCAGACCCCTTGACTTTTTCCAGATTTTGTTACAGCCAGTTGGCTGTAGGCTACTCTACTAGCAGCTTGCCAGTTGGCTGTAGGCTACTCTACTAGCAGCTTGCCAGTTGGCTGTAGGCTACTCCACTAGCAGCTTGCCAGTTGGCTGTAGGCTACTCTACTAGCAGCTTGCCAGTTGGCTGTAGGCTACTCTACTAGCAGCTTGCCAGTTGGCTGTAGGCTACTCCATTAGCAGCTTGCCAGTTGGCTGTAGGCTACTCTACTAGCAGCTTGCCAGTTGGCTGTAGGCTACTCTACTAGCAGCTTGCCAGTTGGCTGTAGGCTACTCTACTAGCAGCTTGCCAGTTGGCTGTAGGCTACTCTACTAGCAGCTTGCCAGTTGGCTGTAGGCTACTCTACTAGCAGCTTGCTAAAAACTGTAAGCAAGCTAGCCTTTTAGCTTCCCACAGATTTGGATGTGGCTTAGTGTTGTAGGTTACGGTCTTGCTGAAAGCTGAATTCCTCTCCCAGTGTCTGGTGTAAAGCAGACTGAAGCAGGCTTTCCTCTAGGAAATCCTGTTTCTTTTCATCCTGTAAAACTCCCCAGTCTTTGACGATGTCAAGCATTTCCTTACCATGATGCAGCCATCACCATGCTTGGAAATAAGGAGGCAGTTACTCAGTGATATTATGTTGGATTAGACCCAAATTTAAGGCTTTGCATTTAGGCCCAAAAAGTGTGTTCATTTGCGTGTTAATTTTTTAACAGTATTACTTTAGTGCCTTGTTGCAAACAAGATGGATGTTTTGGAATATTGATATTCTCCTTTCTCTCTGTCATTTAGGTCAATATTGTGGATTATTGTGAATAGTCACATGTACAGGGTTGCAGGTCATTATTGGGGATTATTGTGAATAGTCACATGTACAGGGTTGCAGGTGGTCATTATTGGTGATTATTGTGAATAATTGTTGCAGGTGGTCATTATTGGAGATTATTGTGAATAGTCACATGTACAGGGTTGCAGGTGGTCATTATTATTGGAGATTATTGTGAATAGTCACATGTACAGGGTTGCAGGTGATCATTATTATTGGAGATTATTGTGAATAGTCACATGTACAGGGTTGCAGGGGGTCATTATTATTGGGGATTATTGTGAATAGTCACATGTACAGGGTTGCAGGGGGTCATTATTATTGGGGATTATTGTGAATAGTCACATGTACAGGGTTGCAGGTGGTCATTATTATTGGGGATTATTGTGAATAGTCACATGTACAGGGTTGCAGGTGGTCATTATTGTGAATAGTCACATGTACAGGGTTGCAGGTGGTAATTATTGTGGATTATTGTGAATAGTCACATGTACAGGGTTGCAGGTGGTCATTATTGGGGATTATTGTGAACATCTTTGATGTGTCTGGGTGGCTTAATACCCCATACACAACATCATTATTAACAGAGGAAGGGTTAGTCATTCAAAAAAATCATGTTAACCGCTATTAGTTTACAGTCCATATCACTTATTATGTGATTTCTTAACACCAACTTTACTTATGAACTAATTTAGGCTTAACTAAACAAAGGGGGTGAATACTTATGCAATGACTATATTTTAGTTATTTATTTGTTTGTACAAATTTGTAGAATTTTGTTTTCACTTTCACATTATGGAGTATTTTGTGTAATTCAATTACAAAAAATTATAATCAAATCTATTTCAATCCCACTTTTTAAAGCAACAAAATGTGAAAAAAGTTATAGTGGGTGTAGACTTTCCATAGGAACTGTATAGCCTAATAATATTTAGGAAGTTCATTTCCTTGGGAAGATAACTGCCCGTGCTTCTCCATCCATTCAAATATAGACTACTCTATTTAATTGAGACCAAACGCTCACCTAATCTGGCACGCCCAACTAGGAGATGATTCTGAACTAGGAGAGGAGAGGCTGCCGAACTAGGAGAGGAGAGGCTGCCGAACTAGGAGAGGAGAGGCTGCCGAACTAGGAGAGGAGAGGCTGCCGAACTAGGAGAGGAGAGGCTGCTGAACTAGGAGAGGAGAGGCTGCTGAACTAGGAGAGGAGAGGAGAGGTATGGCTGCCGAACTAGGAGAGGAGAGGAGGGGCTGCCGAACTAGGAGAGGAGAGGCTGCCGAACTAGTAGAGGAGAGGAGAGGCTGCCGAACTAGGAGAGGAGAGGTATGGCTGCTGAACTAGGAGAGGAGAGGAGAGGCTGCCGAACTAGGAGAGGTGTGGCTGCCGAACTAGTAGAGGAGAGGAGAGGCTGCCGAACTAGGAGAGGAGAGGCTGCCGAACTAGGAGAGTTGTGGCTGCCGAACTAGGAGAGGAGAGGAGAGGAGAGGTGTGGCTGCCGAATTAGGAGAGGAGAGGAGAGGTGTGGCTGCCGAATTAGGAGAGGAGAGGAGAGGTGTGGCTGCCGAATTAGGAGAGGAGAGGAGAGGTGTGGCTGCCGAACTAGGAGAGGAGAGGTGTGGCTGCCGAACTAGGAGAGGAGAGGAGAGGTGTGGCTGCCGAATTAGGAGCAGCAAGAAAGATGAGTGGTCCGTTGCACTGTCTCTTGACCTACGTTTTGCATGTAGGATATAGCCTATCTTTCAGGAGCGGGAATATTTTCAGTCAGAGACAAATAAATAGATAATTAATATATATTGAAAAGAAGAAGACTCAACGCTCGATTCCCATGTTGCGCCTTTTGATTTATATTGATAATCACATTTTGGGATTTCACCTCGACTCACGTTGGTTGAGTGTCCCCAACTTCTTTCTATTAACAGACACTATAGTAAACTATAGCCTAATTATATTTAAGTGAATTTCCTTTGAAAGATAACTGCCACGTGATTTATTATCCCATTCATAGGTAGCCTGGTAGGCTAGTGTGTGAATAATACGACAGAGGTGCTTTTAGTACAATAGCTAGGCTAACGCATACACAGCAGAAAGACACCGTTTCCAAATAATCTGCGGGACAAGTATATTTATCACAACGTTTTCTGTCTGACCGCCCGCAACATAAAAAATACGGACCGCGCTGCAATGATCTCTGTCAGAGCCCGCAGCCCTCTACCTCCAAACGTCTTTGTTGTACCATTTGAAAGTGGAAAGAAATATATACAGTACCAGTCAAAAGTTTGGACACACCTACTCATTCAAGGGTTTTTCTTTATTTTTACGTTGTAGAATAATAGTGAAGACATCAAAACTATGAAATAACACATATGGAATCATGTAGCAACCAAGAAAGTGTTAAACAAATCAAAATATGATGTTTGAGATTCTTCAAATAGCCACCCTTTGCCTTGATGACAGCTTTGCACTCTCTTGGCATTCTCTCAATCAGCTTCATGAGGTAGTCACCTGGAATATATTCTGATTTGTTTAACACTGTTGGTTACAACATTATTCCATATGTGTTATTTCATAGTTTGGATGTTATTACATTTTAGTATATTTGTCAGCCAAAACATGACACCCACCCTTTTTTTATGTGTTCTATCGCAAACTGTCATCAACATGAAGCTTTCCAACTGTCACACCCTGGCTCTGGGACTCTATATGTTGAGCCAGGGTGTGTTCATTCTATGTGTTCTGTTTCTTTGTTTGGGTGTTCTAGGTTGTCTGTTTCTATGTTTGCTTGTGTGACTCCCAATCAGAGGCAACGAGTGTCAGCAGTCGGCTGGTTGTCTCTGATTGGGAGCCATATTTAACTGTCTGTGTTTCACTTTATGTTTGTGGGTTTTTGTTCCGTGTTCGGTCAGTGGCACCGTGGACTTCACGAGTCGTGTTTTGTTTGTAACTTTAACTAATTAAAGTCATGTTTGTTTCACACGCTGCGCCTTGGTCTACTCACTCCTACGACGATCGTGACAGAAAAACCCACCATACCAAGACCAAGCAGCGTGTCCAGGAGCAGGCAGACTGGACATGGGAGGAAGCGCCAGGAAAGGAGATGGAGAGGCTAGCGATGGCCCAGGTGGGCAAATCGTGGTCCTGGGAGGACATGCTCGGGGGAAAGGGACCTTGGGGTAGGATCAAGGCCCTGGCGAGAGAGGAGCAGCGGCGTCAGCAGTGCCATCGTCGGACGGACGAGAGGCACCCCCAAGAAATGTTTAGGGGGGGGGCACACGGCATGGGCGACTGGGCAGCAGGAGGCTGCCACAGGGCGAAATGGGAGACGAGGAGAGAAGGCCACCGGGTTTTGGGGGCTAGAAGGCAGGTTGGCGGAGCCTGGATGGAGAGCAGAGCCAACTCCCCGTACTCAGGCATGGCAGCATGAGACTGGGCAGGTTCCGCGGTATGCGGAGCTGCGCACTGTGCCACGAGTGGTCCGGCATAGTCCGGTACGTCCTGTGCGAGCACCCCGCACGTGTTGTGCGAAGGTGGGCATGCAGCCAGGACGGAGTGTGCCGGCTCAGCGCTCGTGGCCTCCAGTGCCTCTCCTCGGTCCCGGATATCCTGCGCCAGTGTCACGTGCTGTTATGCCAGTACGGGTACACAGCCCTGAACGTCCTGTGCTGATGCCTCACACAGTGTGTGAAGGTAGGCATTCAGCCAGGACGGGTTGTGGCAGCTCTTCACTCCAGGTCTCCATAGCCCAGTCCGGCCTGTTCCTGCTCCACGCACCAAGCCTACGGTGTGCGTCGCCAGCCCAGTCCGGCCTGTCCCTGCTCCACGCACCAAGCCTACGGTGTGCGTCGACAGCCCTGCCCGGCCTGTTCCTGCTCCACGCACCAAGCCTACGGTGTGCGTCGCCAGCCCTGTCCGGCCTGTCCCTGCTCCACGCACCAAGCCTACGGGGTGCGTCGTCAGCCTGGTCCAGCCAGTTCCTGCCACTCGCACCAAGCCAGGGGTGCGAGTCGTCAGCCTGGTTCAGCCCGTTCCTGCTACTCGCACCAAGCCCGGGGTGCGAGTCGTTAGCCTGGTAAGACCGGTCAGCTGCTCCACAACGGAGCGTAAGCAATCCGCTCCGTCAATGTCCAGTCCAGATCCAGCCAGCGGGGTCAGACCGGATCAGGGGCGCTATGGGGGGTTGATTGGAGGGTGGTGGGCAAGGCCGGAGCCAGAACCGCCGCCGCGGAGGTATGCCCACCCAGCCCTCCCCTGTTTAGCTCTTATTGAGGCGCGGTCGCAGTCCGCGCCTTTAGGGGGGGGGTACTGTCACACCCTGGCTCTGGGACTCTATATGTTGAGCCAGGGTGTGTTCATTCTATGTGTTCTGTTTCTTTGTTTGGGTGTTCTAGGTTGTCTGTTTCTATGTTTGCTTGTGTGACTCCCAATCAGAGGCAACGAGTGTCAGCTGTCGGCTGGTTGTCTCTGATTGGGAGCCATATTTAACTGTCTGTGTTTCACTTTGTGTTTGTGGGTTTTTGTTCCGTGTTCGGTCAGTGGCACCGTGGACTTCACGAGTCGTGTTTTGTTTGTAACTTTAACTAATTAAAGTCATGTTTGTTTCACACGCTGCGCCTTGGTCTACTCACTCCTACGACGATCGTGACACCAACGTAACATCAACTATCCAATCAAAGCCACATTGACAATTTAAATTAGCACATCAATTACAAACAATTACAATTTAATAAATGTAAATCCCACTTTGTAATGTAACAAAATGTTAAAAAGGTTCAAGGGAGTGTAGACGTTCTAAATGCAATGTATTATATTAGGTTAACATTTCAAAATAGTCTGATGCATATCCTGTAGATCAGATCAAATAGCCTGTAGATCAGATCAAGGAACGCTGTCTATACTTCCATCCCTTTTGTTATTGGCTGATTCCATCGCCAGCAATGCCCAAAAATATTCTTGGAATTCTCACATAGAAACGTAATTGGGGTCTAAAATAAAAATAAGCTAAATCAATTTGCCGTTTTTCCCGATAGGGAATGTCCTATTGGTCTGAAGTGTAAGATATTGGTTTCTCCCGTGGGAGCCCCGGGTTCATATCGTGCGTGTTACATACAGTTACAATATTGGAGCGCTGCAAATCTGTGTAGCAAGCAAACAGACAATGTATATTATTTTTAACATGCTGTGAAAGTAGTACTCACTTTTAGGAATGGGTAATCGTTTACAAGTTGCAAGCTATATCATAAACCCATCGTTGAAAACCACAATTTTCATCTTCTGTGGTTTGGTAACTTCCTGTTGTTCAACGGACCGGAATGAAGAAGCAGAGTTTGGAAAAAAAATATATTTGGTGTCCATTAAGTCTTAAACAGCAAGGGGGCATTGTTTCCACTCCGTTGTGGCCGTCCCCATTTAAATGCAAGACCTCATCATACCATTGTTGTGTTGTTTTACCCTTAGTGTACTAACTTGAACTCCACTACCCTCTTTTTGGGATTTACAGGAAACACCTATCCCACCCCCCTCCTCCCTCTCCCTCCAACCCTCCTCCCCCCTCCCCCTCTTGGGGTCCCCAGGTCGTGCCTCTCCTGGTAACTTACTGCTGGGTCTGAAGAGGGTGTCTGTGCTGCTGGTCGACTGCAGGAAAACACCGGGACGGAGTGGGTTTATGCTCTTACATACATTTATTTTGGGACACTCCCTAGATGTCCTTAATTACCATTAAATACAATCACTAACCTTCTTAAAATGTAGAATCATTAGAAGCACTCCTACCCCATTGGTTACATTGATGATTTGAACCCATCCAAAATCTGATCACAAGAGTTTGGAAAGCTGGGCCTTGAACTAACTTCGATATGAAGAAGGAACACTAACTGTTTGTCTTTGTTTCACAGGGGACAGCCCTAACCGTCACTCTCTCAGTAGAAGGGGCTTATCATCTGGGAAGGCTAACCAACATCATGATGCTGACGAGGCAGAGAAGAGTCTCTCCAGATCAGAACACCTCAAGAAACACCAGCAGAGATTTACAGGGAAGAAACCTCACCGCTGCTTTGACTGTGGAAAGAGTTTCACCTCTTCAGGAAATCTTAAAACACACCAGATAATACACACAGGAGAGAAACCTTTTGGTTGTGATCAGTGTGGGAAGAGATTGACTCGGTCAGGACACCTGGCTAGACACAAGATAATACACTCAGGAGAGAAGGCTTTTGGTTGTGATCAGTGTGGGAAGAGATTCACTCAGTCAGGACACCTGGCTTTACACAAGAGAATACACACAGGAGAGAAGCCTTACCAATGCTCAGACTGTGGAATGAGCTTAACCACTTCAAAAGGACTTCTCGTACACAAGAGAATACACACTGGAGAGAAGCCTTTTGGTTGTGATCAGTGTGGGAAGCGATTCACTCGGTCAGGACACCTGGCTGGACACAAGAAAATACACACAGGAGAGAAGCCTTACCACTGCTCAGACTGTGGAATGAGCTTAACCACTTCAAACGGACTTCTAGTACACCAGAGAACACACACAGGAGAGAAGCCTTTTGGTTGTGATCAGTGTGGGAAGAGATTCACTCAGTCAGGAAGACTGGTTGAACACAAGAGAATACACACAGGAGAGAAGCCTTTTGGTTGTGATCAGTGTGGGAAGAGATTCACTCAGTCAGGAAGCCTGGTTGAACACAAGAGAATACACACAGGAGAGAAGCCTTTTGGTTGTGATCAGTGTGGGAAGAGATTCACTTGGTCAGGAAACCTGGTTGAACACAAGAGAAAACACCACACTGTTGGGTAACCTTTCCACTTTTGTTAGCTCAATCCAGTTAATGGTAGACTAGTGTACACACACCGGAGAGAAGCCCTACAGGGTGAGTTTTGCCACCTCAAGCGTTCTTAATGTGGCCTTCCTTAGTGTAATTTGATGTACTGTCAACAAGGGGTCCACCCTCTGATAACTGTAACTATCCATTATTTCCAGATTTCTATTAATTGCAATGTGAGTGAAATAGTCTGTGTTTGAATGGTGTGGGCGTACGTACCCCAACAACAGAATGGTGTGGGTGTTTCCCAACAACAGGATTGGTCAGCTCAGAGAAAGCAGGGCGGTAGCTCCTCCCCCTCTCTCTGCAAGTCTATTGTTAGGGTTAAGGCAAGGGTCCGTTTACCATGTAGACTCTTTGGTTTGCTTAGCAAGCAAGCTAGATGGATCTGAAGACTGATAACAATGTCTGAGGACAATTCACCATCACCATGATCAACCCCGTCTACCATCCAACTCACCATGATGAACCCTGTCTACCATTCGACTCACCATCACCATGATCAACCCTGTCTACCATCCAACTCACCATCACCATGATCAACCCTGTCTACCATCCAACTCACCATGATGAACCCTGTCTACCATTCGACTCACCATCACCATGATCAACCCTGTCTACCATCCAATTCACCATCACCATGATCAACCCTGTCTACCATCCAGCTCACCTTATTTTGAAATGACATGATATTGTTTGGCAGAATGAACACAGTGTAGTGAATATTTTCCCAAACTGCGTTACCCACTCCCGTCAGCAGATGACGATGTGAGACTTTCAAGAGCTGTTTCCTCCAGTGGACAGGACGCTTTTTCAACAACAACACGGACTCATCAGCCGCCTCGGTAGCTTGCTAGCAAACAAACAAACCACAAAGTTGGCTGCTTCAGTGTTTTTAGATATTTTTCTCAGATGTTACTATGGTATACTGAAGTATAATTACAAGCATTCCATAAGTGTCAAAGGCTTTTATTGACAATTACATTAAGTTTATGCAATTAGTTAATATTTGCAGTGTTGACCCTTCTATTTCAAGACCTCTGCAATGGCATGCTGTCAATTAACTTCTGGGCCACATCCTGACTGATGGAAGCCCATTCTTGCCTAATCAATGCTTGGAATTTGTCAGAATTGGTGGGTTTTTGTTTGTCCACCCGCCTCTTGAGGATTGACCACAAGTTCTCAATGGGATTAAGGTCTGGGGAGTTTCCTGGCCCAGGGACCCAACATTTCGATGTTTTGTTCCCCGAGCCACTTAGTTATCACTTTTGCCTTATGGCAAGGTGCTCCATCATGCTGGAAAATGCATTGTTCGTCACCAAACTGTTCTTGGATGGTTGGGAGAAGTTGCTCTCTGAGGATGTGTTGGTACCATTCTTAATTCATGGCTGTGTTCTTAGGCAAAATTGTGAGTGAGCCCACTCCCTTGGCTGAGAAGCAACCCCACACATGAATGGTCTCAGCATGCTTTACTGTTGGCATGACACAGGACTGATGGTAGCGCTCACCTTGTCTTCTCCGGACAAGCTTTTTTCCGGATGCCCCAAACAATCGGAAAGGGGATTCATCAGAGAAAATGACTTTACCCCAGTCCTCAGCAGTTCAATCCCTGTACCTTTTGCAGAATATCAGTCTGTCCCTGATGTTTTTTTTTTGCACAATTGGTGGCTGACTAAATCCTTTTTTTCCCCACTGTGCAAATTGCCATCATAAAAACTGAGACAGCAGACTTTGTGAAAATGTATATTTGTGTCATTCTCAACTTTTGACCACGACTGTATATTAACAGCAGGGTTTTAAACACAGTCTGTGTGCTTACTAGTTATTACATGTCATATACAGTTGAAGTCGGAAGTTTACATACACTTAGGTTGGAGTCATTAAAAGTCGTTTTTTCAACCACTTTACAAATTTCTTGTTAACAAACTTTAGTTTTGGCAAGTCGGTTAGGACATCTACTTTGTGCATGACAACAATTCTTTAAAAGCAGATTATTTCACTTATAATTCACTAAATCACAATTCCAGTGGGTCAGAAGTTTACATACACTTAGTTGACTGTGCCTTTAAACAGCTTGGAAAATTCCAGAAAATGATGTCATGGCTTTAGAAGCTTCTGATAGGCTAATGTACATAATTTGAGTCAATTGGAGGTGTACCTGTGGATGTATTTCCAGGCCTACCTTCAAACTCAGTGCCTCTTTGCTTGACATCATGAGAAAATGAAAATAAATCAGCCAAGACCTCAGAAAAAAAATTGTAGACCTCCACAAGTCTGGTTCATCCTTAGGAGCAATTTCCAAACACCTGAAAGTACCACATTCATCTGTACAAACAATAGTATGCATGTATAAACACCATGGGACCACGCAGCTGTCATACCGCTCAGGAAGGAAACACGTTCTGTCTCCTAGAAATGAACGTACTTTGGTGCGAAAAGTGCAAATCAATCCCAGAAAAACATCAAAGGACCTTGTGAAAATGTTGGACAGATACAAAAGTATCTATATCCACAGTAAAACGAGTCCTATATCAACATAACCTGAAAGGCCGCTCAGCAAGGAAGAAGCCACTGCTCCAAAACCGCCATGAAAAAGCCAGACTACGGTTTGTAACTGCACATGGGGACAAAGATCGTACTTTTTGGAGAAATGTCCTCTGCTCTGATGAAACAAAAATAGAACTGTTTGGCCATAATGACCATCGTTATGTTTGGAGGAAAAAGGGGGTAGGGGGGGTTGCTTGCAAGCCGAAGAACACCATCCCAACCGTGAAGCACGGCGATGGAAGCATCATGCTGTGGGGGTGATTTGCTGCAGGAGGGACTGGTGCACTTCACAAAATAGATGGCATCATGAGGAAGGAAAATTATGTGGATATATTGAAGCAACATCTCAAGACATCAGTCAGGAAGTTAAAGCTTGGTCGCAAATAGGTCTTCCAAATGGACAATGACCCCAAGCATACTACCAAAGTTGTGGTAAAATGGCTTAAGGACAACAAAGTCAAGGTATTGGAGTGGCCATCACAAAGCCCTGACCTCAATCCTATAGAACATTTGTGGGCAGAACTGAAAAAGCATTTTCGAGCAAGGAGGCCTACAAACCTAACTCAGTTACACCAGCTCTGTCAGGAGGATTGGGCCAAAATTCACCCAACTTATTGTGGGAAGCTTGTGGAAGGCTACACGTAAAGTTTGACCCAAGTTAAACAATTTAAAGGCAATGCTAGCAAATACTAATTGAGTGTATGTAAACTTCTGACCCACTGGGAATGTGATGAAAGAAATAAAAGCTGAAATAAATCATTCTCTCTACTATTATTCTGACATTTCACATTCTTAAAATAAAGTGGTGATCCTAACTGATCTAAGACAGGGAATTTTTACTAGGATTAAATGTCAGGAATTGTGAAAAACTGAGTTTAAAAACATTGGGCTAAGGTGTATTTAAACATCCGACTTAAACTGTATATGTTGTTAGTCAGCTAGCTTGTTACGATAGCATTAGCGTAGTGCTAAGCTAGTTTTAAACACAACAAACATACAAACCAAAACATTGGCGCTATTTTGACCATTTTGTGTATATTAACAGCAGAGTTATAAACACACAGTCTGTGTTTACTAGTCATATATATATGTTGTTATTCAGCTAGCTTGTTAAGATAGCCTAGCACTGCGCTAATGCTAATTAACTAGCTAGCCAACTAACGTCCACAACCATGAGCTCAATAAGCTACTCGCCCCGTACAAAAGAAGAGGTCTGCTGGTCGTAGAAAGAAGCTCTGGGGCTGAACATTGTCGGGAAAGAGGAAGAGGAGGATATCCCAGTGAAAGGAGAGGAGGGGGAGATGACTGTCACAGTGAAAGGAGGAGGAGATGACTGTCACAGTGAAAGGGGAGGAGGGGGAGATGACTGTCACAGTGAAAGGGGAGGAGGGGGAGATGACTGTCACAGTGAAAGAGGAGAAGGAGGGTGAAGAGGGTGGATATCTGATTAACAGCAGTGAGTTTTAACTATCCCAAAGCCTAGGACCAAGAGGCATGGAGAGGCAGCCTTTAGTTACTATGCCTCCCAGCCTCTGGAATAGCCAGAGAACCTGAGGAGGAAGGAAACTGTGGCATTTTTAAAACGAGATCTTAAAACACACCTTTTTAGTGGTGCTTTTCCTCAGGGTGCTTTTTAGTCGTGCATTTTTTATTGTAATTCTTTAGTTTTTTATCCTCTTATATTTGTGTAGTAAATATTTAGTTTTATTTTAATTGTTTTTATTAGTATTTTTTCCTGTGAAGCACATTGTGTTCCATTCCATGTCTGAAATGTGCTGTATAAATAAAGCTTGATTTGATTCTCTATGGTGTTATTAGATCCCTAATATTTTAGTTAGGCCTGTAAGGTAAGATAGACTGATATGATTGAAATCTCTATGGTGTTATTGAATTTAAACAACAAGGCACTCAACCCCGTGGGTTATTGTGAACAACTAAGAGCTGTTCTCTTACATGACGTGAAGAGGAGTGAATAACACAACTAAGAGCTGTTCGTATTGGAGATTTTTAGTTAACTACTTAGACAACGTAACAAACCAATTATATGATTTATAAAATGTTGTAAAGTATTTATACCCCTTCCACTTTTTCACATTTTGTTGTTACAACCCTGAATTTAAAATTGATTAAATTGAGATTAATTTAGTCACTGGCATACACACAATACCCCAAAATGTCAAAGTGGAATCATGTTTTTCGAAACAAATTAATTAAAAATGAAAAGCTGAAATGTCTTGAGTTAATAAGAATTCAACCTATTTGTTATGACAAGCCTAAGAATGTTCATGAGTAAAAATCCTCTCAACAAGTCACATAATAAGTTGCATGGACTCACTCTGTGTGCAATAATAGTGTTTAACATGATTTTTGAATGACTACCTCATCTCCGTACCCCAGACATACTGTACAATTATCTGTACGGTCCCTCAGTCGAGCAGTGAATTTCAAACACAGATTCAACCACAAAGACCAGGGACGTTTTCCAATGCCTTGCAAAGAAGGGCACCTATGGGTAGACGACATTGAATATCCCTTCATTCATTACACTTTGGATGGTGTATCAATATACCCAGCCTCTACAAAGATAGAGACATCCTTCCTAACTCAGTTGCCGGAGAGGAAGGAAACCGCCAGGGATTTCACCATGACGCTAATGCTGACTTTTAAACAGTTACAGAGTTTAATGGCTGTGATAGGAGAAAACTGAGAATGGATCAACAACATTGTAGTTACTCCACAATACTAACCTAAATGACAGAGTGAAAAGAAGGAAGCCTGTACATAATAAAAAATATTCCAAAAACATGCATCCTGTTTGCAACAAGGAACTAAAGTAATAATGCAAAGAAATGTGGCAAAGCAATTAACTTTTTGTCCTGAATACAAAGTGTTATGTTAGGGCAAATCCAATCCAACACATTTCTGAGTACCACTCTTCAAATTTCCAAGCTTAGTGGTGGCTGCATCATGTTATGGGTATGCTTGTAATCGTTAAGGACTGGGGAGTTTTTCAGGATAAAAATTAATGGAATGAAGCTAAGCACAGGCAAAATCCTAGAGGAAAACCTGGTTCAGTCTGCTTCCACCAGACACTGTGAGATGCATTCACCTTTCAGCAGGACAATAACCTAAAACACAAGGCCAAATTTACGCTGGATTTGCTTACTAAGAAGGTAATGAATGTTCTTGAGTGGCCGAGTTACAGTTTTGACTTAAATCTACTTGATAATCTATGGCAAGACCTGAAATGGTTGTCTAGCAGTAGAGGCTCCTCTGAGTAGGAAAGGAATGAGAGCATCCTCCTCAGTGAATTTCATAAAAATAAAAATGGTAAAACATTGAAAAGTTATCCTTTTTAGATAAAACTATACTAAATATTCTCACCTGTCACCAAAGAATTGATTAAAACACACTGTTTTGCAATAAAGGTCTACAGTAGCCTCAACAGCACTCTGTACGATAGCACAACTCTCTTCCATAGACTTACACAGTAATTATTACAACTTCCGGAGGACGTCCTCCAACCTATCAGAGCTCTTGCAGCATGAACTGACATGTTGTCCACCCAATCAAAGGATCAAATAATTCATCTAGTACTGAAAGCACAAGCTACAGCTAGCTAGCTAGCACTGCAGTGCATAAAATGTGGTGAGTAGTTGACTCAAAGAGAGAGAAAGACAATAGTTTAGCAGTTCTCAACAAACTAATTTATTCAAAAATGAAGGAGAAGGAAGAGAGAGAGAATTCATCATTTCTTTTCACTTTCAGTTTCACTTACTTAGCTAGCAGATGCAGCTGGCTAGTTTAGTTACTCAAACACCCTGCTCCAACAGAGGGATGCTATGTTAGCTAGCTGGCTAGTTTAGTTACTCAAACACCCTGCTCTAACAGAGGGATGCTATGTTAGCTAGCTGGCTAGTTTGTTTACTCAAACACCCGGCTCCAACAGAGGGATGCAATGTTAGCTAGCTGGCTAGTTTAGTTACTGAAACACCCGGCTCCAACAGAGGGATGCTATGTTAGCTAGCTGGCTAGTTTAGTTACTCAAACACCCTGCTCCAACAGAGGGATGCTATGTTAGCTAGCTAGCTAGTGTAGTTACTCAAACACCCTGCTCCAACAGAGGGATGCTATGTTAGCTAGCTGGCTAGTTTAGTTACTCAAACACCCGGCTCCAACAGAGGGATGCTATGTTAGCTAGCTGGCTAGTTTAGTTACTCAAACACCCTGCTCCATCAGAGGGATGCTATGTTAGCTAGCTGGCTAGTTTAGTTACTCAAACACCCTGCTCCAACAGAGGGATGCTACGTTAGCTAGCTGGATAGTTTATTTACTCAAACACCCGGCTCAAACATATAAAAATATCTGAATTTGTCCATTAGAAACTCTTGTTTGCTACTGTTGGACAAATGATTACACCCTAGATAAGCTAATTGCAGGCAAGAGTGTGCAAGGCGGTATTGAAGGTGTCACTGTCCGTATGTCACCTACGTTGTAAAATTTCATTCATAGACTAGGTTGTAGCAACCTCATGATGGGTATAGGGAAAATTTGAGTATCATATAGTAGCCTAAACCTATCGATGTTACATTGAACTGGCTGAATGGAATATGAATGACAGTCATCCAACATGCTGTAATATAAATAAGGCCATGCTCATAAAAAAAGAATGGTCCTCCTTCATCTTCAACGGCACTTACGGCCACTGTTGTCTAGCAATGATCAACAACCAATTTGATGGAGCTTGAAGAATTTGTAAAATAACAATGGGGAAATGTTGCACAATCCAGGTTTAGAAAGCTCTTAGAGACGTACCCAGAAAGACTCAGCTGTAACCGCTGCTAAAAGGTGCTTCTATAAAGTATTGACTCGGGTGTGAATACTTACACTACCGGTCTAAGGTTTTAGAACACCTACTCATTCAAGGGTTTTTCTTTATTTTGACTATTTTCTACATTGTAGACTAATAGTGAAGACATCAAAACTATGAAATAACACATATGGAATCATGTAATAACCAAAAAAGTGTTAAACAATTCAAAATATGTATTATATTTGAGATTCTTCAAATAGCCACCCTTTGCCTTGATGACAGCTTTGCACACTCTTGTCATTCTCTCAACCAGCTTCACCTGGAATGCTTTTCCAACAGTCTTGAAGGAGTTCCTACATATGCTGAGCACTTGTTGGCTGCTTTTCCTTCACTCTGCGGTCCGACTCATCCCAAACCATCTCAATTTGGTTGAGGTTGGGGGATTGTGGAGGCCTGGTTATCTGATGCAGCAGTTACATCACTTTCCTTGGTAAATTAGCCCTTACACAGCCTGGAAGTGGGTCATTGTCCTGTTGAAAAACAAATGTTAGTCCAACTATGTTCAAACCAGATGGGATGGTGTATTGCTGCAGAATGCTGTGGTAGCCATGCTGGTTAAGTGTGCCTTGAATTCTAAATAAATCACAGACAGTGTCACCAGTAAAGCACCCCCACACCATAACACCTCCTCCTCCATGCTTTACGGTGGGAAATACATATGCGGAGATCATCCGCCAAAGCCTATTCTCCCTCAGGAGACTGAAAATATTTGGCATGGGTCCTCAGATCCTCAAAAAAGTACACAGCTGCACAATCGAGAGCATACTGACTGGTTGCATCTCAGACTGTTATGGCAACTGCTTGGCCTCCGACCGCAAGGCACGACAGAGGGTAGTGCGTACGGCCCAGTACATCACTGGGGCCAAGCTTCCTGCCATCCAGGACCTCTATACCAGGCGGTGTCAGAGGAAGGCCCTCAAAATTGTCAAAGACTCCAGCCACCCTAGTCATAGACTGTTCTCTCTGCTACCGCACGGCAAGCGGTACCGGAGTGCCAAGTCTAGGTCCAAAATACTTCTCAACAGCTTCTACCCCCAAGCCATAAGACTCCTGAACAGCTAATCATGGCTACCCGGACTATTTGCACTGCCCCCCCACCCCAGCTTTATACGCTGCTGCTACTCTGTTAATTATTTATGCATAGTCACTTTAACTCTACCCACATGTACATATTACTTCAACTACCTCAACTAGCCGGTGCCCCAGCACATTGACTCTGTACCTGTACCCCCCTGTATATAAAGCCTCCCTACTATTATTTTATTTTACTTCTGTTCTTTTTTTCTCAACACTTTTTTGTTATTTTATTTATTCTACCTTTTTTTTTTATTAAATGCACTGTTGGTTAAGGGCTGTAAGTAAGCATTTCACTGTAATGTCTGCACCTGTTGTATTCGGTGCATTTGGCCAATAAGATTTGATTTGATTTGATCCGTTCACCCACACTGCGTCTCACACAGACACAGCGGTTTGAACCAAAAATCTCCAATTTGGACTACA
Source organism: Coregonus lavaretus (assembly GCF_964263955.1). Taxonomy (NCBI): domain Eukaryota; kingdom Metazoa; phylum Chordata; class Actinopteri; order Salmoniformes; family Salmonidae; genus Coregonus; species Coregonus lavaretus. Next base: position 4,466,404 of record NW_028161510.1, on the reverse strand, counting down.
GACCAAAGGACAAATTTCCACCGGTCTAATGTCCATTGCTTGTGTTTCTTGGCCCAAGCAAGTCTCTTCTTCTTATTGGTGTCCTTTAGTAGTGGTTTCTTTGCAGCAGTTCGACCATGAAGGACTGATTCACACAGTCCCCTCTGAACAGTTGATGTTGAGGTGTGTCTGTGACTTGAACTCTGAAGCATTTATTTGGGCTGCAATTTCTGAGGCTGGTAACTCTAATGAACTTATCCTCTGCAGCAGAGGTAACTCTGGGTCTTCCATTCCTGTGGCGGTCCTGATGAGAGCAAGTTTCATCATAGAGCTTGATGGTTTTTGCGACTGCACTTTAAGAAACTTTCAAAGTTTTTGAAATTTTCCGGAGTGACTGATCTTCGTGTCTTAAAGTAATGATGGACTGTCGTTTCTCTTTGCTTATGTGAGCTGTTCTTGCCATAATATGGACTTGGTCTTTTACCAAATATGGCTATCTTCTGTGTACCCCCCCTTACCTTGTCAAAACAAAACTGATTGAATCAAACACATTAAGAAGGAAAGAAATTCCACAAATTAACTTTGAAGAAGGCACACCGGTTTATTGAAATGCATTCCAGGTGACTACCTCATGAAGCTGGTTGAGAGAATGTCAAGAGTGTGCAAAGCTGTCATCAAGGCAAAGGGTGGCTATTTGAAGAATCACAAATATTTTTTAGACCCCAGGAAGAGTAGCTGCTGCCTTGGGAGAAGCTAATGGGGATCCCTAATGAATACAAATACTTTTTTGGTTACTACATGATTCCATATGTGTTATTTCATAGTTTTGATGTCTTCACTATTATTCTACAATGTAGAGCATATTAAAAATTAAGAAAAACCCTTAAATGAGTAGGTGTTCTAAAACTTTTGACCGGTAGTGTATGTAAATGAGATTTTTCTTTATTTCATTTAAATAGATTTATGCACAACAGCATTCTATCCAAGCTTGGAGAGAGAACAAGGAGGGTTCATGTCATGCAGGTTCAGGTAGCAGCTACAGGACAGTTGTATATTATTATTTTTAAATCTATTAGTAGCTGATTAGTATGCACGGAACATTTATTTTAAAATCTGCAATGTTTGAATGTCCAGTTTTAATTACTGAACAATAAATGACATTATTACCACCAGCCAGCAGGCTATAAAATTGCAGCATTACGACACCGTGTATAGATTTCGTGAAATGTTAGGCCCCGTGTAGCTCAGTTGGTAGTGCATGTCGTTTGCAACACCAGGGTTGTGGGTTCGATTCCCACGGGGGCCAGTATGAAAAAATAAATAAAAAATATGCACTCACTAACTGTAAGTCGCTCTGGATAAGAGCGTCTGCTAAATTACTAAAATGTTTAACATGAGAAAATGACGACCAAATAGAGGCCTACCAATAAACCATTAGCTAAAGCAAAGCTTTACATTCTCTTGCACCACAGGAACACTATCATCGATTAATTAGGCATGAAGCCGCATAGACATGTCTCTATTTCAGCACGATGTACAGCGATCGGTTTGTGAGTGGATATCTGGCTGAAACATTCAATGTTATTTTATATATAGAGGCCCAAAGTCCAACCTTGCGGGGTCCACAGAAACTGCGTTAACTTTAGAAAATGAGTTACTAAAAGCAGAAGGCTTCCTACGACTGGAGTATTATTTGTATGTTGGCCGAATCCCAACGTTTAAGTTGAACGGAAGTGAAGGCGGAGCATGGCTCTTTTCTCTTGTGACCTTACGCTCCGTGCAGAGTAGAACACCAGACAACATGATTGAACAAAGGAGGAATGTTAAAATTATATCGGACTGTAACTTTTGAAAATGAGCTAAGCAGAAGCCTCCTGCTGGAGTATTATTTTGTATGTTGGCGGAAGTCCTTTCTTTCAGTCGAACGGAAGTGAAGGTGGAGTTACATGTTCTCTATTCTCCATTTTGTCTTTTGACTTTAGGCAGAGAGTCACATGTTGAAATATAATGTCTCGGTCCTCTACCTCCCTGATCTAAAAGGTCCGTAGACTACAGATAAACATTGTGTAACTGCCTCTGTCGCCAGTTTATTTCATGTACTAGCACTTTAGTTTATTTCATGTATTTGCCCTTTTTATTTTTTAATTTATTCTGAATTGTACGTTTACAGCAGGACGGAACTAATTATTGGTTCCGCCCGAGTGTTGTCACCCGAGCGCCTTTAGCGACGCACTGAGGAAACTTTACCGCAAAAAGCGAATTATTTTTCAACTGTTATCGTGTTTAAGTGCATACTTACAAAGAAAGTATACAGAAGAAGATAAAGGACATTTAAAAGGATGTTTAGCACCTCTGTGTGATAAGCAGCAATGAGGTTTGTTGACTATTTATTTTGCTATGAGGGTGTTTGTGTTTACGTGCGTCATTTTTTGGTGTAAAATATACATAAAGTGTCTAGCTGTATGAGCTTGATTATAACGCCAGATGTGTGAGACATGCATATGGCATTATTTTGTTAATGTATTTTTTCTTTCTTTAAACCAGTTCTCACGGGTTGACCAGCATTAAAGCCCTGTATTCAAATCAAGACCTCTTGCCTCATGCCTGTCACTGGAGGAGCTACAATATTTATGCACAACAGTGTTCTATCCAAGCTGGGAGAGACACAACAAAATGTGGAATAAGTCAAGGGGTATGGATCCATTCTGAAGGCACAGTAGCTATAGATAGTACACTGAATAATGAAACAATCCCTAGTAAGCTAATGTTTCGAGGGCGTGCTGACAGTATTATTTGGCATTAATAGACTGGTTTTAAGCACAACAGCGTTCTATCCAAGCTGGGAGAGAGCACGAGGAGGGTTCATGTCATGCAGGTTCAGGTAGCAGCTACAGGACAGTTGTATATTATTTTAAAAATCAATTGGTAGCTGATTAGTATACATGGACAATTTATTTTAAAATCTGCAATGTTTGAATGTCCAGCTTTAATTACTGAACAAGTAATGACATTATTGCCACCAGCCAGCAGTCTAAAGAAATTGCAGCATTATGACACAGTGTATAGATTTCGTGAAACATTAAGCCCCGTGTAGTTCAGTTGGTAGAGCATGGCGTTTGCAACGCCAGGGTTGTGGGTTCGATTCCCACGGGGGCCAGTATATATTTTAAAAAATACACTCAGTAACTGTAAGTCGCTCTGGATAAGAGCGTCTGCTAAATTACTAAAATGTAAACATGAGAAAATGACGACCAAATAGAGGCCTACCAATAAACCATTAGCTAAAGCAAAGCTTTACATTCTCTTGCACCACAGGAACCCTATCATCGATTAATTAGGCATGCAGCCGCATAGACATGTCTCTATTTCAGCACGATGTACAGCGATCGGTTTGTGAGTGGATATCTGGCTGAAACATTCGATTTTATTTTAATATTAGGGAGAAGCCCAAAGTCCAACCTTGCGGGGTCCAGAGAAACTGCGTTAACTTTAGAAAATGAGCTACTAAAAGCAGAAGGCTTCCTACGACTGGAGTATTATTTGAATGTTGGCCGAATCCCAACGTTTCAGGTGAATGGAAGTGAAGGCGGAGCCTGGCTCTTTTCTCTTGTGACTTTCCGCTCCGTGCAGAGTAGAACACCAGACAACATGATTGAACAAAGGAGAAATGTTAAAATGATATCGGACGGTAACTTTTGAAAATGAGCTAAGCAGACTACTGCTGTATTATTATTGTATGTTGGCGGAAGTCATATTTTTCGTTCGAACGGAAGTGAAGGTGGAGTTACATGTTCTCTATTCTCCATTTTGTCTTTAGGCAGAGAGTCGCATGTTGAAATATAACGTCTCGGTCCTCTACCTCCCTGATCTAAAAGGTCCGTAGACTAGAGATAAACATCTAGTTAACTTCGCCTGAACTCTGCAATCGACCATAAACACACGTTTCTACAATGAATCAGGTGAGTTTAGATTAATTTAATAATTTTTATAACGGGTCTTTGTAGCCTGCTTCCTGCTTTTACACTGCGCGCATTTAATGGTTCTTGACTTTTGGAAAATAATTTCTGTAGTTTAGCTGGTTACTCGTAGCCAGGCCCGGCGGCAGGATGAACTCGGTAAGGGGGTATCAGAAATGACTAAGGGGGCACAACTATTTTCGCTTGCTGATAACACAGGATTGATAATAATCGATAGTACAATTACCCACAATGTATTTGCAGCCACGCACGGCTGTCTTGCAGCAAGAATACAGGCTACTGCACCGCTTTACAAACATGGACAATTCATAAATAGCAAGTCATGACAACGCTACACAGTTACATGCACAATACCCAACAATCCAATGCAAAACAGTTGCTAATTACCGTAATAACACTTCCTCATGCCAATACAATGCATTTCCAATCGCGGAAAGCAAACAATGATGCACTACCAATGACTTATTGGTACAATGCAGCTAGTTGGAGCTTGCCAGTTGGCTGTAGGCTACTCCACTAGCAGCTCGCCAGTTGACTGTAGGCTACTCCACTAGCAGCTTGCCAGTTGGCTGTAGGCTACTCCACTAGCAGCTTGCCAGTTGGCTGTAGGCTACTCCACTAGCAGCTTGCCAGTTGGCTGTAGGCTACTCCACTAGCAGCTTGCCAGTTGGCTGTAGGCTACTCCACTAGCAGCTTACCAGTTGGCTGTAGGCTACTCCACTAGCATCTTGCCAGTTGGCTGTAGGCTACTCCACTAGCAGCTTGCCAGTTGGCTGTAGGCTACTCCACTAGCATCTTGCCAGTTGGCTGTAGGCTACTCCACTAGCAGCTTGCCAGTTGGCTGTAGGCTACTCCACTAGCAGCTTGCCAGTTGGCTGTAGGCTACTCCACTAGCAGCTTACCAGTTGGCTGTAGGCTACTCCACTAGCAGCTTGCCAGTTGGCTGTAGGCTACTCTACTAGCAGCTTACCAGTTGGCTGTAGGCTACTCTACTAGCAGCTTGCCAGTTGGCTGTAGGCTACTCCACTAGCAGTTTACCAGTTGGCTGTAGGCTACTCCACTAGCAGCTTGGCTGTAGGCTACTCCACTAGCAGCTTGCTAAAAACTGTAAGCAAGCTAGCCTTTTAGCTTCCCACAGATTTAGATGTGGCTTAGTGTTGTAGGTTACGGTCTTGCTGAAAGGTGAGTTCCTCTCCCAGTGTCTGGTGTAAAGCAGACTGAAGCAGTCTTTCCTCTAGGATCTCCCGTTTCGTTTCATCCTGTAAAACTCCCCAGTTTTTGACGATGTCAAGCATTTCCTTACCATGATGCAGCCATCACCATGCTTGGAAATAAGGCAGTTACTCAGTGATATTATGTTGAATTTTACCCAAACTTAAGGCTTTGCATTTAGGCCCAAAAAGTGAATTCATTTGCCCTGTTAATTCTTTAGCAGTATTACTTTAGTGCCTTGTTGCAAACAAGATCTGGAATATTTATATTCTCCTTTCACTCTGTCATTATTGTGAATAGTCACATGTACAGGGTTGCAGGTGGTCACTGTGGTCTAAGGCAATGCATCGCACTGCGTCGTCCAGGGTAGGGGAGGGAATGGCCGGCAGGGATGTAGCTCAGTTGGTAGAGCATGGCGTTTGCAACGGCAGGGTTGTGGGTTCGATTCCCATGGGGGGCCAGTATGAAAAACTAGTCACATGTACAGGGTTGCAGGTCATTATTGTGAATAGTCACATGTACAGGGTTGCAGGTGGTCATTATTGGGGATTATTGTGAATAGTCACATGTACAGGGTTGCAGGTGGTCATTATTGTGGATTATTGTGAACATCTTTGACGTGTCTGGTTGGCTTAATACACCATACACAACATCATTATTAACAGAGGAAGGGTTAGTCATTCAAAAAAATCATGTTAACTGCTATTATTTTACAGTCCATATCACTTATTATCTGATTTCTTAACACCAACTTTACTGACTATTTTAGTTATTGTTTTGTATTTGTTTGTACACATTTGTAGAATTTTGTTTTTACTTTCACATTATTTTGTGTAGATGAATTACGAAAAATTATAATCAAATCTATTTCAATCCCACTTTTTAAAGCAACAAAATGTGAAAAAAGTTATAGTGGGTGTAGACTTTCCATAGGAACTGTATAGCCTAATAATATTTAGGAAGTTAATTTCCTTGGGAAGATAACTGCCGTGCTTCTCCATCCATTCATATATAGACTACTGTATTTAATTGAGACCAAACGCTCACCTAATCTAGCACGCCCAACTAGGAGAGGAGAGGTATGGCTGCTGAACTAGGAGAGGAGAGGTATGGCTGCTGAACTAGGAGAGGTATGGCTGCTGAACTAAGACAGGAGAGGAGAGGTATGGCTGCTGAACTAGGACGGGAGAGGAGAGGTATGGCTGCTGAACTTGAAACAGCAAGAAAGATGAGCGGTCCGTTGCACTTTCTCTTGACCTGCGTTTTGCACATAGGATATAGCCTGTCTTTTAGGAGCGGGAATATTTTCATTCAGAGACAAATAAATGGATAATTAATATATATTGAGAAGGAGAAGACTCAACGCTCGATCCCCATGTTGCGCCTTTTGCTTTATATTGATAATCACATTTTGGGATTTCACCTCGACTCACGTTGGTTGAGCGTCCCCAACTTATTTCTATTAACAGACACTGTAGTAAACTATAGCCTAATTATATTTAAGTGAATTTCCTTGGAAAGATAACTGCCACGTGATTTATTCGCCCATTCATAGGTAGGCTAGTGTGTGAATAATTTGACAGAGGTGCTTTTAGTACAATAGCTAGGCTAACGCATACACAGCAGAAAGACACAGTTTCCAAATAATCTAAGGGACAAGTATATTTATCACAACGTTTTCTGTCTGACCGCCCTCAACATGAAAAATACCGACCGCGCTGCAATGATCTCTGTCGGAGCCCGCAGCCCTCTACCTCCAAACGTCTTTGTTGTACCATTTGAAAGTGGAAATAAATATATACAGTACCAGTCAAAAGTTTGGACACACCTACTCATTCAAGTGTTTTTCTTTATTTTTACGTTGTAGAATAATAGTGAAGACGTCAAAACTATCAAATAACATATATGGAATGATGTAGTAACCAAGAAAGTGTTAAACAAATCAAAATATGATGTTTGAGATTCTTCAAATAGCCACCCTTTGCTTTGATGACAGCTTTGCACACTCTTGGCATTCTCTCAACCAGCTTCATGAGGTAGTCACCTGGACTATATTCTGATTTGTTTAACACTTTGTTGGTTACAACATTATTCCATATGTGTTATTTCATAGTTTGGATGTTATTACATTTTAGTACATTTGTCAGCCAAAACATGACACCCACCCTTTTTTTATGTGTTCTATCGCAAACTGTCATCAACATGAAGCTTTCCAACGTAACATCAACTATCCAATCAAAGCCACATTGACAATTTAAATTAGCACATCAATTACAAACAACTACAATTTAATATATTTCAATCCCACTTTGTAACGTAACAAAATGTGAAAAAGGTTCAAGGGAGTGCAGACGTTCTAAAGGCAATGTATTATATTAGGTTAACATTTCAAAATAGTCTGATGCATATCCTGTAGATCAGATCAAATAGCCTGTAGATCAGATCAAGGAACGCTGTCTATACTTCCATCCCTTTTGTTATTGGCTGATTCCATCGCCAGCAATGCCCAAAAATATTCTTGGAATTCTCACATAGAAACGTAATTGGGGTCTAATATAAAAATAAGCTAAATCAATTTGCCCTTTTTCCCGAAATGTCCTATTGGTCTGAAGTGTAAGATATTGGTTTCTCCCGTGGGAGCCCCGGGTTCATATCGTGTGTGTTACATACAGTTACAATATTTGAGCGCTGCAAATCTGCGTAGCAAGCAAACAGACGATGTGTATTATTTTTAACATGCTGTGAAAGTAGTACTCACTTTTAGGAATGGGTAATCGTTTACAAGTTACAAGCTATATCATAAACCCATCGTTGAAAACCACATTTTTCATCTTCTGTGGTTTGGTAACTTCCTGTTGTTCAACGGACCGGAATGAAGAAGCAGAGTTTGGAGAAAATTTATTTTTGTGTCCATTAAGTCTTAAACAGCAAGGGGGCATTGTTACCACTCCGTTGTGGCGTCCCCATTTAAATGCAAGACCTCATCATACCATTGTTGTGTTGTTTTACCCTTAGTGTACTAACTTGAACTCCACTACCCTCTTTTTGGGATTTACAGGAAACACCTATCCCACCCCCCTCCTCCCTCTCCCTCCAACCCTCCTCCCCCCTCCCCCTCTTGGGGTCCCCAGGTCGTTCCTCTCCTGGTAACTTACTGCTGGGTCTGAAGAGGGTGTCTGTGCTGCTGGTCGACTGCAGGAAAACACCGGGACTGAGTGGGTTTATGCTCTTACATACATTTATTTTAGGACACTCCCTAGATGTCCTTAATTACCATTAAATACAATCACTAACCTTCTTAAAATGTAGACTCATTAGAAGCACTCCTATCCCATTGGTTACATTGATGATTTTAACCCATCCAAAATGCTCAAATCTGATCACAAGAGTTTGGAAAGCTGGGCCTTGAACTAACTTCGATATGAAGAAGGAAACCTAACTGTCTGTCTTTGTTTCACAGGGGACAGCCCTAACCGTCGCTCTCTCAGTAGAAGGGGCTTATCATCTGGGGAAGCTAACCGACATCATGATGCTGACGAGACCGAGACGAGTCTCTCCAGATCAGAACACCTCAAGAAACACCAGCAGAGACTTACAGGGAAGAAACCTCACTGCTGCTTTGACTGTGGAAAGAGTTTCACCTCTTCAGCAAAACTTAAAATACACCAGAGAACACACACAGGGGAGAGGCCTTACAGCTGTGATCAATGTGGGAAGAGATTCACTCAGTCAGGAAACCTGGCTGGACACAAGAGAATACACACAGGAGAGAATCCTTACCACTGCTCAGACTGTGGAATGAGCTTCACCACTTCAAACGGACTTCTAGGACACCAGAGAACACACACAGGAGAGAAGCCTTTTGGTTGTGATCAGTGTGGGAAGAGATTCACTCATTCAGGACACCTGGCTGGACACAAGAGAACACACACAGGAGAGAAGCCATTTGGTTGTGATCAATGTGGGAAGAGATTCACTCATTCAGGAAGCCTGGCTTTACACAAGAGAATACACACTGGAGAGAAGCCTTTTGGTTGTGATCAGTGTGGGAAGAGATTCACTCGGTCAGGACACCTGGCTGGACACAAGAGAACACACACAGGAGAGAAACCTTATAGCTGTGATCAATGTGGGAAGAGATTCACTCATTCAGGAAGCCTGGCTTTACACAAGAGAATACACACAGGAGAGAAGCGTTTTGGTTGTGATCAGTGTGGGAAGAGATTCACTCAGTCAGGACACCTGGCTGGACACAAGATAATACACACAGGAGAGAAGCCTTTTGGTTGTGATCAATGTGGGAAGAGATTCACTCAGTCAGGAAGCCTGGTTGAACACAAGAGAAAACACACAGGAGAGAAGCCTTTTGGTTGTGATCAGTGTCGGAAGAGATTCACTCAGTCAGGACACCTGGCTGGACACAAGAGAACACACACAGGAGAGAAACCTTATAGCTGTGATCAGTGTGGGAAGAGATTCACTCAGTCAGGAAGCCTGGCTGGACACAAGAGAATACACACAGGAGAGAAGCCTTACCACTGCTCAGACTGTGGAATGAGCTTAACCACTTCAAAAGGACTTCTACTACACAAGAGAACACACACAGGAGAGAAGCCGTATAGCTGTGATCAATGTGGGAAGAGATTCACTCATTCAGGAAGCCTGGCTTTACACAAGAGAATACACACAGGAGAGAAGCCTTTTGGTTGTGATCAGTGTGGGAAGAGATTCACTCAGTCAGAAAGCCTGGTTGAACACAAGAGAATACACACAGGAGAGAAGCCTTACCACTGCTCAGACTGTGGAATGAGCTTAACCACTTCAAAAGGACTTCTACTACACAAGAGAACACACACAGGAGAGAAATCTTATATCTGTGATCAGTGTGGGAAGAGTTTCACTCATTCAGGAAGCCTGGCTTTACACAAGAGAATACACACAGGAGAGAAGCCTTTTGGTTGTGATCAGTGTGGGAAGAGATTCACTCGGTCAGGACACCTGGCTGGACACAAGAGAATACACACAGGAGAGAAGCCTTTTGGTTGTGATCAGTGTGGGAAGAGATTCACTCAGTCAGGACACCTGGCTGGACACAAGAGAACACACACAGGAGAGAAACCTTATAGCTGTGATCAATGTGGGAAGAGATTCACTCAGTCAGGACACCTGGCTGAACACAAGAGAAAACACCACACTGTTGGGTAACCTTTCCACTTTTGTTAGCTCAATCCAGTTAATGGTAGACTAGTGTACACACACCGGAGAGAAGCCCTACAGGGTGAGTTTTGCCACCTCAAGCGTTCTTAATGTGGCCTTCCTTAGTGTAATTTGATGTACTGTCAACAAGGGGTCCACCCTCTGAAAACTGTAACTATCCATTATTTCCAGATTTCTATTAATTGCAATGTGAGTGAAATAGTCTGTGTTTGAATGGTGTGGACGTACGTACCCCAACAACAGAATGGTGTGGGTGTTTCCCAACAACAGGATTGGTCAGCTCAGAGAAAGCAGGGCGGTAGCTCCTCCCCATCTCTCTGCAAGTCTATCGTTAGGGTTAAGGCAAGGGTCCGTTTAACATGTTGACTAGTTGGGATGTGGTCAGAAAAGTCCCTTAAGTCGCTGCCGTCCCACAGTCTGTTGACAGATGCTACGATACCATTTTGGTCTGTTCACCAGAGATTACAGAAATGTTGGCAGGTAGATTTCTTTGGTTTGCTTAGCGAGCAAGCTAGAGGGATCTGAAGACTGATAACAATGTCTGAGGACAATTCACCATCACCATGATCAACCCTGTCTACCAGCCAACTCACCTTATTTTGAAATGACATGATATTGTTTGGCAGAATGAACACAGTGTAGTGAATATTTTCCCAAACTGCGTTACCCACTCCAGTCAGCAGATGACGATGTGAGTCTTTCAAGAGCTGTTTCCTCCAGTGGACAGGACGCTTTTTCAACAACAACACGGACTCATCAGCCGCCTCGGTAGCTTGCTAGCAAACAAACAAACCACAACATTTGCTGCTTCAGTGTTTTTAGATATTTTTCTCAGATGTTACTATGGTATACTGAAGTATAATTACAAGCATTCCATAAGTGTCAAAGGCTTTTATTGACAATTACATTAAGTTTATGCAATGAGTTAATATTTGCAGTGTTGACCCTTCTATTTCAAGACCTCTGCAATGGCATGCTGTCAATTAACTTCTGGGCCACATCCTGACTGATGGCAGCCCATTCTTGCCTAATCAATGCTTGGTGTTTGTCAGAATTTGTGGGATTAAGTTCTGGGGAGTTTCCTGGCCCATGGACCCAACATTTCAATGTTTTGTTCCCCGAGCCACTTAGTTATCACTTTTGCCTTATGGCAAGGTGCTCCATCATGCTGGAAAAGACATTGTTCGTCACCAAACTGTTCTTGGATGGTTGGGAGAAGTTGCTCTCAATTGTGAGTGAGCCCACTCCCTTGGCTGAGAAGCAACCCCACACATGAATGGTCTCAGGATGCTTTACTGTTGGCATGACACAGGACTGATGGTAGCGCTCACCTTGTCTTCTCCGGACAAGCTTTTTTCCGGATGCCCCAAACAATCGGAAAGGGGATTCATCAGAGAAAATGACTTTACCCCAGTCCTCAGCAATTCAATCCCTGTACCTTTTGCAGAATATCAGTCTGTCCCTGATGTTTTTCCTGGAGAGTAGTGGCTTCCTCGCTGCCCTTCTTGACACCAGGCCATCCTCCAAAAGTCTTCGCCTCACTGTGCGTGCAGATACACTCACACCTGCCTGCTTCCATTCCTGAGCAAGCTCTGCACTGGTGGTGCCCCGATCCCGCAGCTGAATCAACTTTAGGAGACGGTCCTGGCGCTTGCTGGATTTTCTTAGGCGCCCTGAAGCCTTCACAACAATTGAACCTCTCTCCTTGAAGTTCTTGATGATCCGATAAATGGTTGATTTAGGTGCAATCTTACTAGCAGCAATATCCTTGCCTGTGAAGCCCTTTTTGTGCAAAGCAATGATGACGGCACGTGTTTCCTTTCAGGTAACCATGGTTAACAGAGGAAGAACAATGATTTCAAGCACTACCCTCCTTTTTAATGCTTCCAGTCTGTTATTCTAACTCAATCAGCATGACAGGGTGATCTCCAGCCTTGTCCTCATCAACACTCTCACCTCTGTATTAACGAGAGAATCACTGACATGATGTCAGCTGGTCCATTTGTGGCAGGGCTGAAATGCAGTGGAAATGTTTTTTGGGGATTAAGTTCATTTTCATGGCAAAGAAAAAATTACTTTACCCCAGTCCTCAGCAGTTCAATCCCTGTACCTTTTGCAGAATATCATTCTGTCCCTGATGGGTTATTTTTTTGCACAATTGGTGGCTGACTAAATACATTTTTCCCCACTGTGCAAATTGCCATCATAAAAACTGAGGCAGCAGACTGTGAAAATTTATATTTGTGTCATTCTCAAAACTTTTGACCACGACTGTATATTAACAGCAGGGTTTTAAACACAGTCTGTGTGCTTACTAGTTATTACATGTCATATACAGTTGAAGTCGGAAGTTTACATACACTTAGGTTGGAGTCATTAAAACTCGTTTTTCAACCACTCCTCAAATTTCTTGTTAACAAACTATAGTTATGGCAAGTCGGTTAGGACATCTACATTGTGCGTGACACAAGTAAATTTTTTCCAACAATTGTTTACAGACAGATTATTTAACTTATAATTCACTGTATCACAATTCCAGCAGGTCAGAAGTTTACATACACTATGTTGACTGTGGCTTTAAACAGCTTGGAAAATTCCAGAAAATGATGTCATGGTTTTAGAAGCTTCTGATAGGCTAATTGACATAATTTGAGTCAATTGGAGGTGTACCTGTGGATGTATTTCCAGGCCTGAGGCTGGATATCTGATTAACAGCAGTGAGTTTTAACTATCCCAAAGCCTAGGACCAAGAGGCATGGAGAGGCAGCCTTTAGTTACTATGCCTCCCAGCCTCTGGAATAGCCAGAGAACCTGAGGGGGAAGGAAACTGTGGCATTTTTAAAAATAGATCTTAAAACACACCTTTTTAGTGGTGCTTTTCCTCAGGGTGCTTTTTAGTCATGCATTTTCTATTGTAATTTTTTAGTCATGCATTTTCTATTGTAATTCTTTCGTTTTTTTATCCTCTTATATTTGTGTAGTAAATTTTAATTTAAATTTTTATTGTTTTTATTAGTTTTTTTCCTGTGAAGCACATTGTATTCCATTCCATGTCTGAAATGTGCTGTATAAATAAAGCTTGATTTGATTCTCTATGGTGTTATTAGGTCCCTAATATTGAGTAAGGCCTATAAGGTAAGATAGACTGATATGATTGAAATCTCTATGATGTTATTGAATTGAAACAACAAGACACTCAACCCCGTGGATTATTGTACAACTAATAGCTGTTCTCTAACATGACGAATAATACACAACTAACGTTGTCGGAGAGATTCAACCACAAAGACCAGGGAAGTTTTCCAATGCCTCGCAAGGAAGGTCATTACACTTTGGATGGTGTATCAATATACCCAGCCTCTACAAAGATAGAGACATCCTTCCTAACTCAGTTGCCGGAGAGGAAGGAAACCATTCAGGGATTTCACAATGAGGCTAATGCTGACTTTTAAACAGTTACAGAGTTGAATGGCTGTGATAGGAGAAAACTGAGAATGGATCAACAACATTGTAGTTACTCCACAATACTAACCTAAATGACAGAGTGAAAAGAAGGAAGCCTGTACATAAAATATTCCAAAACATGCATCCTGTTTGCAACAAGCAACTAAAGTAATAATGCAAAAAAAAATTCAAGCTTAGTGGTGGCTGCATCATGTTATGGGTATGCTTGTAATCATTAAGGACTGGGGAGTTTTTCAGGATAAAAATAAATGGAATGGTGCTAAGCACAGGCAAAATCCTAGAGGAAAACCTGGTTCAGTCTGCTTCCACCAGACACTGGGAGATGCATTGACCTTTCAGCAGGACAATAACCTAAAACACAAGGCCAAATTTATGCTGGAGTTGCTTACCAAGAAGATAATGAATGTTCCTGAGTGACCGAGTTACAATTTTGACTTAAATCTACTTGAAAATCTATGGCAAGACCTGAAAATGGTTGTCTAGCAGTGGAGGCTCCTCTGAGTAGGAAAGGGATGAGAACCATCCTCCTCAGTGAATTTCATAAAAATGGTAAAACATTGAAAAAGTCATCCTTTATAGATAAAACTATACTAAATATATTCACCTGTCACCAAATAATTGATTAAAACACACTGTTTTGCAATGAAGGTCTACAGTAGCCTCAACAGCACTCTGTACGATAGCACAACTCCCATCAAGCTAGCTGGCTAGTTTAGTTACTCAAACATGCTGCTCCAACAGAGGGATGCTATGTTAGCTAGCTGGCTAGTTTAGTTACTGAAACACCCTGCTCAAACAGAGGGATGCTATGTTAGCTAGCTGGCAAGTTTAGTTACTCAAACACCCGGCTCAAACAGAGGGATGCTATGTTAGCTAGCTGGCTAGTTTAGTTACTCAAACACCCTGCTCCAACAGAGGGATGCTATGTTAGCTAGCTGGCTAGTTTAGTTACTGAAACACCCTGCTCAAACAGAGGGATGCTATGTTAGCTAGCTGGCAAGTTTAGTTGCTCAAACAGAGGGATGCTATGTTAGCTAGCTGGCTAGTTTATTTACTCAAACACCCGGCTCAAACATATAAACATATCTGAATTTGACCATTAGAAACTCTTGTTTGCAACTGTTGGACAAATTATTACACCCTAGATAAGCTATTTGCAGGCAAGAGTGTGCAAGGCGGTATTGAATGTGTCACTGTCCGTATGTCACCTACGTTGTAAACTTTCATTCATAGACTAGGTTGTAGCAACCTCATGATGGGTTTTGGGAAATTTTGAGTATCATGTAGTACCCTAAACCTATCGATGTTACATTGAACTGGGTGAATGGAATATGAATGACAGTCATCCAACATGCTGTAATAGAAATAAGGCCATGCTCATTAAAAAATAAATAATGGTCCTCCCTCATCTTAAACGGCATTTACGGCCACTGTTGTCTAGCAATGATCAACAACCAATTTGACGGAGCGTGAAGAAGTTGTAAAATAATAATGGGGAAATGTTGCACAATCCAGGTTTAGAAAGCTCTTAGAGACTTACCCAGAAAGACTCAACTGTAACCGCTGCTAAAAGGTGCTTCTATAAAGTATTGACTCGGGTGTGAATACTTACACTACCGGTCAACATATTTAGAACACCTAATCATTTAAGGGTTTTTCTTTAATTTGACTATTTTCTACATTGTAGACTAATAGTGAAGACATCAAAACTATGAAATAACACATATGGAATCATGTAGTAACCAAAAAAGTGTTAAACAAATCAAAATATGTTTTATATTTGAGATTCTTTAAATAGCCACCCTTTGCCTTGATGACAGCTTTGCACGCTCTTGTCATTCTCTCAACCAGCTTCACCTGGAATGCTTTTCCAACAGTCTTGAAGGAGTTCCCACATATGCTGAGCACTTGTTGGCTGCTTTTCCTTCACTCTGCGGTCCGACTCATCCCAAACCATCTCAATTTGGTTGAGGTTGGGGGATTGTGGAGGCCTGGTTATCTGATGCAGCAGTTACATCACTTTCCTTGGTAAATTAGCCCTTACACAGCCTGGAAGTGGGTCATTGTCCTGTTGAAAAACAAATGATAGTCCAACTAAGTTCAAACCAGATGGGATGGCGTATT
This sequence comes from Coregonus lavaretus, assembly GCF_964263955.1. NCBI lineage: Eukaryota > Metazoa > Chordata > Actinopteri > Salmoniformes > Salmonidae > Coregonus > Coregonus lavaretus. The sequence continues at coordinate 4,450,430 of NW_028161510.1, read as the reverse complement.
GCTGCAGAATGCTGGGGTAGCCATGCTGGTTAAGTGTGCCTTGAATTCTAAATAAATCACAGACAGTGTCACCAGCAAAGCACCCCCACACCATAACACCTCCTCCTCCATGCTTTACGGTGGGAAATACATATGCGGAGATCATCCGCCAAAGCCTATTCTCCCTCAGGAGACTGAAAATATTTGGCATGGGTCCTCAGATCCTCAAAAAATTACACAGCTGCACAATCGAGAGCATACTGACTGGTTGCATCTCAGACTGTTATGGCAACTGCTTGGCCTCCGACCGCAAGGCACGACAGAGGGTAGTGCGTACGGCCCAGTACATCACTGGGGCCAAGCTTCCTGCCATCCAGGACCTCTATACCAGGCGGTGTCAGAGGAAGGCCCTCAAAATTGTTAAAGACTCCAGCCACCCTAGTCATAGACTGTTCTCTCTGCTACCGCACGGCAAGCGGTACCGGAGTGCCAAGTCTAGGTCCAAAAGACTTCTCAACAGCTTCTACCCCCAAGCCATAAGACTCCTGAACAGCTAATCATGGCTACCCGGACTATTTACACTGCCCCCCCACCCCAGCTTTTTACGCTGCTGCTACTCTGTTAATTATTTATGCATAGTCACTTTAACTCTACCCACATGTACATATTACTTCAACTACCTCAACTAGCCGGTGCCCCCGCATATTGACTCTGCACCTGTACCCCCCTGTATATAAAGCCTCCCTACTATTATTTTATTTTACTTCTGCTCTTTTTTTCTCAACACTTTTTTGTTATTTTATTTATTCTACTTTTATTTTATTTTATTAAATGCACTGTTGGTTAAGGGCTGTAAGGAAGCATTTCACTGTAACGGTAATGTCTGCACCTGTTGTATTCGGTGCATTTGGCCAATAAGATTTGATTTGATTTGATCCGTTCACCCACACTGCGTCTCACACAGACACAGCGGTTTGAACCAAAAATCTCCAATTTGGACAAATTTCCACCGGTCTAATGTCCATTGCTGGTAACTCTAATGAACTTATCCTCTTCAGCAGAGGTAACTCTGGGTCTTCCATTCCTGTGGCGGTCCTCATGAGAGCCAGTTTCATCATATAGCTTGATGGTTTTTGTGAGTGCACTTTAAGAAACTTTCAAAGTTCTTGAAATTTTCCGGAGTGACTGATCTTCATGTCTTAAAGTAATGATGGACTGTCGTTTCCCTTTGCTTATGTGAGCTGTTCTTGCCATAATATGGACTTGGTCTTTTACCAAATATGGCTATCTTCTGTGTACCCCCCCCCCCCCCCCTTATCTTGTCACAACAAAACTGATTGAATCAAATGCATTAAGAAGGAAAGATATTCCACAAATTAACTTTGAAGAAGGCACACCTGTTTATTGAAATGCATTCCAGGTGACTACCTCATGAAGCTGGTTGAGAGAATGTCAAGAGTGTGCAAAGCTGTCATCAAGGCAAAGGGTGGCTATTTTGAAGAATCACAAATATTTTTTAGACCCCAGGAAGAGTAGCTGCTGCCTTGGGAGCAGCTAATGGGGATCCCTAATGAATACAAATACGTTTTTGGTTACTACATGATTCCATATGTGTTATTTCATAGTTTTGATGTCTTCACTATTATTCTACAATGTAGAGCATATTAAACATTTAGAAAAACCCTTGAATGAGTAGGTCTTCTAAAACTTTTGACTGGTAGTGTATGTAAATGAAAATGTTCTGTATTTAATTTAAATAGATTTATGCACAACAGCGTTCATTCCAAGCTGGGAGAGAGCACGAGGAGGGTTCATGTCATGCAGGTTCAGGTAGCAGCTACAGGACAGTTGGATATTATTTAAAACATCAATTGGTAGCTGATTAGTATGCATGGACAATTTATTTTAAAATCTACAATGTTTGAATGTCCAGTTTTAATTACTGAACAATAAATGACATTATTACCACCAACCAGCAGGCTATAAAATTGCAGCATTACTACACCTTGTATAGATTTCGTGTAATGTTAGGCCCCGTGTAGCTCAGTTGGTAGAGCATGTCGTTTGCAACACCAGGGTTGTGGGTTCGATTCCCACGGGGGGCCAGTATGAAAAAATAAATAAAACATATTCACTCACTAACTGTAAGGCCTACCAATAAACCTTTATCCATTAGCTAAAGCAAAGCTTTACATGCTCTTGAACCACAGGAACCCTATCATCGATTAATTAGGCATGAAGCCGCATAGACATGTCTCTATTTTAGCACGATGTACAGCGATCGGTTTGTGAGTGGATATCTGGCTGAAACATTCAATGTTATTTTATATATAGAGGCCCAAAGTCCAACCTTGCGGGGTCCAGAGAAACTGCGTTAACTTTTTCAGTCGAACGGAAGTGAAGGGGCAGTCACATGTTCTCTATTCTCCATTTTGTCTTGTGACGTTAGGCAGAGAGTCACATGTTGAAATATAACGTCTCGGTCCTCTACCTCCCTGATCTAAAAGGTCCGTAGACTAGAGATAAACATCTAGTTAACTTCGCCTGAACTCTGCAATCTACCATAAACACACGTTTCTACAATGAATCAGGTGAGATTTGATTAATTTAATCATTTTAATAACGGGTCTTTGTAGCCTGCTTCATGCTTTTACACTGCGCGCATTTAATGGTCCTTGACTTCTGGAAAATCATTTGTGTAGTTTAACTGGTTACTCGTAGCCAGGCCCGGCGGCAGGATGAACTCGGTAAGGGGGTATCAGAAATGACTAAGGTGGCACAACTATTTTCGCTTGCTGATAACACAGGATGGATAATAATCGATAGTACATTTACCCACAATGTATTTGCAGCCACGCACAGCAAGAATACAGGCTACTGTACCGCTTTACAAACATGGACAATTCATAAATAGCAAGTCATGACAACGCTACATGCACAATACCCAACAATCCAATGCAAAACAGTTGCTAATTACCGTAATAACACTTCCTCATGCCAATAAAATGCATTTCCAATCGCGGAAAGCAAACAATTTACAATGCACTACCAACGACTTAACGGTACCAAGCTGTCTTCCCACTAGAGTGCCATACTACGCTGCATATGATAACAGAAAATTACTATTCCATAGCTACGAGTTTATTTTAAAAAATGTTTTAGTAATTTAGTAGATGCTCTTATCCAGAGCGTCTTACAGTTAGTGAGTGCATACATTTTTCATAGTGCCCCCCGTGGGAATCGAACCCACATCACTGGCGTTGCAAGCTCTATGCCCTACCAATTGAGCTACACAGGGCAACAGTATAGCTACATCGTTACTCAACCATTGATCAAATGCCAGTTGAATCAGCTGCGCTTTCCTCCTGTGCAACATGCTCCGTCTGTGCTCACTGAATACGTTTTTCACTGTTGAAAAAGAGTTCTCGCAAGTTGCTGTGGATTCTCCAAATGTTAATCCCAGCTTCAATGCCATCATCACAGTAGACTTTGCTGTTAGAGGCCCGGAGTATCTCTCCAAAATGCTCTGCGTCTCCAGATCGGGCGATTTCAGTCTGTAGAAACTGGCGTGAGACAGTAAACTCAGCTTCCACAAAATCTCCTGAGATTAAGTCCAGCAGTGGTTTCACTTTTTCCACATCCATAAATGTTTCATTCTCTGGGTGCAAGGCACACAGGGCCTCAACGAGTTGGCTGTTTCGTTCATTAAATCTTGCTGACATTTCTCCCAGTACAGCATCCAGAGTGCTGAAAAACAGTCTGTTCCACTCCCTCTCATTGTCCTCTTCTAGCTGGCCCATTGTTGTTTCCACCACATATTCTTTCAGATTACTACTCACTACTCTTTGCCGTTTGCTTGGAGCGGGGGTGTCCAAGTGTGCTTGTATTTCTCCCATAACTCATCAAACTATATCTGCCTTGCAGGAATATTCCAGTCACCCTCTGCCTTTGAACCACGCGCCCGTTTTCTCCCACAGTACAGGCGGGTTGGGTATTTCCCCAGACAAACCTGCGCTGGCTCCTCATTACCGAGGTCGCCAGGCACTAACGGAGTCGTCGGTGCTTGTAATATACTGTCGGTGCTGCTACTAGGTTCGGTCTTGGCAGCTGCAGGCCCCTCCTCGGGTTGGTTACCTCCTATGTCACCAGGCTGCAACACGGTTGCTCAGGTGCCTTTGCTGCTGGGCTCGGCGGCCTTGGCCTCGGTGATTAGCGTCGGCCCAGCGGCCTTGCCTTTGGCCTCTGTGGCAGGCTTCTCCCCTCCGCTTTGATCCGATGCTGCCGTTGTGCCCTGGCGAAGCCACTTTCTAATATCCATCATACTATCATCTACCTACCTAATTTTTAACATTAGCTAAATTCCATCCAGCTGCGCGGTGATTTTTTTTTTTCTTCTTAGTATCCTAAGAACACAGCCAAGACAACGCAGGAGTGGCATCGGGACAAGTCTCTGAATGTTCTTGAGGGGCCCAGCCAGAGCCCGGACTTGAACCTGATCTAATATCTCTGGAGAAACCTGACAATATCTGTGCAGCAACAGGCCCCATCCAACCTGACAGAGCTTGAGAAACTCCCCAAATACAGGTGTGCCATGCTTATAGCGTCATACCCAAGAATACTCTAGGCTGTAATCGCTCTCAAAGCTACTTCAACAAAGTACCGAGTAAAGGGTCTGAATAATTATGTAAATGTGCATTTTTCAGTTTAATGTTTTATTTTTTTATACATTTGCAAACAGTTCTAAAAACCTGTTTTCACTTTGTCATTATGGGGTATTTGTGTGTAGATATGTAATTTTTTTAAACATCCATTTTAGAATAAGGCTGTAACATAACAATGGGGAAAAAGTCAAGGGGTCTGCATACTGTGAGTGCACTGCATGTCCAATGCATTCTCTCCAATAACATACAGAACAATGGAAGCTTTCAATTAGTCATCATCTCCCCCTGCTCTACTGGCTGCTGGTAGACATGGAATCTCTGCTTGAAACGTTTCCAATTGTCAGTTAGATTGCCTTTTAACTGCATAGGAGTAGGAGGACTAAGCCTATCCATGACAGGAAACACTTGGGGAACAGGTACAGTTTCAATTTCTCTTACTTCGGTAGGTTGCTCGTCAACAGATTCCAATGCATCTCGTTCTCTCTGCTGTCACGTTTTTTCTAGCTAGCGTCTTCGACTACTCACGTCTATTGACTTGTAGAATGTTTGCGTACATTTTCAGAGTTAGTGCTTTCTTTTCTCTGTCTCGTCATAGCGACTACCAATCTGACACCATGTTATGTTTGTTCCTTGTTTAATGACAACCCGGGGCGTAGGTTGAACTACTTTTAATAATCAGATACTACAGCTACCAATATCCTTGTGTAGCCACGGAAGGCATTATTCAACACCCCCACCCTCGCATTGCCTGCTGGGTAACGTAGTCTTAATGTTATTAACACACAACAACACACTCTGGTTTCATTATGGATTCGTTATATATTCATGACTGACAAATGGTTTTATAGCAAATAGCTCAAGTTGTTGATACCAGACATTTGCTTAATATCTATCAGTTATTTTGGTACTTTTGACATTTGACATTTTAACATTGTTGCGTAGGCCTACTGTAGCATATTATAATTAGTCTCTGACATCCCTGACCTAGGGAAACAGCACGTGGTCTGGGTAAAGTGGGGGGTTAAGGCCAATCCAGAGATCACTGGGGTTTTTTGTTGGTGTGGGCAAGTGCTTGGGCGGACTGAGATCTTTTGGAGCAATATGCACCTGTTGGTAACATGATATCCTCACCGTTCCATGTGTGGCCTAGACCCCCAAATAGCAATATTCACAATGGGGATAGCAGTGACTCTCCATTTGGGATAAAGCAAAAAATAATCCTGTTGAAAACATCACCACTGTTAGCTCATTTCAAAGAAATTGCATATTTGAATAATAGCTACATGTAATACAAGTTTAGGTTTGTATTACATTTACATAGTTTTGTGCCAGTTGGCTGTAGGCTACTCCACTAGCAGCTTGCCAGTTGGCTGTAGGCTACTCCACTAGCAGCTTGCCAGTTGGCTGTAGGCTATTCCACTAGCAGCTTGCCAGTTGGCTGTAGGCTACTCCACTAGCAGCTTGCCAGTTGGCTGTAGGCTACTCCACTAGCAGCTTGCCAGTTGGCTGTAGGCTACTCCACTAGCAGTTTGCCAGTTGGCTGTAGGCTACTCCACTAGCAGCTTGCCAGTTGGCTGTAGGCTACTCCACTAGCAGTTTGCCAGTTGGCTGTAGGCTACTCCACTAGCAGCTTGCCAGTTGGCTGTAGGCTACTCCACTAGCAGCTTGCCAGTTGGCTGTAGGCTACTCCACTAGCAGCTTGCCAGTTGGCTGTAGGCTACTCCACTAGCAGTTTGCCAGTTGGCTGTAGGCTACTCCACTAGCAGCTTGCCAGTTGGCTGTAGGCTACTCCACTAGCAGCTTGCCAGTTGGCTGTAGGCTACTCCACTAGCAGCTTGCCAGTTGGCTGTAGGCTACTCTACTAGCAGCTTACCAGTTGGCTGTAGGCTACTCTACTAGCAGCTTACTGAGTACACGGTTGCAGGTGGTCATTATTGTGGATTATTACGAATTGTCACATGTACAGGGTTGCAGATGGTCATTATTGCGAATAGTCACATGTACAGTGTTGTAGGTGGTCATTATTGTGGATTATTGCGAATAGTCACATGTACAGCGTTGCAGGTGGTCATTATTGGGGATTACTGTGAATAGCCAAATGTACAGTGGTGCAAGTGGTCATTATTGGGGATTATTGCGAATAGTCACATGTACAGGGTTGCAGGTGGTCAGTATTGTTGATTTTGGGAATAGTCAAATGTACAGGGTTGCAGGTGGTCATTATTGGGAATAGTCACATGTACAGTGTTGCAGGTGGTTATTATTGGGAATACTCACGTACAGGGTTGCAGGTGGTCATTATTGGGAAAAGTCACATGTACAGGGTTGCAAGTGGTCATTTTTGGGAATAGTCACATGTACAGACAGGGTTACAGGTGGTCATTATTGGGAATAGTCACATGTACAGGGTTGCAGGTGGTCATTATTGGGTATAGTCACATGTACAGGGTTGCAGGTGGTCATTATTGGGATTAGTCACATTTTCAGGGTTGCAGGTGGTCATTATTGGGAATAGTCACATGTACAGGGTTGCAGGTGGTCATTATTGGGAATAGTCACATGTACAGTGTTGCAGGGGTCATTATTGGGAATAGTCACATGTACAGGGTTGCAGGTGGTCATTATTCAGGATTATTGTTGATAGTAACATGTTCAGGGTTGCAGGTGGTCATTATTGAGGATTGTGAATAGTCACATGTACAGGGTTGCGGGTGGTCATTATTGGGAATAGTCACATGTACAGGGTTGCAGGTGGTCATTATTGGGAATAGTCACATGTATAGGGTTGCAGGTGATCATTATTGGGAATAGTCACATGTACAGGGTTGCAGTTTGGCATTATTGGGAATAGTCACATGTACAGGGTTGCAGGTGGGGATGAATTACAAAAAATTATAATCAAATCTCTTTCAATCCCACTTTTTAAAGCAACAAAATGTGAAAAAGTTATAGTGGGTGTAGACTTTCCATAGGCACTGTATAGCCTAATAATATTTAGGAAGTTAATTTCCTTGGGAAGATAACTGCCGTGCTTTTCCGTCCATTCATATAAAGACTGCTGTATTTAATTGAGACCAAACGCTCACCTGATCTGGCACGCCCAACTAGGAGAGGAGAGGTATGGCTGCTGAACTAGGAGAGGAGAGGTATGGCTGCTGAACTAGGAGAGGAGAGGTATGGATGCTGAACTAGGAGAGGAGAGGTATGGCTGCTGAACTAGGAGAGGAGAGGTATGGCTGCTGAACTAGGAGAGGAGAGGTATGGCTGCTGAACTAGGAGAGGAGAGGACTCTGAACTGGAACTTGAAGCAGCAAGAAAGATGAGCGGTCTGTTGCACTTTCTCTTGACCTACGTTTTGCATGTTGGATATAGCCTGTCTTTTAGGAGCGGGAATATTTTCAGTCAGAGACAAATAAATGGATAATTAATATATATTGAAAAGGAGAAGACTCAACGCTCGTTCCCCATATTGCGCCTTTTGCTTTATTTTTATAATCACATTTTGGGATTTCACCTCGACTCACGTTGGTTGAGCGTCCCCAACTTCTTTCTATTAACAGATACTGTAGTAAACTATAGCCTAATTACATTTAAGTGAATTTCCTTGGAAAGATAACTGCCACGTGATTTATTCGCCCATTCATAGGTAGCCTTGTAGGCTAGTGTGTGAATAATTTGACAGAGGTGCTTTTAGTACAATAGCTAGGCTAACGCATACACAGCAGAAAGACACAGTTTCCAAATAATCTGCGGGACAAGTATATTTATCACCATGTTTTCTGTTTGACCGCCCTCAACATGAAAAATACGGACCGCGCTGCAATGATCTCTGTCGGAGCCCGCTGCCCTCTACCTCCAAACGTCTTTGTTGTACCATTTGAAAGTGGAAATAAATATATACAGTACCAGTCAAAAGTTTGGACACACCTACTCATTCAAGGGTTTTTCTTTATTTTTACTATTTTTTACATTGTAGAATAATAGTGAAGACATCAAAACCTATGAAATAACACTTAAGGAATGATGTAGTAACCAAGAAAGTGTTAAACAAATGAAAATATATGTGATGTTTGAGATTCTTCAAATAGCCACCCTTTGCCTTGATGACAGCTTTGCCCAGTCTTGGCATTCTCGCAATCAGCTTCATGATGTAGTCACCTGGAATGTATATTTGATTTGTTTAACACTTTGTTGGTTACAACATCATTCCATATGTGTTATTTCATAGTTTTGATGTCTTCATTATTATTCTACAATGTAGAAAATAGTAAAAATAAAAACCTTGAATGTGTAGGTGTCCAAACTTTTGACTGGTACTGGATGTTATTAAATTTTAGTACATTTGTCAGCCAAAACATGAAACCCACCCTTTTTTTCATGTGTTCTATCGCAAACTGTCATAAACATAAAGCTTTCCAACGTAGCATCAACTATCCAACTATCCAAAGCCACATTGACATTTTAAATTAGCACATCAATTACAAAAAATAATAATTTAATATATTTAAATCACATATTGTAACGTAACAAAATGTGAAAAAGATTCAAGGGAGTGCAGACGTTCTAAAGGCAATGTATTATATTAGGTTATGATTTCAAAATAGTCTCTGATGCATATCCTGTAGATCAGATCAAATATCCTGTAGATCACATCAAGGAACGCTGTCTATACTTCCATCTCTTTGGTTATTTGCTGATTCCATCGCCAGCAATGCCCAAAAATATTCTTGGAATTCTCACATTGAAACGTAATTGGTGTCTAAAATAAAAATAAGCTAAATCAATTTGCCCTTTTTCCCGATAGGGAATGTCCTATTGGTCTGAAGTGTAAGATATTGGTTTCTCCCGTGGGAGCCCCGGGTTCATATTGTGCGTGTTACATACAGTTACAATATTTGAGCGCTGCAAATCTGCGTAGCAAGCAAACAGACAATGTGTATTATTTTTAACATGCTGTGAAAGTGGTACTCTCTTTTAGGAATGGGTAATCGTTTACAAGTTGCAAACTATATCATAAACCCATTGTTGAAAACCACATTTTTCATTTTCTCTGGTTTGGTAACTCTTGTTGTTCAACGGACCGGAATGAAGAAGCAGAGTTTGGAAAAAATGTATTTGGTGTCCATTAAGTCTTAAACAGCAAGGGGGCATTGTTTCCACTCCGTTGTGGCCGTCCCCATTTAAATGCAAGACCTCATCATACCATTGTTGTGTTGTTTTACCCTCAGTGTACTAACATGAGAACTCCACTACCCTCTTTTTGGGATTTACAGGAAACACCTATCCCACCCCCCTCCTCCCTCCAACCCTCCTCCCCCCTCCCCCTCTTGGGGTCCCCAGGTCGTGCCTCTCCTGGTAACTTACTGCTGGGTCTGAAGAGGGTGTCTTTGCTGCTGGTCGACTCCAGGAAAACACCGGGACTGAGTGGGTTTATACTCTTACATACATTTATTTTGGGACACTCCCTAGATGTCCTTAATTACCATTAAATACAACTAACTGTCTCTCTTTGTTTCACAGGGGACAGCCCTAACCGTCGCTCTCTCAGTACAAGGGGCTTATCATCTGGGGAAGCTAACCGACATCATGATACTGACGAGGTAGAGAAGAGTCTCTCCAGATCAGAACACCTCAAGAAACACCAGCAGAGACTTACAGGGAAGAAACCTCACCGCTGCTTTGACTGTGGAAAGAGTTTCACCTCTTCAGCAAATCTTAAAACACACAAGAGAATACACACAGGAGAGAAGCCTTACCACTGCTCAGACTGTGGAAAGAGCTTAACCACTTCAAACGGACTTCTAGTACACCAGAGAACACACACAGGAGAGAAGCCTTTTGGTTGTGATCAGTGTGGGAAGAGATTCACTCAGTCAGGAAGCCTGGCTTTACACAAAAGAATACACACAGGAGAGAAGCCTTACCACTGCTCAGACTGTGGAATGAACTTAACCACTTCAAACTGACTTCTAGTACACCAGAGAACACACACAGGAGAGAAGTCTTTTGGTTGTGATCAGTGTGGGAAGAGATTCACTCGGTCAGGACACCTGGCTGGACACAAGAGAACACACACAGGAGAGACACCTTATAGCTGTGATCAGTGTGGGAAGAGATTCACTCATTCAGGAAACCTGGCTTTACACAAGAGAATCCACACAGGAGAGAAGCCTTACAGCTGTGATCATTGTGGGAAGAGATTCACTCAGTCAGGAAGCCTGGTTGAACACAAGAGAATACACACAGGAGAGAAGCCTTACCACTGCTCAGACTGTGGAATGAGCTTAACCACTTCAAAAGGACTTCTACAACACAAGAGAACACACACAGGAGAGAAACCTTATAGCTGTGATCAATGTGGGAAGATTTTCACTCAGTCAGGGCACTTGGCTAGACACAAGAGAAAACACCACACTGTTGGGTAACCTTTCCACTTTTGTTAGCTCAGTCCAGTTAATGGTAGACTAGTGTACACACACCGGAGAGAAGCCCTACAGGGTGAGTTTTGCCACCTCAAGCGTTCTTAATGTGGCCTTCCTTAGTGTAATTTGATGTACTGTCAACAAGGGGTCCACCCTCTGATAACTTTAACTATCCATTATTTCCAGATTTCTATTAATTGCAATGTGAGTGAAATAGTCTGTGTTTGAATGGTGTGGGCGTACGTACCCCAACAACATAATGGTGTGGGTGTTTCCCAACAACAGGATTGGTCAGCTCAGAGAAAGCAGGGCGGTAGCTCCTCCCCATCTCTCTGCAAGTCTATCGTTAGGGTTAAGGCAAGGGTCCGTTTAACATGTTGACTAGTTGGGATGTGGTCAGAAAAGTCCCTTAAGTCGCTGCCGTCCCACAGTCTGTTGACAGATGCTATGATACCAGTTAAGTCTGTTCACCAGAGATTACAGAAATGTTGGCAGGTAGATTTCTTTGGTTTGCTTAGCGAGCAAGCTAGAGGGATCTGAAGACTGATAACAATGTCTGAGGACAATTCACCATCACCATGATCAACCCTGTCTACCATCCATCTCACCATCACCATGATCAACCCTGTCTACCATCCAACTCACCATGATCAACCCTGTCTACCATCCAACTCACCATGATCAACCCTGTCTACCATCCAACTCACCATCACCATGATCAACCCCGTCTACCATCCAGCTCACCTTATTTTGAAATGACATGATATTGTTTGGCAGAATGAACACAATGTAGTGAATATTTTCCCAAACTGCGTTACCCACTCCCGTCAGCAGATGACGATGTGAGTCTTTCAAGAGCGGACTCATCAGCCGCCTCGGTAGCTTGCTAGCAAGCAAAGAAACCACAAAGTTTGCTGCTTTATTGTTTTTAGATATTTTTCTCAGATGTTACTATGGTATACTGAAGTATAATTACAAGCATTCCATAAGTGTCAAAGGCTTTTATTGACAATTACATTAAGTTTATGCAATGAGTTAATATTTGCAGTGTTGACACTTCTATTTCAAGACCTCTGCAATGGCATGCTGTCAACTAACTTCTGGGCCACATCCTGACTGATGGCAGCCCATTCTTGCCTAATCAATGCTTGGTGTTTGTCAGAATTGGTGGGTTTTTGTTTGTCCACCCGCCTCTTGCGGATTGACCACAAGTTCTCAATGGGATTAAGGTCTGGGGAGTTTCCTGGCCCATGGACCCAACATTTCGATGTTTTGTTCCCCGAGCCACTTAGTTATCACTTTTGCCTTATGGCAAGGTGCTCCATCATGCTGGAAAAGGCATTGTTCGTCACCTAACTGTTCTTGGATGGTTGGGAGAAGTTGCTCTCTGAGGATGTGTTGTTACCATTCTTTATTCATGGCTGTGTTCTTAGGCAAAATTGTGAGTGAGCCCACTCCCTTGGCTGAGAAGAAACCCCACACATGAATGGTCTCAGGATGCTTTACTGTTGGCATGACACAGGACTGATGGTAGCGCTCACCTTGTCTTCTCCGGACAAGCTTTTTTCCGGATGCCCCAAACAATCGGAAATGGGATTCATCAGAGAAAATGACTTTACCCCAGTCCTCAGCAGTTCAATCCCTGTACCTTTTGCAGAATATCAGTCTGTTCCTGAGCATGCTCTGCACTGGTGGTGCCCTGATCCCGCAGCTGAATCAACTTTAGGAGACGGTCCTGGCGCTTGATGGATTTTCTTGGCTGCCCTGAAGCCTATTTCACAACAATTGAACCTCTTTCCTTGAAGTTCTTGATGATCCGATAAATGGTTGATTTAGGTGCAATCTTACTAGCAGCAATATCCTTGCCTGTGAAGCCATTTTTGTGCAAATCAATGATGACGGCACGTGTTCCCTTGCAGGTAACCATGGTTAGCAGAGGAAGAACAATGATTTCAAGCACCACCCTCCTTTTTAAAGCTTCCAGTCTGTTATTCTAACTCAATCAGCATGACAGGGTGATCTCCAGCCTTGTCCCCCTCAACACACTCACTTGTGTTAACGAGAGAATCACTGGCATGATGTCAGCTGGTCCTTTTGTGGCAGAGCTGAAATGCAGTGGAAATGTTTTTGGGGGATTAAGTTCATTTTCATGTTAAAATGCAATTAATTGCAATTCATCTGATCACTCTTCATAACAGTCTGGAGTATATGCAAATTTCCATCATAACTGAGGCAGCAGACTTTGAACATTTATATTTGTGTCATTCTCAAAACTTCTGACCACGACTGTATATTAACAGCAGGGTTTTAAACACAGTCTGTGTGCTTACTAGTTATTACATGTCATATACAGTTGAAGTCGGAAGATTACGTACACTTAGGTTGGAGTCATTGAAACTCGTTTTTCAACCACTCCACAAATTTCTTGTTAACAAACTATAGTTTTGGCAAGTCGGTTAGGACATCTAGTTTGTGCATGACAACAATTCTTTACAAACAGATTATTTCACTTATAATTCACTATATCACAATTCCAGTGGGTCAGAAGTTTACATACACTTAGTTGACTGTGCCTTTAAACAGCTTGGAAAATTCCAGAAAATGATGTCATGGCTTTAGAAGCTTCTGAAAGGCTAATGTACATAATTTGAGTCAATTGGAGGTGTACCTGTGGATGTATTTCCAGGCCTACCTTCAAACTCAGTGCCTCTTTGCTTGACATCATGAGAAAATGAAAAGAAATCAGCCAAGACCTCAGAAAAAACATTGTAGACCTCCACAAGTCTGGTTCATCCTTAGGAGCTATTTGCAAACACCTGAAGGTACCACGTTCATCTGTACAAACAATAGTATGCAAGTATAAACACCATGGGACCACGCAGCCGTCATACCGCTGAGGAATGATACGCGTTCTGTCTCCTAGAGATGAACGTACTTTGGTGTGAAAAGTGCAAATCAATCCCAGAACAACAGCAAAGGACCTTGTTAAAGATGCTGGAATTAACAGGTACAAAAGTATCTATATCCACAGTAAAACGAGTCCTATATCAACATAACCTGAAAAGCCGCTCAGCAAGGAAGAGGCCATTGCTGCAAAACCGGCATAAAAAAGCCAGACTACGGTTTGCAACTGCACATAGGGACAAAGATTGTACTTTTTGGAGGGGGTGGGGGTCGCTTGCAAGCTGAAGAACACCATCCCAACCGTGAAGCACGGGGGTGGCAGCATCATGCTGTGGGGGTGATTTGCTGCAGGAGGGACTGGTGCACTTCACAAAATAGATGGCATCATGAGGAAGGAACATTATGTGGATATATTGAAGCAACATCTCAAGACATCAGTCAGGAAGTTAAAGCTTGGTTGCAAATAGGTCTTCCAAATGGACAATGACCCCAAGCATACTTCCAAAGTTGTGGCAAAATGGCTTAAGTACATCAAAGTCAAGGTATTTGAATGGCCATCACAAAGCCCTGACCTCAATCCTATAGAACATTTGTGGGCAGAACTGAAAACGCATGTTCGAGCAAGGAGGCCTACAAACCTGACTCAGTTACACCAGCTCTGTCAGGAGGAATGGGCCAAAATTCACCCATCTTATTGTGGGAAGCTTGTGGAAGTCTACCCGGAATGTTTGACCAAAGTTAAACAATTTAAAGGCAATGCTAGCAAATACTAATTGAGTGTATGTAAACTTCTGACCCACTGGGAATGTGATGAAAGAAATAAAAGCTGAAATAAATCATTCTCTCTACTATTATTCTGACATTTCACATTCTTAAAATAAAGTGGTGATCCTAACTGACCTAAAACAGGGAATTTTTACTAGGATTAAATGTCAGGAATTGTGAAAAACTGAGTTTAAATGCATTTGGCTAAGGTGTATGTAAACTTCCGACTTCAACTGTATATGTTGTCAGTCAGCTAGCTTGTTAAGATAGCATTAGCGTAGTGCTAGGCTAGTTTTAAACACAACAAACATACAAACCAAAACATTGGTGCTATTTTGACCATTTTGTGTATATTAACAGCAGGGTTATAAACACACAGTCTGTGTGCTTACTAGTCATATATATATCTTGTTATTCAGCTTTTTAAGATAATTAGCATTAGCGTAGTGCTAGGCTAACTAGCTAGCCAACTAACGTCCACAACCAGGAGCTCAATAAGCTACTCGCCCCGTACAAAAGAAGAGGTCTGCTGGTTGGAGAAAAAAGCTCTGGGGCTGAACATTGTCGTGAAAGAGGAAGAGGAGGATATCACAGTGAAAGGGGAGGAGGGGGAGATGACTGTCACAGTGAAAGGGGAGGAGGGGGAGATGACTGTCACAGTGGAAGGGGAGGAGGGGGAGATGACTGTCACAGTGGAAGGGGAGGAGGGGGAGATGACTGTCACAGTGAAAGGGGAGGAGGGTGAGATAACTGTCACAGTGAAAGGAGAGGAGGGGGAGATGACTGTCACAGTGAAAGGGGAGGAGGGGGAGATGACTGTCAGTGAAAGGAGAGGAGGGGGAGATGACTGTCACAGTGAAAGGGGAGGAGGGGGAGATGACTGTCACAGTGAAAGAGGAGGAGGAGGATGGATATCTGATTAACAGCAGTGAGTTTTGTCTTGGGGAGAGTCAGAAAGCTCTGATTAGAGAAAAGGCCTGCAGTGTCACTGGCCTTTTTAACTATCCCAAAGCCTAGGACCAAGAGGCATGGAGAGGCAGCCTTTAGTTACTATGCCTCCCAGCCTCTGGAATAGCCAGAGAACCTGAGGGGGAACGAAACTGTGGCATTTAAAAAAAGAGATCTTAAAACACACCTTTTTAGTGGTGCTTTTCCTCAGGGTGCTTTTTAGTCGTGCATTTTTTATTGTAATTCTTTAGTTTTTTTTATCCTCTTATATTTGTGTAGTAAATATTTAGTTTTATTTTAATAGTTTTTATTAGTTTTTTTGCTGTGAAGCACATTGTGTTCAATTCCATGTCTGAAATGTGCTGTATAAATAAAGCTTGATTTGATTCTCTATGGTGTTATTAGAGCCCTAATATTGAGTTAGGCCTATAAGGTAAGATAGACTGATATGATTGAAATCTCTATGGTGTTATTGAATTTAAACAACAAGGCACTCAACCCCGTGGATTATTGTACAACTAATAGCTGTTCTCTAACATGACGAATAACACACAACTAACGTTGCCGGAGAGATTCAACCACAAAGACCAGGGAAGTTTTCCAATGCCTCGCAAAGAAGGGCACCTATGGGTAGACGACATTGAATATTCCTTCATTCATTACACTTTGGATGGTGTATCAATATACCCAGCCTCTACAAAGATAGAGACATCCTTCCTAACTCAGTTGCCGGAGAGGAAGGAAACCCCCAGGGATTTCACCATGAGGCTAATGCTGACTTTTAAACAGTTACAGAGTTTAATGGCTGTGATAGGAGAAAACTGAGAATGGATCAACAACATTGTAGTTACTCCACAATACTACCTAACCTAAATGACAGAGTGAAAAGAAGGAAGCCTGTACATAATAAAAATATTCCAAAACATGCATCCTGTTTGCAACAAGGAACTAAAGTAATAATGCAAAAAAATGTGGCAAAGCAATTAACTTTTTGTCCTGAATACAAAGTGTTATGTTAGGGGCAAATCCAATCGAACACATTACTGACTACCACTTTTCAAATGTTCAAGCTTAGTGGTGGCTGCATCATGTTATGGGTATGTTGTAATCATTAAGGACTGGGGAGTTTTTCAGGATAAAAATAAATGGAATGATGCTAAGCACAGGCAAGATCCTAGAGGAAAACCTGGTTCAGTCTGCTTCCACCAGACACTGGGAGATGCATTCACCTTTCAGCAGGACAATAACCTAAAACACAAGGCCAAATCTACGCTGGAGTTGCTTACCAAGAAGATAATAATAAATTGGTCATTTAGCAGACGCTCTTATCCAGAGCGACTTACAGGAGCAATTAGGGTTAAGTGCCTTGCTCAAGTGCACATCGACAGATTTTTCACCTAGTCGGCTCGGGGATTAGAACCAGCGACCTTTCGGTTACTGGCACAACGCTCTTAACCACTAAGCTACCTGCCGCCCATAATGAATGTTCCTGAGTGGCCGAGTTACAATTTTGACTTAAATCTACTTGAAAATCTATGGCAAGACCTGAAAATGGTTGTCTAGCAGTGGAGGCTCCTCTGAGTAGGAAAGGGATGAGAACCATCCTCCTCAGTGAATTTCATAAAAATGGTAAAACATTGAAAAAGTCATCCTTTATAGATAAAACTATACTAAATATATTCACCTGTCACCAAATAATTGACTAAAACACACTGTTTTGCAATGAAGGTCTACAGTATCCTCAACAGCACTCTGTACGATAGCACAACTCCCATCAAGCTAGCTGGCTAGTTTAGTTACTCAAACACGCTGCTCCAACAGAGTGATGCAATGTTAGCTAGCTGGCTAGTTTAGTTACTCAAACACCCTGCTCCAACAGAGGGATGCTATGTTAGCTAGCTGGCTAGTTTAGTTACTCAAACACCCGGCTCAAACAGAGGGATGCTATGTTAGCTAGCTGGCTAGTTTAGTTACTCAAACACCCAGCTCAAACAGAGGGATGCTATGTTAGCTAGCTGGCTAGTTTAGTTACTGAAACACCCTGCTCCAACAGAGGGATGCTATTTTAGCTAGCTGGCAAGTTTAGTTACTCAAACACCCGGCTCAAACAGAGGGATGCTATGTTAGCTAGCTGGCTAGTTTATTTACTCAAACACCCGGCTCAAACATATAAACATATCTGAATTTGACCATTAGAAACTCTTGTTTGCAACTGTTGGACAAATTATTACACCCTAGATAAGCTATTTGCAGGCAAGAGTGTGCAAGGCGGTATTGAGTCACTGTCCGTATGGCACCTATGTTGTAAACTTTCGTTCATATACTAGGTTGTAGCAACCTCATGATGGGTATTGGGAAATGTTGAGTATCATGTAGTACCCTAAACCTATCGATGTTACATTGAACTGGGTGAATGGAATATGAATGACAGTCATCCAACATGCTGTAATAGAAATAAGGCCATGCTCATTAAAAAATAAATAATGGTCCTCCCTCATCTTAAACGGCATTTACGGCCACTGTTGTCTAGCAATGATCAACAACCAATTTGACGGAGCTTGAAGAATTTGTAAAATAATAATGGGGAAATGTTGCACAATCCAGGTTTAGAAAGCTCTTAGAGACTTACCCAGAAAGACTCAGCTGTAACCGCTGCTAAAAGGTGCTTCTATAAAGTATTGACTTGGGTGTGAATACTTACACTACCGGTCAACATATTTAGAACACCTAATCATTTAAGGGTTTTTCTTTAATTTGACTATTTTCTACATTGTAGACTAATAGTGAAGACATCAAAACTATGAAATAACACATATGGAATCATGTAGTAACCAAAAAAAGTGTTAAACAAATCAAAATATGTTTTATATTTGAGATTCTTCAAATAGCCACCCTTTGCCTTGATGACAGCTTTGCACACTCTCAACCAGCTTCACCTGGAATGCTTTTCCAACAGTCTTGAAGGAGTTCCCACATATGCTGAGCACTTGTTGGCTGCTTTTCCTTCACTCTGCGGTCCGACTCATCCCAAGCCATTTCAATTTGGTTGAGGTTGGGGGATTGTGGAGGCCTGGTTATCTGATTCAGCAGTTACATCACTTTCCTTGGTAAATTAGCCCTTACACAGCCTGGAAGTGGGTCATTGTCCTGTTGAAAAACAAATGATAGTCCCACTAAGTTCAAACCACTTGGGATGGTGTATTGCTGCAGAATGCTGTGGTAGCCATGCTGGTTAAGTGTGCCTTGAATTCTAAATAAATAACAGACAGTGTCACCAGCAAAGCACCCCCACACCATAACAACTCCTCCTCCATGCTTTACGGTGGGAAATACACATGCGGAGATCATCCGCCAAAGCCTATTCCCCCTCAGGAGACTGAAAATATTTGGCATGGGTCCTCAGATCCTCCAAAAATTACACAGCTGCACAATCGAGAGCATACTGACTGGTTGCATCTCAGACTGTTATGGCAACTGCTTGGCCTCCGACCACAAGGCACGACAGAGGGTAGTGCGTACGGCCCAGTACATCACTGGGGCCAAGCTTCCTGCCATCCAGGACCTCTATACCAGGCGGTGTCAGAGGAAGGCCCTCAAAATTGTTAAAGACTCCATCCACCCTAGTCATAGACTGTTCTCTATGCTACCGCACGGCAAGCGGTACCGGAGTGCCAAGTCTAGGTCCAAAAGACTTCTCAACAGCTTCTACCCCCAAGCCATAAGACTCCTGAACAGCTAATCATGGCTACCCGGACTATTTGCACTGCCCCCCCCCCCCCCCACCCCAGCTTTTTACGCTGCTGCTACTCTGTTAATTATTTATGCATAGTCACTTTAACTCTACCCACATGTACATATTACTTCAACTACCTCAACTAGCCGGTGCCCCCGCACATTGACTCTGCACCTGTACCCCCCTGTATATAAAGCCTCCCTACTATTATTTTGTTTTACTTCTGCTCTTTTTTTCTCAACACTTTTTTGTTATTTTATTTATTCTACTTTTTATTTATTTAATTAAATGCACTGTTGGTTAAGGGCTGTAAGTAAGCATTTCACTGTAATGTCTGCACCTGTTGTATTCGGTGCATTTGGCCAATAAGATTTGATTTGATTTGATCCGTTCAGCCACACTGCGTCTCACACAGACACAGCGGTTTGAACCAAAAATCTCAAATTTGGACTACAGACCAAAGGACAAATTTCCACCGGTCTAATGTCCATTGCTGGTAACTCTAATGAACTTATCCTCTTCAGCAGAGGTAACTCTGGGTCTTCCATTCCTGTGGTGGTCCTCATGAGAGCCAGTTTCATCATAGAGCTTGATGGTTTTTGTGACTGCACTTTAAGAAACTTTCAAAGTTCTTGAAATTTTCCGGAGTGACTGATCTTCATGTCTTAAAGTAATGATGGACTGTCGTTTCCCTTTGCTTATGTGAGTTGTTCTTGCCATAATATGGACTTGGTCTTTTACCAAATATGGCTATCTTCTGTATACCCCCCCTTACCTTGTCACAACAAAACTGATTGAATCAAACGCATTAAGAAGGAAAGAAATTCCACAAATTAACTTTGAAGAAGGCACACCTGTTTATTGAAATGCATTCCAGGTGACTACCTCATGAAGCTGGTTGAGAGAATGTCAAGAGTGTGCAAAGCTGTCATCAAGGCAAAGGGTGGCTACTTTGAAGAATCACAAATAGTTTTTAGACCCCAGGAAGCGTAGCTGCTGCCTTGGGAGCAGCTAATGGGGATCCCTAATGAATACAAATACGTTTTTGGTTACTACATGATTCCATATGTGTTATTTCATAGTTGTGATGTCTTCACTATTATTCTACAATGTAGAGCATATTAAAAATTTAGAAAAACCCTTGAATGAGTAGGTGTTCTAAAACTTTTGACTGGTAGTGTATGTAAATGATATTTTTCTGTATTTAATTTAAATAGATTTATGCACAACAGCGTTCATTCCAAGCTGGGAGAGAGCACGAGAAGGGTTCATGTCATGCAGGTTCAGGTAGCAGCTACAGGACAGTTGTATATTATTTAAAACATCAATTGGTAGCTGATTAGTAGGCATGGACAATTTATTTTAAAATCTGCAATATTTGAATGTCCAGTTTTAATTACTGAACAATAAAATGACATTATTACCACCAGCCAGCAGGCTATAAAATTGCATAATTACTACACCGTGTATAGATTTCGTGAAATGTTAGGCCCCGTGGGTTCGATTCCCATGGGGGCCAGTATGAAAAAAATTATAAAACATATTCACTCACTAACTGTAAGTCGCTCTGGATAAGAGTGGCGCAGTGGTCTAAGGCACTGCATAGCAGTGCTAGCTGTGCCACTAGAGATCCTGGTTCGAATCCAGGCTCTGTCATAGCTGGTCGCGACCGGGAGACCCATGGGGCGGCGCACAATTGGCCCAGCGTCGTCCAAGGTACGGGAGGGAATGACCGGCAGGGATGTAGCTCAGTTTGTAGAGCATGGCGTTTGCAACGCCAGGGTTGTGGGTTCGATTCCCACAGGGGGTATGAAAAAAAAATACTGTCTGGATAAGAGCGTCTGCTAAATGACTAAAATGTAATGTGCTAAATGACTAAAATGTTTAACATGAGAAAATGACGACCAAATAGAGGCCTACCTATAAAGCAAAGCTTTACATTCTCTTGCACCACAGGAACCCTATCATCGATTCATTAGGCATGAAGCCGCATAGACATGTCTCTATTTCAGCACGATGTACAGCGATCGGTTTGTGAGTGGCTGTCTGGCTGAAACATTCAATGTTATTTTATACATAGAGGCCCAAAGTACAACCTTGCGGGGTCTAGAGAAACTGCGTTAACTTTAGAAAATGAGCTACTAAAAGCAGAAGGCTTCCTACGACTGGAGTATTATTTGAATGTTGGCCGAATCCCAACGTTTCAGTTGAACGGAAGTGAAGGCGGAGCCTGGCTCTTTTCTCTTGTGACTTTATGCTCCGTGCAGAGTAGAACACCAGACAACATGATTGAACAAAGGAGGAATGTTAAAATGATATCGGACGGTAACTTTTGAAAATGAGCTAAGCAGACTACTGCTGGAGTATTATTTGTATGTTGGCGGAATTTTTCAGTCGAACAGAAGTGAAGGTGGAGTCACGTGTTCTCTATTCTCCATTTTGTCTTGTCATGTTGAAATATAACGTCTCGGTCCTCTACCTCCCTGATCTAAAAGGTCCATAGACTAGAGATACACATCTAGTTAACTTCGCCTGAACTCTGCAATCGACCATAAACACACGTTTCTACAATGAAACAGGTGAGTTTAGAATAATTTAATAATTTTTATAACCGGTCTTTGTAGCCTGCTTCATGCTTTTACACTGCGCGCATTTAATGGTCCTTGACTTTTGGAAAATCATTTGTGTAGTTTAGCTGGTTACTCGTAGCCAGGCCCGGCGGCAGGATGAACTCGGCAAGGGGCATCAGAAATGACTAAGGGGGCACAACTATTTTCGCTTGCTGATAACACAGGATGGATAATAATCGATAGTACATTTACACACAATGTATTTGCAGCCACGCACGGCTGTCTTGCAGCAAGAATACAGGCTACTGCACCGCTTTACAAACATGGACAATTCATAAATAGCAAGTCATGACAACGCTACACAGCTACATGCACAATACCCAACAATCCAATGCAAAACAGTTGCTAATTACCGTAATAACACTTCCTCATCCCAATAAAATGCATTTCCAATCGCGGAAAGCAAACAATTTACAACGCACTACCAACGACTTAACGGTACCAAGCTGTCTTCCCACTAGAGTGCCATACTACGCTGCATATGATAACAGAAAATTACTATTCCATAGCTACGAGTTTATTAAAAAAATGTTTTAGTCATTTAGTAGATGCTCTTATCCAGAGCGACTTACAGTTAGTGAGTGCATGCATTTTTCATACTGCCCCCCGTGGGAATCGAACCCACATCACTGGCGTTGCAAGCTCCATGCCCTACCAATTGAGCTACACGGGGCAACACTATAGCTACATCGTTACTCAACCATTGATCAAATGCCAGTTGAATCAGCTGCGCTTTCCTCCTGTGCAACTGAGCTCCTTGGTCTTCATTGTGCCGCTTGCTTGGTGGTGCTCCTTGCTTAGTGGTGTTGCAGACTCTGGGGCCTTTCAGAACAGGTGTATATATACTGAGATCATGTGACACTTAGATTGCACACAGGTGGACTTTATTTAACTAATTATGTGACTTCTGAAGGTAATTGGGTGCACCAGATCTTATTTAGGGATTTCATAGCAAAGGGGGTCTCATCATCACAGTAGACTTTGCTGTTAGAGGCCCGGAGTATCTCTCCAAAATGCTCTGCGTCTCCAGATCGGGCGATTTCAGTCTGTAGAAACTGGCGTGAGACAGTAAACTCAGCTTCCACAAAATCTCCTGAGATTAAGTCCAGCAGTGGTTTCACTTTTTCCACATCCATAAATGTTTCATTCTCTGGGTGCAAGGCACACAGGGCCTCAACGAGTTGGCTGTTTCGTTCATTAAATCTTGCTGACATTTCTCCCAGTACAGCATCCAGAGTGCTGAAAAACAGTCTGTTCCACTCCCTCTCATTGTCCTCTTCTAGCTGGCCCATTGTTGTTTCCACCACATATTCTTTCAGATTACTACTCACTACTCTTTGCCGTTTGCTTGGAGTGGGGGTGTCCAAGTGTGCTTGAATTTCTCCCATAACTCATCAAACTATATCTGCCTTGCAGGAATATTCCAGTCACCCTCTGCCTTTGAACCACGCGTCCGTTTTCTCCCACAGTACAGGCGGGTTGGGTATTTCCCCAGACAAACCTGCGCTGGCACCTCATCACCGAGGTCGCCAGGCACTAACGGAGGCGTCGGTGCTTGTAATATACTGTCGGTACTGCTGCTAGGTTCGGTCTTGGCAGCTGCAGGCCCCTCCTCGGGTTGGTTACCTCCTATGTCACCAGGCTGCAAGACGGTTGCTCAGGTGCCTTTGCTGCTGGCCTTGGCCTCAGTGATTAGCGTCGGCCCAGCGGCCTTGCCTTTGGCCTCTGTGGCAGGCTTAACCCCTCCGCTTTGATCCGATGCTGCCGTTGTGCCCTGTCGAAGCCACTTTCTAATATCCATCATACTATCAGCTACCTACCTAATTGTTATCATTAGCTAAATTCCATCCAGCTGCTCCGGTGAATGTTTTTTTTTTCGTAGTAGTATCCTAAGAACACAGCCAAGACAACGCAGGAGTCAAGACAAGTCTCTGAATGTCCTTGAGTGGCCCAGCCAGAGCCCGGACTTGAACCTGATCTAATATCTCTGGAGAAACCTGACAATAGCTGTGCAGCAACAGGCCCCATCCAACCCGACAGAGCTTGAGAAACTCCCCAAATACAGGTGTGCCAAGCTTGTAGCGTCATACCCAAGAATACTCTAGGCTGTAATCGCTCTCAAAGGTACTTCAACAAAGTACTGAGTAAAGGGTCTGAATAATTATGTAAATGTGCATTTTTCAGTTTAATGTTTAATTTTTTTATACATTTACAAACAGTTCTAAAAACCTGTTTTCACTTTGTCATTATGGGGTATTTGTGTGTAGATATGTAATTTTTTTTTACATCCATTTTAGAATAAGGCTGTAACATAACAATGTGGAAAAAAGTCAAGGGGTCTGCATACTGTGAGTGCACTGCATGTCCAATGCATTCTCTCCAATAACATACAGAACAATGGAAGCTTTCAATTAGTCATCTCCCCCTGCTCTACTGGCTGCTGGTAGACATGGAATCTCTGCTTGAAACATTTCCAATTGTCAGTTAGATTGCCTTTTAACTGCATAGGAGTAGGAGGACTAAGCCTATCCATGACAGGAAACACTCGGGGAACAGGTACAGATTCAATTTCTCTTACTTCGGTAGGTTGCTCGGCAACAGATTCCAATGCATCTCGTTCTCTCTGCTGTCACGTTTTTGCTAGCTAGCGTCTTCGACTACTCACGTCTATTGACTTGTAGAATGTTTGCATACATTTTCAGAGTTAGTGCTTTCTTTTCTCTGTCTCGTCATAGCGACTACCAATCTGACACCATGTTATGTTTGTTCCTTGTTTAATGACAACCCGGGGCGTAGGTTGAACTTCTTTTAATAATCAGATACTACAGCTACCAATATCCTTGTGTAGCCACGGAAGGCATTCTTCAACTCCCCCACCCTCACATTGCCTGCTGGGTAACGTAGTCTTAATGTTATTAACACACAACAACACACTCTGGTTTCATTATGGATTCGTTATATATTCATGACTGACAGCACGGGAAACAGCACGTGGTCTGGGTAAAGTGGGGGGTTAAGGCCAATCCAAAGATCACTCTGTTTTTTTTTTGTTGGTGTGGGCATGCGCTTGGGCGGACTGAGATCTTTTGGAGCAATATGCACCTGTTGGTAACATGATACCCTCACCGTTCCATGTGTGCCTAGACCCCCGAATAGCAATATTCACAATGGGGATAGCAGTGTCTCTCCATTTGGGATAAAGCAAAAAATAATCCTGTTGAAAACATCACCACTGTTAGCTCATTTCAAAGAAATTGCATATTTGAATAATAGCTACATGTAATACAAGTTTAGGTTTGTATTACATTTACATAGTTTTGTGCCAGTTGGCTGTAGGCTACTCGACTAGCAGCTTGCCAGTTGGCTGTAGGCTACTCCACTAGCAGCTTGCCGGTTGGCTGTAGGCTACTCTGCTATTAGCTTACCAGTTGGCTGTAGGCTACTCTACTAGTAGCTTACCAGTTGGCTGTAGGCTACTCCACTAGCAGCTTGCCGGTTGGCTGTAGGCTACTCTGCTAGCAGCTTACCAGTTGGCTGTAGGCTACTCCGCTAGCAGCTTACCAGTTGGCTGTATGCCACTCCGCTAGCAGCTTACCAGTTGGCTGTAGGCTACTCCGCTAGCAGCTTACCAGTTGGCTGTAGGCTACTCCGCTAGCAGCTTACCAGTTGGCTGTAGGCTACTCTACTAGCAGCTTACCAGTTGGCTGTAGGCTACTCTACTAGTAGCTTACCAGTTGGCTGTAGGCTAGTCCACTAGCAGCTTGCCGGTTGGCTGTAGGCTACTCTGCTAGCAGCTTGCCAGTTGGCTGTAGGCTACACCACTAGCAGCTTACCAGTTGGCTGTAGGCTACTCCACTAGCAGCTTACCAGTTGGCTGTAGGCTACTCCACTAGCAGCTTGCCAGTTGGCTGTAGGCTACTCCACTAGCAGCTTGCCAGTTGGCTGTAGGCTACTCCGCTAGCAGCTTGCCAGTTGGCTGTAGGCTACACCACTAGCAGCTTACCAGTTGGCTGTAGCTTACTCCACTAGCAGCTTACCAGTTGGCTGTAGGCTACCCTACTAGCAGCTTACCAGTTCGCTGTAGGCTACTCCACTAGCAGCTTACCAGGTAGGCTACTCCACTAGCAGCTTGCCAGTTGGCTGTAGGCTAAACCACTAGCAGCTTGCCAGTTGGCTGTAGGCTACTATAATAGCAGCTTGCCAGTTGGCTGTAGGCTACTCTACTAGCAGCTTACCAGTTGGCTGTAGGCTACTCCACTAGCAGCTTACCAGTTGGCTTTAGGCTACTCCACTAGCAGCGTACGAGTTGGCTGTAGGCTACTCCACTAGCAGCTTACCAGTTGGCTGTAGGCTACTCCACCAGCAGCTTACCAGTTGGCTGTATGCTACTCTACTAGCAGCTTACCAGTTGGCTGTAGGCTACTCCACTAGCAGCTTGCCAGTTGGCTGTAGGCCACTCTACTAGCAGCTTGCCAGTTGGCTGTAGGCCAATCCACTAGCAGCTTGCCAGTTGGCTGTAGGCCACTCCACTAGCAGCTTACCAGTTGGCTGTAGGCTACTCCACTAGCAGCTTACCAGTTGGCTGTAGGCTACTCCACTAGCAGCTTACCAGTTGGCTGAAGGCCACTCAACTAGCAGCTTACCAGTTGTCTGTAGGCTACTCCACTAGCAGCTTGCCAGTTGGCTGTAGGCCACTCTACTAGCAGCTTGCCAGTTGGCTGTAGGCCACTCCACTAGCAGCTTACCAGTTGGCTGTAGGCTACTCTACTAGCAGCTTGCCAGTTGGCTGTAGGCTACTCCACTAGCAGCTTGCCAGTTGGCTGTAGGCTACACCACTAGCAGCTTGCCAGTTGGCTGTAGGCTACTCTACTAGCAGCTTGCCAGTTGGCTGTAGGCTACACCACTAGCAGCTTACCAGTTGGCTGTAGGCTACTCCACTAGCAGCTTACCAGTTGGCTGTAGGCTACTCCACTAGCATCTTGCCAGTTGGCTGTAGGCTACTCCACTAGCAGCTTGCCAGTTGCCTGTAGGCTACTCTACTAGCAGTTTACCAGTTGGCTGTAGGCTACTCCACTAGCAGTTTACCAGTTGGCTGTAGGCTACTCCACTAGCAGCTTGCCAGTTGGCTGTAGGCTACTCCACTAGCAGCTTACCAGTTGGCTGTAGGCTACTCTACTAGCAGCTTGCCAGTTGGCTGTAGGCTACTCTACTAGCATCTTGCCAGTTGCCTGTAGGCTACTCTACTAGCAGTTTACCAGTTGGCTGTAGGCTACTCCACTAGCAGTTTACCAGTTGGCTGTAGGCTACTCCACTAGCAGCTTGCCAGTTGGCTGTAGGCTACTCTACTAGCAGCTTACCACTTGGCTGTAGGCTTCTCCATTAGCAGCTTGCCAGTTGGCTGTAGGCTACTCCACTAGCAGCTTACCAGTTGGCTGTAGGCTACCCTACTAGCAGCTTACCAGTTGGCTGTAGGCAACTCCACTAGCAGCTTACCAGTTGGCTGTAAGCTACTCTACTAGCATCTTACCAGTTGGCTTTTGGCTACTCTACTAGCAGTTTGCCAGTTGGCTGTAGGCTACTCCACTAGCAGCTTGCCAGTTGGCTGTAGGCTACACCACTAGCAGCTTACCAGTTGGTTGTAGGCTACTATAATAGCAGCTTACCAGTTCGCTGTAGGCTACTCCACTAGCAGCTTACCAGGTAGGCTACTCCACTAGCAGCTTGCCAGTTGGCTGTAGGCTACACCACTAGCAGCTTGCCAGTTGGCTGTAGGCTACTATAATAGCAGCTTGCCAGTTGGCTGTAGGCTACTCTACTAGCAGCTTACCAGTTGGCTGTAGGCTACTCCACTAGCAGCTTACCAGTTGGCTAGCAGCTTACCAGTTGTTTGTAGGCCACTCTACTAGCAGTTTACGAGTTGGCTTTAGGCTACTCCACTAGCAGCGTACGAGTTGGCTTTAGGCTACTCCACTAGCAGCGTACCAGTTGGCTTTAGGCTACTCCACCAGCAGCTTACCAGTTGGCTGTAGGCTACTCCACTAGCAGCTTACCAGTTGGCTGTAGGCTACTCCACCAGCAGCTTACCAGTTGGCTGTATGCTACTCTACTAGCAGCTTACCAGTTGGCTGTAGGCTACTCCACTAGCAGCTTGCCAGTTGGCTGTAGGCCACTCTACTAGCAGCTTGCCAGTTGGCTGTAGGCCAATCCACTAGCAGCTTGCCAGTTGGCTGTAGGCCACTCCACTAGCAGCTTACCAGTTGGCTGTAGGCTACTCCACTAGCAGCTTACCAGTTGGCTGTAGGCTACTCCACTAGCAGCTTACCAGTTGGCTGTAGGCCACTCCACTAGCAGCTTACCAGTTGGCTGTAGGCTACTCCACTAGCAGCTTACCAGTTGGCTGTAGGCTACTCCACTAGCAGCTTACCAGTT
Source organism: Coregonus lavaretus (assembly GCF_964263955.1). Lineage (NCBI taxonomy): Eukaryota > Metazoa > Chordata > Actinopteri > Salmoniformes > Salmonidae > Coregonus > Coregonus lavaretus. The sequence goes on along the minus strand of NW_028161510.1, from coordinate 4,421,959 downwards.
GGCTGAAGGCCACTCAACTAGCAGCTTACCAGTTGTCTGTAGGCTACTCCACTAGCAGCTTGCCAGTTGGCTGTAGGCCACTCTACTAGCAGCTTGCCAGTTGGCTGTAGGCCACTCCACTAGCAGCTTACCAGTTGGCTGTAGGCTACTCTACTAGCAGCTTGCCAGTTGGCTGTAGGCTACTCCACTAGCAGCTTGCCAGTTGGCTGTAGGGTACACCACTAGCAGCTTGCCAGTTGGCTGTAGGCTACTCTACTAGCAGCTTGCCAGTTGGCTGTAGGCTACACCACTAGCAGCTTACCAGTTGGCTGTAGGCTACTCCACTAGCAGCTTACCAGTTGGCTGTAGGCTACTCCACTAGCATCATGCCAGTTGGCTGTAGGCTACTCCACTAGCAGCTTGCCAGTTGCCTGTAGGCTACTCTACTAGCAGTTTACCAGTTGGCTGTAGGCTACACCACTAGCAGTTTACCAGTTGGCTGTAGGCTACTCCACTAGCAGCTTGCCAGTTGGCTGTAGGCTACTCCACTAGCAGCTTACCAGTTGGCTGTAGGCTACTCTACTAGCAGCTTGCCAGTTGGCTGTAGGCTACTCTACTAGCATCTTGCCAGTTGCCTGTAGGCCACTCTACTAGCAGTTTACCAGTTGGCTGTAGGCTACTCCACTAGCAGTTTACCAGTTGGCTGTAGGCTACTCCACTAGCAGCTTGCCAGTTGGCTGTAGGCTACTCTACTAGCAGCTTACCACTTGGCTGTAGGCTTCTCCATTAGCAGCTTGCCAGTTGGCTGTAGGCTACTCCACTAGCAGCTTACCAGTTGGCTGTAGGCTACCCTACTAGCAGCTTACCAGTTGGCTGTAGGCAACTCCACTAGCAGCTTACCAGTTGGCTGTAAGCTACTCTACTAGCATCTTACCAGTTGGCTTTTGGCTACTCTACTAGCAGTTTGCCAGTTGGCTGTAGGCTACTCCACTAGCAGCTTGCCAGTTGGCTGTAGGCTACACCACTAGCAGCTTACCAGTTGGTTGTAGGCTACTATAATAGCAGCTTGCCAGTTGGCTGTAGGCTACTATAAATGCAGCTTGCCAGTTGGCTGTAGGCTACTCTACTAGCAGCTTGCCAGTTGGCTGTAGGCTACTCCACTAGCAGCTTACCAGTTGGCTGTAGGCCACGCCACTAGCAGCTTACCAGTTGGCTGTAGGCCACTCTACTAGCAGTTTACCAGTTGGCTTTAGGCTACTCCACTAGCAGCGTACCAGTTGGCTTTAGGTTACTCCACTAGCAGCTTGCCAGTTGGCTGTAGGCCACTCTACTAGCAGCTTGCCAGTTGGCTGTAGGCTACTCCACTAGCAGCTTACCAGTTGGCTGTAGGCCACACCACTAGCAGCTTACCAGTTGGCTGTAGGCTACTCCACTAGCAGCTTACCAGTTGGCTGTAGGCTACTCCACCAGCATCTTACCAGTTGGCTGTAGGCCACTCCACTAGCAGCTTACCAGTTGGCTGTAGGCCACTCCACTAGCAGCTTACCAGTTGGCTGTAGGCTACTCCACTAGCAGCTTACCAGTTGGCTGTAGGCTACTCCACTAGCAGCTTACCAGTTGGCTGAAGGCCACTCAACTAGCAGCTTACCAGTTGTCTGTAGGCTACTCCACTAGCAGCTTGCCAGTTGGCTGTAGGCCACTCTACTAGCAGCTTGCCAGTTGGCTGTAGGCCACTCCACTAGCAGCTTACCAGTTGGCTGTAGGCTACTCTACTAGCAGCTTGCCAGTTGGCTGTAGGCTACTCCACTAGCAGCTTGCCAGTTGGCTGTAGGGTACACCACTAGCAGCTTGCCAGTTGGCTGTAGGCTACTCTACTAGCAGCTTGCCAGTTGGCTGTAGGCTACACCACTAGCAGCTTACCAGTTGGCTGTAGGCTACTCCACTAGCAGCTTACCAGTTGGCTGTAGGCTACTCCACTAGCATCATGCCAGTTGGCTGTAGGCTACTCCACTAGCAGCTTACCAGTTGGCTGTAGGCTACTCTACTAGCAGCTTGCCAGTTGGCTGTAGGCTACTCTACTAGCATCTTGCCAGTTGGCTGTAGGCCACTCTACTAGCAGTTTACCAGTTGGCTGTAGGCTACTCCACTAGCAGTTTACCAGTTGGCTGTAGGCTACTCCACTAGCAGCTTGCCAGTTGGCTGTAGGCTACTCTACTAGCAGCTTACCACTTGGCTGTAGGCTTCTCCATTAGCAGCTTGCCAGTTGGCTGTAGGCTACTCCACTAGCAGCTTACCAGTTGGCTGTAGGCTACCCTACTAGCAGCTTACCAGTTGGCTGTAGGCAACTCCACTAGCAGCTTACCAGTTGGCTGTAGGCTTCTCCATTAGCAGCTTGCCAGTTGGCTTTTGGCTACTCTACTAGCAGTTTGCCAGTTGGCTGTAGGCTACTCCACTAGCAGCTTGCCAGTTGGCTGTAGGCTACACCACTAGCAGCTTACCAGTTGGCTGTAGGCTACTATAATAGCAGCTTGCCAGTTGGCTGTAGGCTACTATAAATGCAGCTTGCCAGTTGGCTGTAGGCTACTCTACTAGCAGCTTGCCAGTTGGCTGTAGGCTACTCCACTAGCAGCTTACCAGTTGGCTGTAGGCCACTCCACTAGCAGCTTACCAGTTGGCTGTAGGCCACTCTACTAGCAGTTTACCAGTTGGCTTTAGGCTACTCCACTAGCAGCGTACCAGTTGGCTTTAGGTTACTCCACTAGCAGCTTGCCAGTTGGCTGTAGGCCACTCTACTAGCAGCTTGCCAGTTGGCTGTAGGCTACTCCACTAGCAGCTTACCAGTTGGCTGTAGGCCACACCACTAGCAGCTTACCAGTTGGCTGTAGGCTACTCCACTAGCAGCTTACCAGTTGGCTGTAGGCTACTCCACCAGCATCTTACCAGTTGGCTGTAGGCCACTCCACTAGCAGCTTACCAGTTGGCTGTAGGCTACTCCACTAGCAGCTTGCCAGTTGGCTGTAGGCCACTCTACTAGCAGCTTGCCAGTTGGCTGTAGGCTACTCCACTAGCAGCTTACCAGTTGGCTGTAGGCCACTCCACTAGCAGCTTACCAGTTGGCTGTAGGCTACTCTACTAGCAGCTTACCAGTTGGCTTTAGGCTACTCTACTAGCAGCTTGCCAGTTGGCTGTAGGCTACTCCACTAGCAGCTTGCCAGTTGGCTGTAGGCTACACCACTAGCAGCTTACCAGTTGGCTGTAGGCTACCCCACTATTAGCTTACCAGTTGGTTGTAGGCTACTCCACTAGAAGCTTACCAGTTGGCTGTAGGCTACTCCACTAGCAGCTTGCCAGTTGGCTGTAGGCTACTCCACTAGCAGCTTGCCAGTTGGCTGTAGGCTACTTCACTAGCAGCTTGCCAGTTGGCTTTAGGCTACACCACTAGCAGCTTGCCAGTTGGCTGTAGGCTACTCCACCAGCAGCTTACCAGTTGGCTGTAGGCTACACCACTAGCAGCTTACCAGTTGGCTGTAGGCTACTCCACTAGCAGCTTACCAGTTGGCTGTAGGCTACTCTACTAGCAACTTACCAGTTGGCTGTAGGTTACTCCACTAGCAGCTTACCAGTTGGCTGTAGGTTACTCCACTAGCAGCTTACCAGTTGGCTGTAGGCTACTCTACTAGCAGCTTACCAGTTGGCTGTAGGTTACTCCACTAGCAGCTTACCAGTTGGCTGTAGGCTACTCTACTAGCAGCTTACCAGTTGGCTGTAGGTTACTCCACTAGCAGCTTATCAGTTGGCTGTAGGCTACCCTACTAGGAGCTTACCAGTTGGCTGTAGGCTACTCCACCAGCAGCTTACCAGTTGGCTTTAGGCTACTCCACCAGCAGCTTACCAATTGGCTGTAGTCTACTCCACCAGCAGCTTGCCAGTTGGCTGTAGGCCACTCTACTAGCAGCTTGCCAGTTGGCTGTAGGCTACTTTACTAGCAGCTTGCCAGTTGGCTGTAGGCTACTCTACAAGCAGCTTTCCAGTTGGCTGTAGGCTACTCTACTAGCAGCTTGCCAGTTGGCTGTAGGCTACTCTAATAGCAGCTTGCCAGTTGGCTGTAGGCTACTCCAATAGCAGCTTGCCAGTTGGCTGTAGGCTACTCCACTAGCAGCTTGCCAGTTGGCTGTAGGCTAATCTACTAGCAGCTTACCAGTTGTCTGTAGGCTTCTCCATTAGCAGCTTGCCAGTTGGCTGTAGGCTACACCACTAGCAGCCTACCAGTTGGCTGTAGGCTACTCCACTAGCAGCTTACCAGTTGGCTGTAGCTTACTCCACTAGCAGCTTACCAGTTGGCTGTAGGCTACCCTACTAGCAGCTTACCAGTTGGCTGTAGGCTACTCCACTAGCAGCTTACCAGTTGGCTGTAAGCTACTCTACTAGCAGCTTACCAGTTGGCTGTAGGCTACTCCACTAGCAGCTTCCCAGTTGGCTGTAGGCTACTCCACTAGCAGCTTACCAGTTGGCTGTAGGCTACTCCACTAGCAGCTTACCAGTTGGCTGTAGGCTACTCCACTAGCAGCTTACCAGTTGGCTGTAGGCTACTCCACTAGCAGCTTACCAGTTGGCTGTAGGCTACCCCACCAGCAGCTTACAAGTTGGCTGTAGGCTACTCCACCAGCAGCTTACCAGTTGGCTGTAGGCTACTCCACTAGCAGCTTGCCAGTTGGTTGTAGGCTACTCTACTAGCAGCTTGCCAGTTGGCTGTAGCCTACTCTACTAGCAGCTTGCCAGTTGGCTGTAGGCTACTCTACTAGCAGCTTGCCAGTTGGCTGTAGGCTACTCTACTAGCAGCTTGCCAGTTGGCTGTAGGCTACTCTACTAGCAGCTTACCAGTTGGCTGTAGGCTTCTCCATTAGCAGCTTGCCAGTTGGCTAGAGGCTACTCTACTAGCAGCTTGCCAGTTGGCTGTAGGCTACTCTACTAGCAGCTTGCCAGTTGGCTGTAGGCTACACCACTAGCAGCTTACCAGTTGGCTGTAGGCTACTCCACTAGCAGCTTACCAGTTGGCTGTAGCTTACTCCACTAGCAGCTTACCAGTTGGCTGTAGGCTACCCTACTAGCAGCTTACCAGTTGGCTGTAGGCTACTCCACTAGCAGCTTACCAGGTAGGCTAATCCACTAGCAGCTTACCAGTTGGCTGTAAGCTACTCTACTAGCAGCTTACCAGTTGGCTGTAGGCTACTCCACTAGCAGCTTGCCAGTTGGCTGTAGGCTACTCCACTAGCAGCTTACCAGTTGGCTGTAGGCTACTCCACTAGCAGCTTACCAGTTGGCTGTAGGCTACTGCACTAGCAGCTTTTTCAGTTGGCTGTAGGCTACTCCACTAGCAGCTTACCAGTTGGCTGTAGGCTACCCTACTAGCAGCTTACCAGTTGGCTGTAGGCTACTCAACTAGCAGCTTACCAGTTGTCTGTAGGCTACTCCACTAGCAGCTTGCCAGTTGGCTGTAGGCCACTCTACTAGCAGCTTGCCAGTTGGCTGTAGGCCACTCCACTAGCAGCTTGCCAGTTGGCTGTAGGCTACTCTACTAGCAGCTTGCCAGTTGGCTGTAGGCTACTCCACTAGCAGCAAGCTTACCAGTTGGCTGTAGGCTACTCCACTAGCAGCTTACCAGTTGGCTGTAGGCTACTCCACTAGCATCTTGCCAGTTGGCTGTAGGCTACTCCACTAGCAGCTTGCCAGTTGCCTGTAGGCTACTCTACTAGCAGTTTACCAGTTGGCTGTAGGCTACTCCACTAGCAGTTTACCAGTTGGCTGTAGGCTACTCCACTAGCAGCTTGCCAGTTGGCTGTAGGCTACTCCACTAGCAGCTTACCAGTTGGCTGTAGGCTACTCTACTAGCAGCTTGCCAGTTGGCTGTAGGCTACTCTACTAGCATCTTGCCAGTTGCCTGTAGGCTACTCTACTAGCAGTTTACCAGTTGGCTGTAGGCTACTCCACTAGCAGTTTACCAGTTGGCTGTAGGCTACTCAACTAGCAGCTTGCCAGTTGGCTGTAGGCTACTCTACTAGCAGCTTACCACTTGGCTGTAGGCTTCTCCATTAGCAGCTTGCCAGTTGGCTGTAGGCTACTCCACTAGCAGCTTACCAGTTGGCTGTAGGCTACCCTACTAGCAGCTTACCAGTTGGCTGTAGGCAACTCCACTAGCAGCTTACCAGTTGGCTGTAAGCTACTCTACTAGCATCTTACCAGTTGGCTTTTGGCTACTCTACTAGCAGTTTGCCAGTTGGCTGTAGGCTACTCCACTAGCAGCTTGCCAGTTGGCTGTAGGCTACACCACTAGCAGCTTACCAGTTGGTTGTAGGCTACTATAATAGCAGCTTGCCAGTTGGCTGTAGGCTACTATAATAGCAGCTTGCCAGTTGGCTGTAGGCTACTCTACTAGCAGCTTGCCAGTTGGCTGTAGGCTACTCCACTAGCAGCTTACCAGTTGGCTGTAGGCCACTCCACTAGCAGCTTACCAGTTGGCTGTAGGCCACTCTACTAGCAGTTTACCAGTTGGCTTTAGGCTACTCCACTAGCAGCGTACCAGTTGGCTTTAGGTTACTCCACTAGCAGCTTGCCAGTTGGCTTTAGGCCACTCTACTAGCAGCTTGCCAGTTGGCTGTAGGCTACTCCACTAGCAGCTTACCAGTTGGCTGTAGGCCACTCCACTAGCAGCTTACCAGTTGGCTGTAGGCTACTCCACTAGCAGCTTACCAGTTGGCTGTAGGCTACTCCACCAGCATCTTACCAGTTGGCTGTAGGCCACTCCATTAGCAGCTTACCAGTTGGCTGTAGGCTACTCCACTAGCAGCTTGCCAGTTGGCTGTAGGCCACTCTACTAGCAGCTTGCCAGTTGGCTGTAGGCTACTCCACTAGCAGCTTACCAGCTGGCTGTAGGCCACTCCACTAGCAGCTTACCAGTTGGCTGTAGGCTACTCTACTAGCAGCTTACCAGTTGGCTTTAGGCTACTCTACTAGCAGCTTGCCAGTTGGCTGTAGGCTACTCCACTAGCAGCTTGCCAGTTGGCTGTAGGCTACACCACTAGCAGCTTACCAGTTGGCTGTAGGCTACTCCACTATTAGCTTACCAGTTGGTTGTAGGCTACTCCACTAGAAGCTTACCAGTTGGCTGTAGGCTACTCCACTAGCAGCTTGCCAGTTGGCTGTAGGCTACTCCACTAGCAGCTTGCCAGTTGGCTGTAGGCTACTTCACTAGCAGCTTGCCAGTTGGCTTTAGGCTACACCACTAGCAGCTTATCAGTTGGCTGTAGGCTACTCCACTAGCAGCTTACCAGTTGGCTGTAGGCTACTCCACCAGCATCTTACCAGTTGGCTGTAGGCCACTCCATTAGCAGCTTACCAGTTGGCTGTAGGCTACTCCACTAGCAGCTTGCCAGTTGGCTGTAGGCCACTCTACTAGCAGCTTGCCAGTTGGCTGTAGGCTACTCCACTAGCAGCTTACCAGCTGGCTGTAGGCCACTCCACTAGCAGCTTACCAGTTGGCTGTAGGCTACTCTACTAGCAGCTTACCAGTTGGCTTTAGGCTACTCTACTAGCAGCTTGCCAGTTGGCTGTAGGCTACTCCACTAGCAGCTTGCCAGTTGGCTGTAGGCTACACCACTAGCAGCTTACCAGTTGGCTGTAGGCTACTCCACTATTAGCTTACCAGTTGGTTGTAGGCTACTCCACTAGAAGCTTACCAGTTGGCTGTAGGCTACTCCACTAGCAGCTTGCCAGTTGGCTGTAGGCTACTCCACTAGCAGCTTGCCAGTTGGCTGTAGGCTACTCCACTAGCAGCTTACCAGTTGGCTGTAGGCTACTCCACTAGCAGCTTACCAGTTGGCTGTAGGCTACCCCACCAGCAGCTTACAAGTTGGCTGTAGGCTACTCCACCAGCAGCTTACCAGTTGGCTGTAGGCTACACCACTAGCAGCTTGCCAGTTGGTTGTAGGCTACTCTACTAGCAGCTTGCCAGTTGGCTGTAGCCTACTCTACTAGCAGCTTGCCAGTTGGCTGTAGGCTACTCTACTAGCAGCTTGCCAGTTGGCTGTAGGCTACTCTACTAGCAGCTTGCCAGTTGGCTGTAGAATACTCTACTAGCAGCTTGCCAGTTGGCTGTAGGCTACTCCAATAGCAGCTTGTCAGTTGGATGTAGGCTACTCCACTAGCAGCTTGCCAGTTGGCTGTAGGCTACTCTACTAGCAGCTTACCAGTTGGCTGTAGGCTTCTCCATTAGCAGCTTGCCAGTTGGCTAGAGGCTACTCTACTAGCAGCTTGCCAGTTGGCTGTAGGCTACTCTACTAGCAGCTTGCCAGTTGGCTGTAGGCTACACCACTAGCAGCTTACCAGTTGGCTGTAGGCTACTCCACTAGCAGCTTACCAGTTGGCTGTAGCTTACTCCACTAGCAGCTTACCAGTTGGCTGTAGGCTACCCTACTAGCAGCTTACCAGTTGGCTGTAGGCTACTCCACTAGCAGCTTACCAGGTAGGCTAATCCACTAGCAGCTTACCAGTTGGCTGTAAGCTACTCTACTAGCAGCTTACCAGTTGGCTGTAGGCTACTCCACTAGCAGCTTGCCAGTTGGCTGTAGGCTACTCCACTAGCAGCTTACCAGTTGGCTGTAGGCTACTCCACTAGCAGCTTACCAGTTGGCTGTAGGCTACTCCACTAGCAGCTTTTTCAGTTGGCTGTAGGCTACTCCACTAGCAGCTTACCAGTTGGCTGTAGACTACCCTATTAGCAGCTTACCAGTTGGCTGTAGGCTACTCAACTAGCAGCTTACCAGTTGGCTGTAGGCTAATCCACTAGCAGCTTACCAGTTGGCTGTAGGCTACTCCACTAGCAGCTTGCCAGTTGGCTGTAGGCTACTCCACTAGCAGTTTACCAGTTGGCTGTAGGCTACTCTACTAGCAGCTTGCCAGTTGGCTGTAGGCTACTCGACTAGCAGCTTACCAGTTGGCTGTAGGCTACCCTACTAGCAGCTTACCAGTTAGCTGTAGGCTACTCCACTAGCAGCTTACCAGTTGGCTGTAGGCTACTCCACTAGCATCTTACCAGTTGGCTGTAGGCTACTCCACCAGCAGCTTACCAGTTGGCTGTAGGCTACTCCACTAGCAGCTTGCCAGTTGGCTGTAGGCTACTCCACTAGCAGCTTGCCAGTTGAATGTAGGCTACTACACTAGCAGCTTACCAGTTGGCTGTAGGCTACTCAACTAGCAGCTTGCCATTTGGCTGTAGGCTACTCTAGTAGCAGCTTGCCAGTTGGCTGTAGGCTACTCCACTAGCAGCTTGCCAGTTGGCTGTAGGCTACTCCACTAGCAGCTTGCCAGTTGGCTGTAGGCTACTACACTAGCAGCTTACCAGTTGGCTGTAGGCTACTCAACTAGCAGCTTGCCATTTGGCTGTAGGCTACTCTAGTAGCAGCTTGCCAGTTGGCTGTAGGCTACTCCACTAGCAGCTTACCAGTTGGCTGTAGGCTACTCCACTAGCAGCTTACCAGTTGGCTGTAGGCTACTCCACTAGCAGCTTGCCAGTTGGCTGTAGGCTACTCCACTAGCATGTAGGCTACTCCACTAGCAGCTTGCCAGTTGGCTGTAGGCTACTCCCCTAGCAGCTTGCCAGTTGGCTGTAGGCTACACCATTAGCAGCTTACCAGTTGGCTTTAGGCTACTCCACTAGCAGCTTACCAGTTGGCTGTAGGCTACTCCACTAGCAGCTTTTTCAGTAGGCTGTAGGCTACTCCACTAGCAGCTTACCAGTTGGCTGTAGGCTACCCTACTAGCAGCTTACCAGTTGGCTGTAGGCTACTCAACTAGCAGCTTACCAGTTGGCTGTAGGCTACTCCACTAGCAGCTTACCAGTTGGCTGTAGGCTACTCCACTAGCAGCTTGCCAGTTGGCTGTAGGCTACTCCACTAGCAGTTTACCAGTTGGCTGTAGGCTACTCGACTAGCAGCTTGCCAGTTGGCTGTAGGCTACTCGACTAGCAGCTTACCAGTTGGCTGTAGGCTACCCTACTAGCAGCTTACCAGTTAGCTGTAGACTACTCCACTAGCAGCTTACCAGTTGGCTGTAGGCTACTCCACTAGCAGCTTACCAGTTGGCTGTAGGCTACTCCACCAGCAGCTTACCAGTTGGCTGTAGGCTACTGCACTAGCAGCTTGCCAGTTGGCTGTAGGCTACTACACTAGCAGCTTACCAGTTGGCTGTAGGCTACTCCACTAGCAGCTTGCCATTTGGCTGTAGGCTACTCTAGTAGCAGCTTGCCAGTTGGCTGTAGGCTACTCCACTAGCAGCTTACCAGTTGGCTGTAGGCTACTCCACTAGCAGCTTACCAGTTGGCTGTAGGCTACTCCACTAGCAGCTTGCCAGTTGGCTGTAGGCTACTCCACTAGCAGCTTGCCAGTTGGCTGTAGGCTACTCCACTAGCAGCTTGCCAGTTGGCTGTAGGCTACTCCCCTAGCAGCTTGCCAGTTGGCTGTAGGCTACACCATTAGCAGCTTACCAGTTGGCTTTAGGCTACTCCACTAGCAGCTTACCAGTTGGCTTTAGGCTACTCCACTAGCAGCTTACCAGTTGGCTTTAGGCTACTCCACTAGCAGCTTACCAGTTGGCTGTAGGTTACTCCACTAGCAGCTTGCCAGTTGGCTGTAGGCTACTCCACTAGCAGCTTACCAGTTGGCTGTAGGCTACTCCACTAGCAGCTTACCAGTTGGCTTTAGGCTACTCCACTAGCAGCTTACCAGTTGGCTGTAGGCTACTCCACTAGCAGCTTACCAGTTGGCTGTAGGCCACTCCACTAGCAGCTTACCAGTTGGCTGTAGGCCACTCTACCAGCAGTTTACCAGTTGGCTTTAGGCTACTCCACTAGCAGCGTACCAGTTGGCTTTAGGCTACTCCACTAGCAGCTTGCCAGTTGGCTGTAGGCCACTCTACTAGCAGCTTGCCAGTTGGCTGTAGGCTACTCCACTAGCAGCTTACCAGTTGGCTGTAGGCCACTCCACTAGCAGCTTACCAGTTGGCTGTAGGCTACTCCACTAGCAGCTTACCAGTTGGCTGTAGGCTACTCCACCAGCATCTTACCAGTTGGCTGTAGGCCACTCCACTAGCAGCTTACCAGTTGGCTGTAGGCTACTCCACTAGCAGCTTGCCAGTTGGCTGTAGGCCACTCTACTAGCAGCTTGCCAGTTGGCTGTAGGCTACTCCACTAGCAGCTTACCAGTTGGCTGTAGGCCACTCCACTAGCAGCTTACCAGTTGGCTGTAGGCTACTCCCACTAGCAGCTTACCAGTTGGCTGTAGGCTACTCCACCAGCATCTTACCAGTTGGCTGTAGGCCACTCCACTAGCAGCTTACCAGTTGGCTGTAGGCTACTCCACTAGCAGCTTGCCAGTTGGCTGTAGGCCACTCCACTAGCAGCTTACCAGTTGGCTGTAGGCCACTCCACTAGCAGCTTACCAGTTGGCTGTAGGCTACTCCACTAGCAGCTTACCAGTTTGCTGTAGGTTACTCCACTAGCAGCTTACCAGTTGGCTGTAGGCTACCCTACTAGCAGCTTACCAGTTGGCTGTAGGCTACTCCACTAGCAGCTTACCAGTTGGCTGTAAGCTACTCTACTAGCAGCTTACCAGTTGGCTTTAGGCTACTCTACTAGCAGCTTGCCAGTTGGCTGTAGGCTACTCCACTAGCAGCTTGCCAGTTGGCTGTAGGCTACACCACTAGCAGCTTACCAGTTGGCTGTAGGCTACTCCACTATTAGCTTACCAGTTGGTTGTAGGCTACTACCAGTTGGTTGTAGGCTACTGGTAAGCTGCTAGTTGAGTAGCGTCCCCAACTTCTTTCTATTAACAGACACTGTAGTAAACTATAGCCTCATTATATTTAAGTGAATTTCCTTGGAAAGATAACTGCCACGTGATTTATTCGCCCATTCATAGGTAGCCTGGTAGGCTAGTGTGCGAATAATTTGACAGAGGTGCTTTTAGTACAATAGCTAGGCTAACGCATACAATAGCTAGGCTAACGCATACACAGCAGAAAGACACCGTTTCCAAATAATCTGCGGGAAAAGTATACTTATCACAACGTTTTCTGTCTGACCGCCCTCAACATGAAAAATACGGACCGCGCTGCAATGATCTCTGTCGGAGCCCGCAGCCCTCTACCTCCAAACGTCTTTGTTGTACCATTTGAAAGTGGAAAGAAATATATACAGTACCAATCAAAAGTTTGGACACACCTACTCATTCAAGGGTTTTTCTTTATTTTTAGGTTGTAGAATAATAGTGAAGACATCAACACTATGAAATAACACATATGGAATGATGTAGTAACCAAGAAAGTGTTAAACAAATCAAAATATATTTTATATTTGAGATTCTTCAAAGTAGCCACCCTTTGCCTTGATGACAGCTTTTCACACTCTTGGCATTCTCTCAACCATCTTCATGAGGTAGTCACCTGGAATATATTTTGATTTGTTTAACACTTTGTTGGTTACAGCATGATTCCATATGTGTTATTTCATAGTTTTATGTTATTACATTTTAGTACATTTGTCAGCCAAAACATGACACCCACCCTTTTTTTCATGTGTTCTATCGCAAACTGTCATTAACATAAAGCTTTCCAACGTAACATCAACTATCCAATCAAAGCCACATTGACAATTTGAAATTAGCACATCGATTACAAAAAAAATCTATTTAATATATTTAAATCCCACATTGTAATGTAACAAAATGTGAAAAAGGTTCAAGGGAGTGCAGACGTTCTAAAGGCAATGTATTATATTAGGTTAACGTTTCAAAATAGTCTCTGATGCATATCCTGTAGATCAGATCAAATAGCCTGAAGATCAGATCAAATAGCCTGTAGATCAGATCAAGGAACGCTGTCTATACTTCCATCCCTTTGGTTATTGGCTGATTCCATCGCCAGCAATGCCCAAAAATATTCTTGGAATTCTCACATAGAAACGTAATTGGAGTCTGTTATGATGAGTTTCTGCTCAAAGAATCAAGGATATACTTAGACATTCTGTATTTAATGATCGGTACCGGGTTAGAAACACCAACGGACATAGCTTTGCCATTTTGCTGTTTCCAACTAACTAACAAAGAAGACTCTCTACCTTTTATATACCCTCTTGGTCCTCCTTCCTTTCACATCCATCTGGAAACCATCATAGGCCACTCTCTGTTCTTATTACCCTTTAATCTCAGGTCACTACATCCTGTCCATCACTCACACTACCCTGACCATCACTAACCTACTTTGACATAAGGAATGTAGACTTCCTGGCACCAGACTAATTATCTAGTAACTCTAACTCTGTCCCCACAATACCATGACATTGCATCATTACAGAGTCTAAAATAAAAAATAAGCTAAATCAATTTGCCCTTTTTTCCCCGATAGGGAATGTCCTATTGGTCTGAAGTGTAAGATATTGGTTTCTCCCGTGGGAGCCCCGGGTTCATATCGTGCGTGTTACATACAGTTACAATATTTGAGCGCTGGAAATCTGCGTAGCAAGCAAACAGACAATGTGTATTATTTTTAACATGCTGTGAAAGTAATACTCACTTTTAGGAACGGGTAATCGTTTACAATGGGTAAAAAGTTGCAAGCTATATCATGAACCCATTGTTGAAAAACACATTTTTGTTTGGTAACTTCCTGTTGTTCAACGGACCGGAATGAAGAAGCAGAGTTTGGAAAAAATGTATTATGTGTCCATTAAGTCTTAAACAGCAAGGGGGCATTGTTTCCACTCCGTTGTGGCCGTCCCCATTTAAATGCAAGACCTCATCATACCATTGTTGTGTTGTTTTACCCTTAGTGTACTGACTTGAACTCCACTACCCTCTTTTTGGGATTTACAGGAAACACCTATCCCACCCCCCTCCTCCCTCTCCCTCCAACCCTCCTCCCCCCTCCCCCTCTTGGGGTCCCCAGGTCGTGCCTCTCCTGGTAACTTACTGCTGGGTCTGAAGAGGGTGTCTGTGCTGCTGGTCGACTGCAGGAAAACACCGGGACGGAGTGGGTTTATGCTCTTACATACATTTATTTTGGGACACTCCCTAGATGTCCTTAATTACCATTAAATACCTTCTTAAAATGTAGACTCATTAGAAGCACTCCTACCCCATTGGTTACATTGATGATTTTAACCCATCCAATATGCTCAAATCTGATCACAAGAGTTTGGAAAGCTGGGCCTTGAACTAACTTCGATATGAAGAAGGAACCCTAACTGTCTGTCTTTGTTTCACAGGGGACAGCCCTAACCGTCGCTCTCTCAGTAGAAGGGGCTTATCATCTGGGGAGGCTAACCAACATCATGATGCTGACGAGGCAGAGAAGAGTCTCTCCAGATCAGAACACCTCAAGAAATACCAGCAGAGACTTACAGGGAAGAAACCTCACCGCTGCTTTGACTGTGGAAAGAGTTTCACCTCTTCAGCAAGACTTAAAACACACCAGAGAATACACACAGGAGAGAAGCCTTACAGCTGTGATCAATGTGGGAAGAGATTCACTGAGTCAGGAAGCCTGGCTGAACACAAGAGAATACACACAGGAGAGAAGCCTTTTTGTTGTGATCAGTGTGGGAAGAGATTCACTGAGTCAGGAAGCCTGGTTGAACACCAGAGAACACACACAGGAGAGAAGCCTTACCACTGCTCAGACTGTGGAATGAGCTTCACCACTTCAAACAGACTTCTAGTACACAAGAGAATACACACAGGAGAGAAGTCTTACCACTGCTCAGACTGTGGAATGAGCTCAACCACTTCAAACGGACTTCTAGTACACCAGAGAATACATACTGGAGAGAAGCCTTTTGGTTGTGATCAATGTGGGAAGACATTCACTCAGTTAGGACACCTGGCTTTACACAAGAGAATACACACAGGAGAGAAGCCTTTTGGTTGTGATCAGTGTGGGAAGAGATTCACTCAGTCAGGACACCTGGCTAGACACAAGATAATACACACAGGAGAGAAACATTTTGGTTGTGATCAGTGTGGGAAGAGATTCACTCAGTCAGGAAACCTGGCTTTACACAAGAGAATACACACAGGAGAGAAGCCTTACCACTGCTCAGACTGTGGAATGAGCTTCACCACTTCAAACAGACTTCTAGTACACAAGAGAATACACACAGGAGAGAAGCCTTACCACTGCTCAGACTGTGGAATGAGCTTCACCACTTCAAACAGACTTCTACTACACATGAGAACACACACAGGAGAGAAGCCGTATAGCTGTGATCAATGTGGGAAGAGATTCACTCATTCAGGAAGCCTGGCATTACACAAGAGAATACACACAGGAGAGAAACCTTTTGTTTGTCATCAGTGTGGGAAGAGATTCACTCAGTCAGGAAACCTGGTTCAACACAAGAGAATACACACAGGAGAGAAGCCTTACCACTGCTCAGACTGTGGAATGAGCTTAACCACTTCAAAAGGACTTCTACTACACAAGAGAACACACACAGGAGAGAAGCCTTTTTGTTGTGGTCAGTGTGGGAAGAGATTCACTCAGTCAGGACACCTGGCTGGACACAAGAGAACACACACAGGAGAGAAATCTTATATCTGTGATCAATGTGGGAAGAGATTCACTCAGTCAGGACACCTGGCTGGACACAAGAGAATACACACAGGAGAAAAGCCTTACCACTGCTCAGACTGTGGAATGAGCTTAACCACTTCAAATGGACTTCTACTACACAAGAGAACACACACAGGAGAGAAGCCTTTTTGTTGTGGTCAGTGTGGGAAGAGATTCACTCAGTCAGGACACCTGGCTGGACACAAGAGAAAACACCACACTGTTGGGTAACCTTTCCACATTTGTTAGCTCAATCCAGTTAATGGTAGACTAGTGTACACACACCGGAGAGAAGCCCTACAGGGTGAGTTTTGCCACCTCAAGCGTTCTTAATGTGGCCTTCCTTAGTGTAATTTGATGTACTGTCAACAAGGGGTCCACCCTCTGAAAACTGTAACTATCCATTATTTCCAGATTTCTATGAATTGCAATGTGAGTGAAATAGTCTGTGTTTGAATGGTGTGGGCGTACATACCCCAACAACAGAATGGTGTGGGTGTTTCCCAACAACAAGATTGGTCAGCTCAGAGAAAGCAGGGCGGTAGCTCCTCCCCCTCTCTCTGCAAGTCTATCGTTAGGGTTAAGGCAAGGGTCCGTTTAACATGTTGACTAGTTGGGATGTGGTCAGAAAAGTCCCTTAAGTCGCTGCCGTCCCACAGTCTGTTGA
Source organism: Coregonus lavaretus (assembly GCF_964263955.1). NCBI lineage: Eukaryota > Metazoa > Chordata > Actinopteri > Salmoniformes > Salmonidae > Coregonus > Coregonus lavaretus. Next base: position 4,405,656 of record NW_028161510.1, on the reverse strand, counting down.
CAGATGCTATGATACCAGTTAAGTCTGTTCACCAGAGATTACAGAAATGTTGGCAGGTAGATTTCTTTGGTTTGCTTAGCAAGCAAGCTAGAGGGATCTGAGGACTGATAACAATGTCTGAGGACAATTCACCATCACCATGATCAACCCCGTCTACCATCCAACTCACCATGATCAACCCTGTCTACCATCCAATTCACCATCACCATGATCAACCCTGTCTACCATCCAATTCACCTCACCATGATCAACCCTGTCCACCATCCAACTCACCATCACCATGATCAACCCTGTCTACCATCCAACTCACCATGATCAACCCCGTCTACCATCCAACTCACCATGATCAACCCTGTCTACCATCCGACTCACCATCACCATGATCAACCCTGTCTACCATCCAATTCACCATGATGAACCCTGTCTACCATCCAACTCACCATGATGAACCCTGTCTACCATCCAGCTCACCATATTTTGAAATGACATGATATTATTTGGCAGAATGAACACAGTATAGTGAATATTTTCCCAAACTGCGTTACCCACTCCAGTCAGCAGATGACGATGTGAGTCTTTCAAGAGCTGTTTCTTGCGTGACGTATAGTCCAGTGGACAGGAAGCTTTTTCAACAACAACACAGACTCATCAGCCTCCTCGGTAGCTTGCTAGCAAACATAGAAACCAAAACATCGGCGCTCTTTTGACCATTTCATGTACAGGCGTGGTCAAAGGTTTTGAGAATGTATTGGTCTTCACAAAGTTTGCTGCTTCAGTGTTTTTAGATATTTTTCTCAGATGTTGCTATGGTATACTGAAGTATAATTACAAGCATTCCATAAGTGTCAAAGGCTTTTATTGACAATTACATTGTTTATGCAAAGAGTCAATATTTGCACTGTTGACCCTTCTATTTCAAGACCTCTGCAATGGCATGCTGTCAATTAACTTCTGGGCCACATCCTGACTGATGGCAGCCCATTCTTGCCTAATCAATGCTTGGAGTTTGTCAGAATTGGTGGGTTTTTGTTTGTCCACCCACAAGTTCTCAATGGGATTAAGGTCTGGGGAGTTTCCTGGCCATGGACCCAACATTTCAATGTTTTGTTCCCCGAGCCACATTTGCCTTATGGCAAGGTGCTCCATCATGCTGGAAAAGGCATTGTTTGTCACCAAACTGTTCTTGGATGGTTGGGAGAAGTTGTTCTCTGAGGATGTGTTGGTACCATTCTTTATTCATGGCTGTGTTCTTAGGCAAAATTGTGAGTGAGCCCACTCCCTTGGCTGAGAAGCAACCCCACACACGAATGGTCTCAGGATGCTTTACTGTTGGCATGACACAGGACTGATGGTAGCGCTCACCTTGTCTTCTCCGGACAAGCTTTTTTTTGGATGCCCCAAACAATCGGAAAGGGAATTCATCAGAGAAAATTACTTTACCCCAGTCCTCAGCAGTTCAATCCCTGTACCTTTTGCAGAATATCAGTCTGTCCCTGATGTTTTTCCTGGAGAGAAGTGGCTTCCTCGCTGCCCTTCTTGACACCAGGCCATCCTCCAAAAGTCTTTGCCTCACTGTGCGTGCAGATGCACTCACACCTGCCTGCTGCCATTCCTGAGCAAGCTCTGCACTGGTGGTGCCCCGATCCCGCAGCTGAATCAACTTTAGGAGACGGTCCTGGCGCTTGCTGGACGTTCTTGGGCGCCCTGAAGCCTTCTTCACAACAATTGAACCTCTCTCCTTGAAGTTCTTGATGATCCGGTAAATGGTTGATTTAGGTGCAATCTTACTAGCAGCAATATCCTTGCCTGTGATGCCCTTTTTGTGCAAAGCAATGATGACGGCACGTGTTTCCTTGCAGGTAACCATGGTTAACAGAGGAAGAATAATGATTTCAAGCACCACCCTCCTTTTAAAGCTTCCAGTCTGTTATTCTAACTCAATCAGGATGACAGGGTGATCTCCAGCCTTGTCCTCGTCAACACTCTCACCTCTGTTAACGAGAGAATCACTGACATGATGTCAGCTGGTCCTTTTGTGGCAGGGCTGAAATGCAGTGGAAATGTTTTTGGGGGATTAAGTTCATTTTCATGGCAAAGAGGGACTTTGCAATTAATTGCGATTCATCTGATCACTCTTCATAACAGTCTGGAGTATATGCAAATTGACATCATAACTGATGCAGCAGACTTTGTGAAAATTTATATTTGTGTCATTCTCAAAAATTTTGACCACGACTGTATATTAACAGCAGGGTTTTAAACACAGTCTGTGTGCTTACTAGTTATTACATGTCATATACAGTTGAAGTCGGAAGTTTACATACACTTAGGTTGGAGTCATTAAAACTTGTTTTTCAACCACTCCACAAATTTCTTGTTAACAAACTTTAGTTTTGGCAAGTCGGTTAGGACACCTACTTTGTGCATGACAACAATTCTTTACAAACAGATTATTTCACTTATAATTCACTATATCACAATTCCAGTGGGTCAGAAGTTTACATACATTTAGTTGACTGTGCCTTTAAACAGCTTGGAAAATTCCAGAAAATGATGTCATGGCTTTAGAAGCTTCTGATAGGCTAATTGACATCATTTGAGGTGTACCTGTGGATGTATTTCCAGGCCTACCTTCAAACTCAGTGCCTCTTTGCTTGACATCATGGGAAAATTAAAAGAAATCAGCCAAGACCTAGAAAAATAATTGTAGACCTCCACAAGTCTGGTTCATCCTTAGGAGCAATTTCCAAACACCTGAAGGTACCACGTTCCTCTGTACAAACAATAGTACGCAAGTATAAACACCATGGCACCACGCAGCCGTCATACCGCTCAGGAAGGAGACGCGTTCTGTCTCCTAGAGATGAACGTACTTTGGTGCGAAAAGTGCAAATCAATCCCAGAAAAACAGCAAAGGACCTTGTGAAGATGCTGGAGGAAACAGGTACAAAAGTATCTATATCCACAGTAAAACGAGTCCTATATCAACATAACCTGAAAAGCCGCTCAGCAAGGAAGAAGCCACTGCTCAAAAACCACCATAAAAAAGCCAGACTACGGTTTGTAACTGCACATGGGGACAAAGATCGTACTTTTTGGATGAGGGGGGGGGGGGGGGGTCGCTTGCAAGCCGAAGAACACCATCCCAACCGTGAAGCATGGGGTTGGCAGCATCATGCTGTGGGGGTGATTTGCTGCAGGAGGGACTGGTGCACTTCACAAAATAGATGGCATCATGAGGAAGGAAAATTATGTGGATATATTGAAGCAACATCTCAAGACATCAGTCAGGAAGTTAAAGCTTGGTCGCAAATAGGTCTTCCAAATGGACAATGACCCCAAGCATACTTCCAAAGTGTGGCAAAATGGCTTAAGGACAACAAAGTGAAGGTATTGGAGTGGCCATCACAAAGCCCTGACCTCAATCCTATAGAACATTTGTGGGCAGAACTGAAACAGCATGTTAGAGCAAGGAGGCCTACAAACCTGACTCAGTTACACCAGCTCTGTCAGGAGGAATGGCCCAAAATTCACCCAACTTATTGTGGGAAGCTTGTGGAACGCTACAATTAAACAATTTAAAGGCAATGCTACCAAATACTAATTGAGTGTATGTAAACTTCTGACCCACTGGGAATGTGATGAAAGAAATAAAAGCTGAAATAAATAATTCTCTGTACTATTATTCTGACATTTCACATTCTTAAAATAAAGTGGTGATCCTAACTGACCTAAGACAGGGAATTGTAACTAGGATTATATGTCAGGAATTGTGAAAAACTGAGTTTAAATGCATTTGGCTAAGGTGTATGTAAACGTTTTAGTCGTGCATTTTTTATTGTAATTCTTTAGTTTTTTATCCTCTTATATTTGTGAAGTAAATATTTAGTTTTATTTTAATTGTTTTTATTAGTTTTTTTTTCCTGTGAAGCACATTGTGTTCCATTCCATGTCTGAAATGTGCTGTATAAATAAAGCTTGATTTGATTCTCTATGGTGTTATTAGGTCCCTAATATTGAGTTAGGCCTATAAGGTAAGATAGACTGATATGATTGAAATCTCTATGCTGTTATTGAATTTAAACAACAAGGCACTCAACCCCGTGGATTATTGTGAACAACTAATAGCTGTTCTCTAACATGAGGTGAAGAGGAGTGAATAACACAACTAAGAGCTGTTTGTATTGGAGATTTTTAGTTAACTACTTAGACATTTTTTACATTTACATTTTAGTCATTTAGCAGACGCTCTTATCCAGAGCGACTTACAGTTAGCACATATATAATTTTATCAAACCCACAACCCTGGCGTTGCAAACGCCATGCTCTACCAACTGAGCTACATCCCCTGCCGGCCATTCCCTCCCCTACCCTGGACGACGCTGGGCCAATTGTGCGCCGCCCCATGGGTCTCCCGGTCGCGGCCGGCTACGACAGAGCCTGGACAACAAACCAATTATATGATTTATAAAATGTTGTAGAATGAAACGCCTATATGCCTATGGATTAAGAACCAATTAAAGGGTTTAAAAAGAGCCATGATGAAATGGCTCTATAGGTATTTTTTCCATTACATATATTATAATATGCTTAGCAATAGTAGAGACATTTCTTTAGTGCAAATGCTGTGCTTCTGATAAATGATGGTTCCCTCTAGCTCCCTGCATCTGGTCTGGGCCTGTAGTCAAGGAGATGGGATGTAGATAAACTTCAGGAACAGATACACCTGTATTGTAGTAACGGAACTAACGTTATCACTTGTTTGTGCGCTATGACCCAATACACATAGCCACAAGAAGAAACCATAGTGGCTCAAGGCCAAGGGAGGGTGGCTGTTTGGATAAAGAGGGGGTTCCGATATGATATGAAAAGGAGACCAAGCAGACATGGGGATAGAGAGGAAAGAAGCTAGACAAAGAAACCATAGTGGTAAAAAAAATAAACAACACTGAATATCCCTTCATTCATTACAGTTTGAATGGTGTATCAATATACCCAGCCACTACAAAGATACAGGCATCCTTCCTAACTCAGTTGCCGGAGAGGAAGGAAACCGCTCAGGGATCAACAACATTGTAGTTACTCCACAATACTAACCTAAATGACAGAGTGAAAAGAAGGAAGCCTGTACAGAATACAAATATTCCAAAACATGCATCATGTTTGCAACAAGGACCTAAAGTAATAATGCAAAAAAAATTGGCAAAGCAATTAACTTTTTGTCCTGAATACAAAGTGTTATGTTAGGGGCAAATCCAATCCAACACATTACTGAGTACCACTCTTCAAATGTTCAAGCTTAGTGGTGGCTGCATCATGTTATGGGTATGCTTGTAATCATTAAGGACTGGGGAGTTTTTCAGGATAAAAATAAATGGAATGGTGCTAAGCACAGGCAAAATCCTAGAGGAAAACCTGTTTCAGTCTGCTTTCCATCAGACACTGGGAGATGCATTCACCTTTCAGCAGGACAATAACCTAAAACACAAGGCCAAATCTACGCTGGAGTTGCTTCCCAAGAAGATAGTGAATGTTCCTGAGTGGCCGAGTTACAGGTTTAATTTAAATCTACTTTAAAATCTATGGCAAGACCTGAAAATGAGTGTCTAGCAGTGGAGGCTCCTCTGAGTAGGAAAGGGATGAGAACCATCCTCAGAGAATTTCATAAAAATAAAAATTGTAAAACATTGAAAAAGTTATCCTTTTTAGATAAAACTATACTAAATATATTCACGTCATCAAATAATTGATTAAAACACACTGTTTTGCAATGAAGGTCTACAGTCGCCTCAACAGCACTCTGTAGGGTAGTACCATCGTGTAGCTGGAGGACAGCTAGCTTCCGTCCTCCTCTTGATACATTGACTTCAATACAAAACCTAGGAGGCTCTTGGTTCTCACCCCCTTCCATAGACTTACACAGTAATTACTTCTGGAGGACGTCCTCCAACCTATCAGAGCTCTTGCAGCATGAACTGACATGTTGTCCACCCAATCAAAGGATCAGAGAATTCCTCTAGTACTGAAAGCATAAGCTACAGCTAGCTAGCTATCACTGCAGTGCATAAAATGTGGTGAGTAGTTCACTCAAAGAGAGAGAATGTCACTAAGCCGATGTGGATGTGGTGGAGGAGTCAAGCGCAGGAAACAGAGGTTTAGTCCAACAAGACTTTAATAGTCTCAATACACGAGTAGAAAACCCCGACCTCGAAAAACACGAAGTGGCGAGGGAAAACACACGCACACGCGTAAAATTACGCACACGCGTAAAACACTAAACATAAAATGACACGGAAAACAAACACGTAGCAAAGACAAAGTGGCAACAGAATAACAACACACAATTACCCTACAGCAAAACAAGGAACTTATAAGACACGTAATCAACACCCAAACAGACACAGGTGTGACAGACAGACAAAAGCAATCAAATACAGAAACATAGAGCGGTGGCAGCTAGTACTCCGGGGACGGCGAACGCCGAAGCCTGCCCGAACCAGGAGGAGGAGCAGCCTCGGCCGAAACCGTGACAGTGAATGTGATGAGTGGATAGAAGGAGTCAGGCGCAGGAGGGTAAATCACCGAATACAGAGTTTATTCTGTCGTACACAATTGCGCTGGATAGCGACACACGAAAACAGGCACAGTGGAAACTATCTACCCTGGCAATACACGGTACAGGATACTCCAACAAATTACAGGCACAGGGGAAATATCTACCCCGGCAATACAAAGGGTGAGTAGCTCCACCGAGCTACACTACTCTCTCACAATAAACAATCACCCACAAGGACAAGGGAGGCAGAGGGAACACTTATACACGGACTAATGAGGGGATAAGAACCAGGTGTGTAATTGACAAGACAAATGGAATGATGATATATGGAGCGGCAGTGGCTAGTAAGCCGGTGACGACGAACGCCGAAGCCTGCCCGAACAAGGAGGGGAGGCAGCCTCGGCGGAAGTCGTGACAGTACCCCCCCCCCCCCCCCTGTACCGTGTATTGCCAGGGTAGATAGTTTCCACTGTGCCTGTTTTCGTGTGTCGCTATCCAGCGCAATTGTGCACATCCCCTGCCGGCCATTCCCTCCCCTACCCTGGACGACGCTGGGCCAATTGTGCACCGCCCCATGGGTCTCCCGGTCGCGGCCGGCTACGACAGAGCCTGGACAACAAACCAATTATATGATTTATAAAATGTTGTAGAATGAAACGCCTATATGCCTATGGATTAAGAACCAATTAAAGGGTTTAAAAAGAGCCATGATGAAATGGCTCTATAGGTATTTTTTCCATTACATATATTATAATATGCTTAGCAATAGTAGAGACATTTCTTTAGTGCAAATGCTGTGCTTCTGATAAATGATGGTTCCCTCTAGCTCCCTGCATCTGGTCTGGGCCTGTAGTCAAGGAGATGGGATGTAGATAAACTTCAGGAACAGATACACCTGTATTGTAGTAACGGAACTAACGTTATCACTTGTTTGTGCGCTATGACCCAATACACATAGCCACAAGAAGAAACCATAGTGGCTCAAGGCCAAGGGAGGGTGGCTGTTTGGATAAAGAGGGGGTTCCGATATGATATGAAAAGGAGACCAAGCAGACATGGGGATAGAGAGGAAAGAAGCTAGACAAAGAAACCATAGTGGTAAAAAAAATAAACAACACTGAATATCCCTTCATTCATTACAGTTTGAATGGTGTATCAATATACCCAGCCACTACAAAGATACAGGCATCCTTCCTAACTCAGTTGCCGGAGAGGAAGGAAACCGCTCAGGGATCAACAACATTGTAGTTACTCCACAATACTAACCTAAATGACAGAGTGAAAAGAAGGAAGCCTGTACAGAATACAAATATTCCAAAACATGCATCATGTTTGCAACAAGGACCTAAAGTAATAATGCAAAAAAAATTGGCAAAGCAATTAACTTTTTGTCCTGAATACAAAGTGTTATGTTAGGGGCAAATCCAATCCAACACATTACTGAGTACCACTCTTCAAATGTTCAAGCTTAGTGGTGGCTGCATCATGTTATGGGTATGCTTGTAATCATTAAGGACTGGGGAGTTTTTCAGGATAAAAATAAATGGAATGGTGCTAAGCACAGGCAAAATCCTAGAGGAAAACCTGTTTCAGTCTGCTTTCCATCAGACACTGGGAGATGCATTCACCTTTCAGCAGGACAATAACCTAAAACACAAGGCCAAATCTACGCTGGAGTTGCTTCCCAAGAAGATAGTGAATGTTCCTGAGTGGCCGAGTTACAGGTTTAATTTAAATCTACTTTAAAATCTATGGCAAGACCTGAAAATGAGTGTCTAGCAGTGGAGGCTCCTCTGAGTAGGAAAGGGATGAGAACCATCCTCAGAGAATTTCATAAAAATAAAAATTGTAAAACATTGAAAAAGTTATCCTTTTTAGATAAAACTATACTAAATATATTCACGTCATCAAATAATTGATTAAAACACACTGTTTTGCAATGAAGGTCTACAGTCGCCTCAACAGCACTCTGTAGGGTAGTACCATCGTGTAGCTGGAGGACAGCTAGCTTCCGTCCTCCTCTTGATACATTGACTTCAATACAAAACCTAGGAGGCTCTTGGTTCTCACCCCCTTCCATAGACTTACACAGTAATTACTTCTGGAGGACGTCCTCCAACCTATCAGAGCTCTTGCAGCATGAACTGACATGTTGTCCACCCAATCAAAGGATCAGAGAATTCCTCTAGTACTGAAAGCATAAGCTACAGCTAGCTAGCTATCACTGCAGTGCATAAAATGTGGTGAGTAGTTCACTCAAAGAGAGAGAATGTCACTAAGCCGATGTGGATGTGGTGGAGGAGTCAAGCGCAGGAAACAGAGGTTTAGTCCAACAAGACTTTAATAGTCTCAATACACGAGTAGAAAACCCCGACCTCGAAAAACACGAAGTGGCGAGGGAAAACACACGCACACGCGTAAAATTACGCACACGCGTAAAACACTAAACATAAAATGACACGGAAAACAAACACGTAGCAAAGACAAAGTGGCAACAGAATAACAACACACAATTACCCTACAGCAAAACAAGGAACTTATAAGACACGTAATCAACACCCAAACAGACACAGGTGTGACAGACAGACAAAAGCAATCAAATACAGAAACATAGAGCGGTGGCAGCTAGTACTCCGGGGACGGCGAACGCCGAAGCCTGCCCGAACCAGGAGGAGGAGCAGCCTCGGCCGAAACCGTGACAGTGAATGTGATGAGTGGATAGAAGGAGTCAGGCGCAGGAGGGTAAATCACCGAATACAGAGTTTATTCCGTCGTACACAATTGCGCTGGATAGCGACACACGAAAACAGGCACAGTGGAAACTATCTACCCTGGCAATACACGGTACAGGATACTCCAACAAATTACAGGCACAGGGGAAATATCTACCCCGGCAATACAAAGGGTGAGTAGCTCCACCGAGCTACACTACTCTCTCACAATAAACAATCACCCACAAGGACAAGGGAGGCAGAGGGAACACTTATACACGGACTAATGAGGGGATAAGAACCAGGTGTGTAATTGACAAGACAAATGGAATGATGATATATGGAGCGGCAGTGGCTAGTAAGCCGGTGACGACGAACGCCGAAGCCTGCCCGAACAAGGAGGGGAGGCAGCCTCGGCGGAAGTCGTGACAGTACCCCCCCCCCCCCCCCCCCCCCCCCCCTTAACGTGCAGCTCCAGCAGCGCGCCGACCCGGAGGACGCGGAGCAGGGCGAGCCGGATGGCGACGGTGGAAATCCCGCAACAGGGAGGGATCGAGGATATCCCTCACCGGGACCCAGCACCTTTCCTCTGGACCGTACCCCTCCCACTCCACGAGGTACTGAAGTCCCCCCACCCGACGCCTCGAATACAGGATGGAATGGACAGAGTACGCCGGGGCCCCCTCGATGTCCAGAGGAGGTGGAGGAACGGAACCTCCCGCACCTCAGACTCCTGGAGCGGACCAACCACCACTGTACTGAGGAGAGACACATGAAGCGAGGGGTTAATACGCTAATCAGAGGGGAAGTAATAACCTATAAGTGACCTCGTTGATTCTCCTCAGGACTTTGAACGGCCCCACAAACCGCGGGCTCAGCTTTTCCAACAGTCTTGAAGGAGTTCCCACATATGCTGAGAACTTGTTGGCTGCTTTTCCTTCACTCTGCGGTTCGACTCATTCCAAACCATCTCAATTTGGTTGAGGTCGGGGGATTGTGGAGGCCAGGTCATCTGATGCAGCACTACATCACTCTCCTTCTTGGTAACATAGCCCTTACATAGCCTGGAGGTGTGTTGGGTCATTGTCCTGTTGAAAAACAAATGATAGTCCCACTAAGCCCAAACCAGATGGGATGGCGTATCGCTGCAGAATTCTGTGGTAGCCATGCTGGTTAAGTGTGCCTTGAATTCTAAATAAATCACAGACATTGTCACCAGCAAAGCACCCCCACACCATAACACCTCCTCCTCCATGCTTTACGGTGGGAAATACAATTGCGATCATCTGTTCACCCACACCGCATCTCACAAAGACATGGCGGTTGGAACCAAATATCTCCAATTTGGACTCCAGACCCAAGGACAAATTTCCACCGGTCTAATGTCCATTGCTTGTGTTTCTTGGCCCAAGCAAGTCTCTTCTTCTTATTGGTGTCCTTTAGTAGTGGTTTCTTTGCAGCAATTCAACCATGACGGCCTGATTCACACAGTCTTCTCTGAACAGTTGATGTTGAGATGTGTCTGTTACTTGAACTCTGTGAAGCATTTATTTGGGCTGCAATTTCTGAGGCTGGAAAACTCTAATGAACTTATCCTCTACAGAAGAGGTAACTCTGGGTCATCCATTCTTGTGTTGGTCGTCATGAGAGCCAGTTTCATCATAGCGCTTGATGGTTTTTGCAACTGCACTTGAAGAAACTTTCAAAGTTCTTGAAATTTTCCTGAGTGACTTACCTTCATGTCTTAAAGTAATGATGGACTGTAGTTTCTCTTTGCTTACCTTGTCACAACACAACTGATTGGCTCAAACTCATTAAGAAGGAAAGAAATTCCACAAATTAACTTTTAAGAAGGCACACCTGTTAATTGAAATGCATTCCAGGTGACTACCTCATGAAGCTGGTTGAGAGAATGCCAAGAGTGTGCAAAGCTGTCATCAAGGCAAAGGGTGGCTATTTGAAGAATCTCAAATATAAAATATATTTAGATTTGTTTAGATTTTTGGAGCCCAGGAAGAGTTGCAGCAGCTAATGGGAATCCCTAATAAATACAAATACAAACACTTTGTTGGTTACTACATGATTCCATATGTGTTATTTCATAGTTTTGATGTCTTCACTATTATTCTACAATGTAGAACATAGTAAAAATGAAGCAAAACCCTTGAATGAATAGGTATTCTAAAACATTTAACCGGTAGTGTAAGTAAATTAGATATTTCTGTATTTCAATAGATTTGCATTTTTAACAACATGTTTTCACTTAGCCATCATGGGGTATTGTGTAAGGGGGAAAAAAATAATGTAATTCATTTTGAATTCAGGCTGTAACACAACAAAATGTGGAGTAAGTCTAGGGGTATGAATCCATTAGATAATAATAATAATAATAATATATAATATGCCATTTTCATCCATACATTATTTGTGTATGGGTGGTCCCGGGGATCGAACCAACTACCCTGGCGTTACAAGCGCCGTGCTCTACCAGCTGAGCTACAGAGGACCACAATTCTGAAGGCACAGTAGCTATAGATAGTACACTGAATAATGAAACAATCCTTAGTAAGCTAATGTTTCGAGGGCGTGCTGACAGTATTATTTGGCATTAATAGACTGGTTTTATGCACAACAGCGTTCTATCCAAGCTGGGAGAGAGCACGAGGAGGGTTCATGACATGCAGGTTCAGGTAGCAGCTACAGGACAGTTGTATATTATTTTAAACATCAATTGGTAGCTGATTAGTATGCATGGATAATTTATTTAAAAATCTGCAATGTTTGAATATCCAGTTTTAATTACTGAACAATAAATGACATTATTACCACCAGCCAGCAGGCTATAAAATTGCAGCATTATGACACCGTGTATAGATTTCGTGAAACGTTAGACCCCGTGTAGTTCAGTTGGTAGAGCATGGCGTTTGCAACGCCAAGGATGTGGGTTCGATTCCCACGGGGGGCAGTATGAACGAACTGTAAGTCGCTCTGGATAAGAGCGTCTGCTAAATGACTAAAATGAGAAAATGACAACCAAATAGAAGCCTACCAATAAACCTTTATGTATATTATGTAAAGCAAAGCTTTACATGCTCTTGCAACACAGGAACCCTATTATCGATTAATTAGGCATGAAGCCGCATAGACATGTGTCTTAGAGTCTGTGATTGTGCTGACCTTTGCAAAAAGTGTGTTAGAGGAAACTTGGCTCTAGGATTTTGCTGATGTTTGCAAATGGTGTAATAGATTAACTTTACTCTACTTTGCTAAAGCATTTGGAAAAGCATTGCTACAGAGGTTTCTTGGAATAGAGGAAACTTGGCTCTGCTTGCTGAAACATCTGGAAATCATCACTAAGTTCCTGGAAAAAAGGATATGGGAAGATATGTGGAAAGTCCTATTTTTCGGAGTCACATGTTCTCTATTCTCCATTTTGTCTTTTGACTTTAGGCAGAACTTCGCCTGAACTCTGCAATCGACCATAAACACACGTTTCTACAATGAATCAGGTGAGTTTAGATTAATTTTAAACATTTTTAAAACGGTTCTTTGTAGCCTACTTCATGCTTTTACACTGCACGCATTTAATGGTCCTTGACTTTTGGAAAATCGTTTGTGTAGTTTAGCTGGTTACTCGTAGCCAGGCCCGGCGGCAGGATGAACTCGGCAAGGGGGCTTCAGAAATGACTAAGGGGGCACAACTATTTTCGCTTGCTGATAACACAGGATTGATAATAATCGATAGTACAATTACACACAATGTATTTGCAGCCACGCACGGCCGTCTTGCAGCAAGAATACAGGCTACTGCACCGCTTTACAAACATGGACAATTCATAAATAGCAAGTCATAACAACGCTACATGCACAATACCCAACAATCCAATGCAAAACAGTTGCTAATTACCGTAATAACACTTCCTCATGCCAATAAAATGCATTTCCAATCGCGGAAAGCAAACAATAATGTACAATGCACTACCAACGACTTATCGGTACAATGCAGCTTGGACGCAGCTACCAAGCTGTCTTCCCACTAGAGTGCCGTCCTACGCTGGTATGATAACAGAGACATTACTATTCCATAGCTACGAGTTGTTTATGGCAACACTATAGCTACATCGTTACTCATCCATTGGCATATGTAAAAATGTGTGCGCACATGACTGTAAGTCGCTTTGGATAAAAGCATCTGCTAAATGGCATATTATTATTATTATATTATATTGTTCAAGGTCTGCTCACCCTCATCAATGTAATGCAAAGCACCTCTTCTACATTATAAAACAATCCAATTATATTATAAACCAAACATTTCCATTCCAATCAAAGAAATGAAGCAGTAAACTTAGCAGCAAGGCCAATAAAGAAAATCACCTCTAGGCCTATTTCTGACGTTTGCCACGCATTTCCAAAAGCTAGCAAATAACAAAATAACCCAAGCCCAGCCAGGCTGCCTGTTCTTACCCAGATTCAAGAGTTGTAGCTGCCTTGATGCTGTGTTGAACCTCCTCAGCAGTCTCTGGTTCCCCACGGAATGTGCTTGTAAGATCCCTCTCATATCCAGATATAGATCCACCACATATTCTTTCAGATTACTACTCACTACTCTTTGCCATTTGCTTGGAGGGGGGGTGTCCAAGTGTGCTTGCATTTCTCCCATAACTCATCAAACTGCATCTGCCTTTGAACCACGCGCTACAAAATGCCAGTTTTCTCTCCCAGTACAGGCGGGTTGGGTATTTCCCCAGACAAACCTGCACTGGGTCCTCATCACCTCCTATGTCACCAGGCTGCAAGACGGTTGCTCAGGTGCCTTTGCTGCTGGGCTCGGCGGCCTTGGCCTCGGTGATTAGCGTCGGCCCAGCGGCCTTGCCTTTGGCCTCTGTGGCAGGCTTCTCCCCGCCGCTTTGATCCGATGCTGCCGTTGTGCCCTGTCGAAGCCACTTTCTAATATCCATCATACTATCAGCTACCTACCTAATTGTTAACATTAGCTAAATTCCATCCAGCTGCGCGTGAATGTTTTTTTTCCCTTCGTAATACGTAACTTTGAAAGTAAACCTAAACCGTCACATTTTTCAACCAGTAAAATGTGTATAATGTACAATGTAAAACATTTTCAAAATAAATAAATAACCCTTCAATGAGTAGGTGTGTCCAAACTTTTGACTGGTACTGTATTCACTGCTTTATCCAAAGTTACATCTTGCTCACGCAGCAATCTCTCATTGAGTCCATTATCAAGTATGCCTCAGACTATCCTTTCACTAGTGAGTCTTTCAGATTTTTCAGATTCACACGTTTTGCTCATTGTGTTCAGCTCAGCCAAGTACTGGTCAAAACTGACTTCCTGTTTCTGATCATGAGAGAAATACGTGTATTTCTCAAATGTGATGTTCTGGCTTGCTTCAAAGTACTCCTCAAATGTAGACATGAGCACAGTCAAGGTCAAGTTTGCCTCGTCTAGCTGAAAGCTATTGTATACACTGCATTCGGGAAGTATTCAGACCCCTTGACTTTTTCCAGATTTTGTTACGTTAGTCTTAGTCTAAAATTGATTAAATCATTTTTTCCCCTCATCAATCCACACACTACCCCATAATGACAAAGCGAAAACATATGTTTTCAGACCCTTTGCTATGATTGTGTCGAGGCACAGATCTGGGGACGGTACCAAAACAATTCTGCAGCATTGAAGGTTCCCATGAACACAGTGGCCTCCATCGTTCTTAAATGGAAAAAGATTGGAACCACCAAGACTCTTCCTAGAGCTGGCTGCCAGGCCAAACTTAGCAATCGGGGGAGAAGGGCCTTGGTCAGGGAGGTGACCAAGAACCCGATGGTCACTCTGACAGAGCTGCAGAGTTCCTCTGTGGAGATGAGAGAACCTTCCAGAAGGACAACCATATCTGCAGCACTCCACCGATCAGGCCTTTATGGTATAGTGGCCAGACGGAAGCCACTCCTCAGTAAAGGGCACGACAGCCTGCTTGGAGTTTGCCAAAAGGCACCTAAATGACTCTCAGACCATGAGAAACAAGTTTCTCCGGTCTAATGAAACCAAAATTGAACTCTTTGGCCTGAATGCCAAGCGTCACGTCTGGAGGAAACCTGGCACCATCCCTATGGTGAAGCATGGTGGTGGCAGCATCATGCTGTGGGGATCCTTTTCAGTGGCAGGGACTGGGAGACTAGTCAGGATTGAGGGAAAGATGAACACCGCAAAGTACAGAGAGATCCTTGATGAAACCTGCTCCAGAGCGCTCAGGACCTTTGACTGGGGGCGAAGGTTCAACTTCCAACAGGACAACGACCCTAAGCACACAGCCAAGACAACGCAGGAGTGGAATATGGTCTGGGTAAAGCATAATATAATTAGTCTCTGACATCCCTGACCTAGGGAAACAGCACGTGGTCTGGGTAAATAATATTATAATTAGTCTCTGACATCCCTGACCTAGGGAAACAGCACGTGGTCTGGGTAAAGGATATTATAATTGGTCTGACATTCCTGACCTAGGGAAGCAGCATTTGGTCTGGGTAAAGAATATTATAAATAGTCTCTGACATCCCTGACCTAGGGAAACAGCACGTGGTCTGGGTAAAGTGGGGGGTTAAGGCCAATCCAGAGATCACTGGGGTTTTTTGTTGGTGTGGGCATGCGCTTGGGTGGACTCTGAGTTTACCAGTTGGCTGTAGGCTACTCTACTAGCAGCTTACCAGTTGGCTGTCGGCTACTCCACTAGCAGTTTACCAGTTGGCTGTAGGCTACTCCACTAGCAGCTTACCAGTTGGCTGTAGGCTACTCTACTAGCAGCTTGCCAGTTGGCTGTAGGCTCCACTAGCAGCTTACCAGTTGACTGTAGGCTACTCCACTATTAGCTTACCAGTTGGCTGTAGGCTACTCCACTAGCAGCTTACCAGTTGGCTGTAGGCTACTCTACTAGTAGCTTACCAGTTGGCTGTAGGCTACTCCACTAGCAGCTTGCCGGTTGGCTGTAGGCTACTCTGCTAGCGGCTTACCAGTTGGCTGTAGGCTACTCCGCTAGCAGCTTACTAGTTGGCTGTAGGCTACTCCGCTAGCAGCTTACCAGTTGGCTGTAGGCTACTCTACTAGCAGCTTGCCAGTTGGCTGTAGGCTACTCTACTAGCAGCTTGCCAGTTGGCTGTAGGCCTCTCCACTAGCAGCTTACCAGTTGGCTGTAGGCCTCTCCACTAGCAGCTTACCAGTTGGCTGTAGGCTACCCCACTAGCAGCTTGCCAGTTGGCTGTAGGCTACTCCACCAGCAGCTTACCAGTTGGCTGTAGGCTACTCTACTAGCAGCTTGCCAGTTGGCTGTAGGCTACTCTACTAGCAGCTTGCCAGTTTGCTGTAGGCTACTCCACTAGCAGCTTACCAGTTGGCTGTAGGCTGCTCCACTAGCAGCTTACCAGTTGCCTGTAGGCTACTCCACCAGCAGCTTACCAGTTGGCTGTAGGCTACTCCACTAGCATCTTGCCAGTTGGCTGTAGGCTACTGCACTAGCAGCTTGCCAGTTACCTGTAGGCTACTCCACTAGCAGCTTGCTGGTTGGCTGTAGGCTACTCCACTAGCAGCTTACCAGTTGGCTGTAGGCTACTCCACTAGCAGCTTACCAGTTGGCTGTATGCTACTCCACTAGCAGCTTTTGGCTGTAGGCTACTCTACTAGCAGTTAACCAGTTGGCTGTAGGCTACTCCACTAGCAGCTTGCCAGTTGGCTGTAGGCTACTCCACTAGCAGCTTGCCAGTTGGCTGTAGGCTACTCCACTTACAGTTTACCAGTTGGCTGTAGGCTACTCCACTAGCAGCTTGCTAGTTGGCTGTAGGCTACTCCACTAGCAGCTTGCCAGTTGGCTGTAGGCTACTCCACTAGACATTACATTACATTTACGCTAGCAGCTTGCCAGTTGGCTGTATGCTACTCCACTAGCAGCTTTTGGCTGTAGGCTACTCTACTAGCAGTTAACCAGTTGGCTGTAGGCTACTCCACTAGCAGCTTGCCAGTTGGCCGTAGGCTACTCCACTAGCAGCTTGCCAGTTGGCTGTAAGCTACTCTACTAGCAGCTTACCAGTTGGCTTTAGGCTACTCCACTAGCAGCTTACCAGTTGGCTGTAAGCTACTCTACTAGCAGCTTACCAGTTGGCTTTAGGCTACTCCACTAGCAGCTTACCAGTTGGCTTTAGGCTACTCCACCAGCATCTTACCAGTTGGCTGTAGGCTACTCTACTAGCAGCTTGTCAGTTGGCTGTAGGCTACTCTACTAGCAGCTTGCCAGTTGGCTGTAGGCTACAGTTGGCTGTAGGCTAATCTACTAGCAGTTTACCAGTTGGCTGTAGGCTACTCCACTAGCAGCTTGCCAGTTGGCTGTAGGCTACTCTACTAGCAGCTTGCCAGTTGGCTGTAGGCTACTCCACTAGCAGCTTGCCAGTTGGCTGTAGGCAACTCCATTAGCAACTTACCAGTTGGCTGTAAGCTACTCCACTAGCAGCTTGCCAGTTGGCTGTAGGCTACTCCACTAGCAGCTTGCCAGTTGGCTGTAAGCTACACCACGAGCAGCTTACCAGTTGGCTGTAAGCTACACCACTAGCAGCTTACCAGTTGGCTGTAAGCTACTCCACTAGCAGCTTGCCAGTTGGCTGTAGGCTACTCCACTAGCAGCTTGCCAGTTAGCTGTAAGCTACACCATTTGCAACTTACCAGTTGGCTGTAGGCTACTCCACTAGCAGCTTACCAGTTGGCTGTAAGCTACTCTGCTAGCAGCTTACCAGTTGGCTTTAGGCTACTCCACTAGCAGCTTACCAGTTGGCTGTAGGCTACTCCACTAGCAGCTTGCCAGTTGGCTGTAGGCTACTCTACTAGCAGCTTGCCAGTTGGCTGTAGGCTACTCTACTAGCAGCTTGCCAGTTGGCTGTAGAATACTCCACTAGCAGCTTGACAGTTTGCTTTAAGCTACTCTACTAGCAGCTTACCAGTTGGTTTTAGGCTACTCCACTAGCAGCTTACCAGTTGGCTGTAAGCTACTCTACTAGCAGCTTACCAGTTGGCTTTAGGCTACTCCACTAGCAGCTTACCAGTTGGCTTTAGGCTACTCCAACAGCAGCTTACCAGTTGGCTGTAGGCTACTCCACCAGCAGCTTACCAGTTGGCTGTAGGCTACTCTATTAGCAGCTTGTCAGTTGGCTGTAGGCTACTCTACTAGCAGCTTGCCAGTTGGCTGTAGGTTACAGTTGGCTGTAGGCTAATCTACTAGCAGTTTACCAGTTGGCTGTAGGCTACTCCACTAGCAGTTTACCAGTTGGCTGTAGGCTACTCCACTAGCAGCTTGCCAGTTGGCTGTAGGCTACTCCAATAGCAGCTTGCTAGTTGGCTGTAGGCTACTCCACTAGCAGCTTGCCAGTTGGCTGTAGGCTACTCCACTAGACATTACATTACATTTACGCTAGCATCTTGCCAGTTGGCTGTATGCTACTCCACTAGCAGCTTTTGGCTGTAGGCTACTCTACTAGCAGTTAACCAGTTGGCTGTAGGCTACTCCACTAGCAGCTTGCCAGTTGGCTGTAGGCTACTCCACTAGCAGCTTGCCAGTTGGCTGTAGGCTACTCCACTAGCAGCTTGCTAGTTGGCTGTAGGCTACTACACTATCAGTTTACCAGTTGGCTGTAAGCTTCTCTACTAGCAGCTTACCAGTTGGCTGTAGGCTACTCCACCAGCAGCTTACCAGTTGGCTGTAGGCTACTCCACTAGCAGCTTATCAGTTAGCTGTAGGCCATTCCACTAGCAGCTTATCAGTTGGCTGTAGGCTACTCCACCAGCAGCTTACCAGTTGGCTGTAGGCTACTCCACCAGCATCTTACCAGTTGGCTGTAGGCTACTCCACCAGCAGCTTACCAGTTGGCTGTAGGCTACTCCACCAGCAGCTTACCAGTTGGCTGTAGGCTAATCTACTAGCAGCTTGCCAGTTGGCTGTAGGCTACTCCACTAGCAGTTTACCAGTTGGCTGTAGGCTACTCCACTAGCAGCTTGCCAGTTGGCTGTAGGCTACTCTACTAGCATCTTGCCAGTTGGCTGTAGGCTACTCCACTAGCAGCTTGCCAGTTGGCTGTAGGCTACTCTACTAGCAGCTTGCCAGTTGGCTGTAGGCTACTCCACTAGCAGCTTGCCAGTTGGCTGTAGAATGCTCCACTAGCAGCTTGACAGTTTGCTGTAAGCTACTCTACTAGCAGCTTACCAGTTGGCTTTAGGCTACTCCACTAGCAGCTTACCAGTTGGCTGTAAGCTACTCTACTAGCAGCTTACCAGTTGGCTTTAGGCTACTCCACTAGCAGCTTACCAGTTGGCTTTAGGCTACTCCAACAGCAGCTTACCAGTTGGCTGTAGGCTACTCCACCAGCAGCTTACCAGTTGGCTGTAGGCTACTCTATTAGCAGCTTGTCAGTTGGCTGTAGGCTACTCTACTAGCAGCTTGCCAGTTGGCTGTAGGCTACAGTTGGCTGTAGGCTAATCTACTAGCAGTTTACCAGTTGGCTGTAGGCTACTCCACTAGCAGTTTACCAGTTGGCTGTAGGCTACTCCACTAGCAGCTTGCCAGTTGGCTGTAGGCTACTCCACTAGCAGCTTGCCAGTTGGCTGTAGGCTACTCTACTAGCAGCTTTTCAGTTGGCTGTAGGCTACTCCACTAGCAGCTTGCTAGTTGGCTGTAGGCTATTCCACTAGCAGCTTGCCAGTTGGCTGTAGGCTACTCCCCTAGACATTACATTACATTTACGCTAGCAGCTTACCAGTTGGCTGTATGCTACTCCACTAGCAGCTTTTGGCTATAGGCTACTCCACTAGCAGTTTACCAGTTGGCTGTAGGCTACTCCACTAGCAGCTTGCCAGTTGGCTTTAGGCTACTCTACTAGCAGCTTGCCAGTTGGCTGTAGGCTACTCCACTAGCAGCTTGCCAGTTGGCTGTAGGCTACTCTACTAGCAACTTACCAGTTGGCTGTAGGCTACTCCACTAGCAGCTTGCCAGTTGGCTGTAGGCTACTCCACTAGCAGCTTACCAGTTGGCTGTAGGCTACTCCACTAGCAGCTTGCCAGTTGGCTGTAAGCTACACCACTAGCAGCTTACCAGTTGGCTGTAAGCTACACCACTAGCAGCTTACCAGTTGGCTGTAAGCTACTACACTAACAGCTTGCCAGTTGGCTGTAGGCTACACCATTAGCAGCTTGCCAGTTGGCTGTAGGCTACTCCACTAGCAGCTTACCAGTTGGCTGTAGGCTACTCCACTAGCAGCTTACCAGTTGGCTGTAGGCTACTCCACTAGCAGCTTATCAGTTGGCTGTAGGCTACTCCACTAGCAGCTTACCAGTTGGCTGTAGGCTACTCCACTATAGCAGTTTACCAGTTGGCTGTAGGCTACTCCACCAGCAGTTTACCAGTTGGCTGTAGGCTACTCCACTAGCAGTTTACCAGTTGGCTGTAGGCTACTCCACCAGCAGTTTACCAGTTGGCTGTAGGCTACTCTACTAGCAGCTTGCCAGTTGGCTGTAGGCTACTCCACTAGCAGCTTGCCAGTTGGCTGTAGACTACTCCACTAGCAACTTACCAGTTGGCTGTAGGCTACTCCACTAGCAGCTTGCCAGTTGGCTGTAAGCTACACCACTAGCAGCTTACCAGTTGGCTGTAAGCTACACCACTAGCAGCTTACCAGTTGGCTGTAAGCTACTCCACTAGCAGCTTGCCAGTTGGCTGTAGGCTACTCCACTAGCAGCTTGCCAGTTAGCTGTAAGCTACACCATTTGCAACTTACCAGTTGGCTGTAGGCTACTCCACTAGCAGCTTACCAGTTGGCTATAAGCTACTCTGCTAGCAGCTTACCAGTTGGCTTTAGGCTACTCCACTAGCAGCTTACCAGTTGGCTGTAGGCTACTCCACTAGCAGTTTACCAGTTGGCTGTAGGCTACTCCACTAGCAGCTTGCCAGTTGGCTGTAGGCTACTCTACTAGCAGCTTGCCAGTTGGCTGTAGGCTACTCTACTAGCAGCTTGCCAGTTGGCTGTAGGCTACTCCACTAGCAGCTTGCCAGTTGGCTGTAGGCTACTCCACTAGCAGCTTGACAGTTTGCTGTAAGCTACTCTACTAGCAGCTTACCAGTTGGCTTTAGGCTACTCCACTAGCAGCTTACCAGTTGGCTGTAAGCTACTCTACTAGCAGCTTACCAGTTGGCTTTAGGCTACTCCACTAGCAGCTTACCAGTTGACTTTAGGCTACTCCACCAGCAGCTTACCAGTTGGCTGTAGGCTACTCCACCAGCAGCTTAGCAGTTGGCTGTAGGCTACTCTATTAGCAGCTTGTCAGTTGGCTGTAGGCTACTCTACTAGCAGCTTGCCAGTTGGCTGTAGGCTACAGTTGGCTGTAGGCTAATCTACTAGCAGTTTACCAGTTGGCTGTAGGCTACTCCACTAGCAGTTTACCAGTTGGCTGTAGGCTACTCCACTAGCAGCTTGCCAGTTGGCTGTAGGCTACTCTACTAGCAGCTTGCCAGTTGGCTGTAGGCTACTCCACTAGCAGCTTGCTATTTGGCTGTAGGCTACTCCACTAGCAGCTTGCCAGTTGGCTGTAGGCTACTCCACTAGACATTACATTACATTTACGCTAGCAGCTTGCCAGTTGGCTGTATGCTACTCCACTAGCAGCTTTTGGCTGTAGGCTACTCCACTAGCAGCTTGCCAGTTGGCTGTAGGCTACTCCACTAGCAGCTTGCCAGTTGGCTGTAGGCTACTCCACTAACAGTTTACCAGTTGGCTGTAGGCTACTCCACTAGCAGCTTGACAGTTTGCTGTAAGCTACTCTACTAGCAGCTTACCAGTTGGCTTTAGGCTACTCCACTAGCAGCTTACCAGTTGGCTGTAAGCTACTCTACTAGCAGCTTACCAGTTGGCTTTAGGCTACTCCACTAGCAGCTTACCAGTTGACTTTAGGCTACTCCACCAGCAGCTTACCAGTTGGCTGTAGGCTACTCCACCAGCAGCTTAGCAGTTGGCTGTAGGCTACTCTATTAGCAGCTTGTCAGTTGGCTGTAGGCTACTCTACTAGCAGCTTGCCAGTTGGCTGTAGGCTACAGTTGGCTGTAGGCTAATCTACTAGCAGTTTACCAGTTGGCTGTAGGCTACTCCACTAGCAGTTTACCAGTTGGCTGTAGGCTACTCCACTAGCAGCTTGCCAGTTGGCTGTAGGCTACTCTACTAGCAGCTTGCCAGTTGGCTGTAGGCTACTCCACTAGCAGCTTGCTATTTGGCTGTAGGCTACTCCACTAGCAGCTTGCCAGTTGGCTGTAGGCTACTCCACTAGACATTACATTACATTTACGCTAGCAGCTTGCCAGTTGGCTGTATGCTACTCCACTAGCAGCTTTTGGCTGTAGGCTACTCCACTAGCAGCTTGCCAGTTGGCTGTAGGCTACTCCACTAGCAGCTTGCCAGTTGGCTGTAGGCTACTCCACTAACAGTTTACCAGTTGGCTGTAGGCTACTCCACTAGCAGCTTGCCAGTTGGCTGTAGGCTACTCTA
Source organism: Coregonus lavaretus (assembly GCF_964263955.1). Lineage (NCBI taxonomy): Eukaryota > Metazoa > Chordata > Actinopteri > Salmoniformes > Salmonidae > Coregonus > Coregonus lavaretus. Next base: position 4,382,811 of record NW_028161510.1, on the reverse strand, counting down.
CTAGCAGCTTGCCAGTTGGCTGTAGGCTACTCCACTAGCAGCTTGCCAGTTGGCCGTAGGCTACTCCACTAGCAGCTTGCCAGTTGGCTGTAAGCTACTCTACTAGCAGCTTACCAGTTGGCTTTAGGCTACTCCACTAGCAGCTTACCAGTTGGCTGTAAGCTACTCTACTAGCAGCTTACCAGTTGGCTTTAGGCTACTCCACTAGCAGCTTACCAGTTGGCTTTAGGCTACTCCACCAGCAGCTTACCAGTTGGCTGTAGGCTACTCCACCAGCATCTTACCAGTTGGCTGTAGGCTACTCTACTAGCAGCGTGTCAGTTGGCTGTAGGCTACTCTACTAGCAGCTTGCCAGTTGGCTGTAGGCTACAGTTGGCTGTAGGCTAATCTACTAGCAGTTTACCAGTTGGCTGTAGGCTACTCCACTAGCAGCTTGCCAGTTGGCTGTAGGCTACTCTACTAGCAGCTTGCCAGTTGGCTGTAGGCTACTCCACTAGCAGCTTGCCAGTTGGCTGTAGGCTACTCCACTAGCAACTTACCAGTTGGCTGTAGGCTACTCCACTAGCAGCTTGCCAGTTGGCTGTAGGCTACTCCACTAGCAGCTTACCAGTTGGCTGTAGAATACTCCACTAGCAGCTTACCAGTTGGCTGTAGGCTACTCCACTAGCAGTTTACCAGTTGGCTGTAGGCTACTCCACTAGCAGCTTGCCAGTTGGCTGTAGGCTACTCTACTAGCAGCTTGCCAGTTGGCTGTAGGCTACTCTACTAGCAGCTTGCCAGTTGGCTGTAGGCTACTCCACTAGCAGCTTGCCAGTTGGCTGTAGAATACTCCACTAGCAGCTTGACAGTTTGCTGTAAGCTACTCTACTAGCAGCTTACCAGTTGGCTTTAGGCTACTCCACTAGCAGCTTACCAGTTGGCTGTAAGCTACTCTACTAGCAGCTTACCAGTTGGCTTTAGGCTACTCCACTAGCAGCTTACCAGTTGGCTTTAGGCTACTCCAACAGCAGCTTACCAGTTGGCTGTAGGCTACTCCACCAGCAGCTTACCAGTTGGCTGTAGGCTACTCTATTAGCAGCTTGTCAGTTGGCTGTAGGCTACTCTACTAGCAGCTTGCCAGTTGGCTGTAGGCTACAGTTGGCTGTAGGCTAATCTACTAGCAGTTTACCAGTTGGCTGTAGGCTACTCCACTAGCAGCTTGCCAGTTGGCTGTAGGCTACTCCACTAGCAGCTTGCTAGTTGGCTGTAGGCTACTCCACTAGCAGCTTGCCAGTTGGCTGTAGGCTACTCCACTAAACATTACATTACATTTACGCTAGCAGCTTGCCAGTTGGCTGTATGCTACTCCACTAGCAGCTTTTGGCTGTAGGCTACTCTACTAGCCGTTAACCAGTTGGCTGTAGGCTACTCCACTAGCAGCTTGCCAGTTGGCTGTAGGCTACTCCACTAGCAGCTTGCCAGTTGGCTGTAGGCTACTCCACTAGCAGCTTGCTAGTTGGCTGTAGGCTACTACACTATCAGTTTACCAGTTGGCTGTAAGCTTCTCTACTAGCAGCTTACCAGTTGCCTGTAGGCCACTCCACTAGCAGCTTATCAGTTAGCTGTAGGCCACTCCACTAGCAGCTTATCAGTTGGCTGTAGGCTACTCCACCAGCAGCTTACCAGTTGGCTGTAGGCTACTCCACCAGCATCTTACCAGTTGGCTGTAGGCTACTCCACCAGCAGCTTACCAGTTGGCTGTAGGCTACTCCATCAGCAGCTTACCAGTTGGCTGTAGGCTACTCTACTAGCAGCTTGCCAGTTGGCTGTAGGCTACTCCACTAGCAGTTTACCAGTTGGCTGTAGGCTACTCCACTAGCAGCTTGCCAGTTGGCTGTAGGCTACTCCACTAGCAGCTTGCCAGTTGGCTGTAGGCTACTCTACTAGCAGCTTTTCAGTTGGCTGTAGGCTACTCCACTAGCAGCTTGCTAGTTGGCTGTAGGCTATTCCACTAGCAGCTTGCCAGTTGGCTGTAGGCTACTCCCCTAGACATTACATTACATTTACGCTAGCAGCTTACCAGTTGGCTGTATGCTACTCCACTAGCAGCTTTTGGCTATAGGCTACTCCACTAGCAGTTTACCAGTTGGCTGTAGGCTACTCCACTAGCAGCTTGCCAGTTGGCTTTAGGCTACTCTACTAGCAGCTTGCCAGTGGCTGTAGGCTACTCCACTAGCAGCTTGCCAGTTGGCTGTAGGCTACTCTACTAGCAACTTACCAGTTGGCTGTAGGCTACTCCACTAGCAGCTTGCCAGTTGGCTGTAGGCTACTCCACTAGCAGCTTACCAGTTGGCTGTAGGCTACTCCACTAGCAGCTTGCCAGTTGGCTGTAAGCTACACCACTAGCAGCTTACCAGTTGGCTGTAAGCTACACCACTAGCAGCTTACCAGTTGGCTGTAAGCTACTACACTAACAGCTTGCCAGTTGGCTGTAGGCTACACCATTAGCAGCTTGCCAGTTGGCTGTAGGCTACTCCACTAGCAGCTTACCAGTTGGCTGTAGGCTACTCCACTAGCAGCTTACCAGTTGGCTGTAGGCTACTCCACTAGCAGCTTATCAGTTGGCTGTAGGCTACTCCACTAGCAGCTTACCAGTTGGCTGTAGGCTACTCCACTATAGCAGTTTACCAGTTGGCTGTAGGCTACTCCACCAGCAGTTTACCAGTTGGCTGTAGGCTACTCCACTAGCAGTTTACCAGTTGGCTGTAGGCTACTCCACCAGCAGTTTACCAGTTGGCTGTAGGCTACTCTACTAGCAGCTTGCCAGTTGGCTGTAGGCTACTCCACTAGCAGCTTGCCAGTTGGCTGTAGGCTACTCCACTAGCAACTTACCAGTTGGCTGTAGGCTACTCCACTAGCAGCTTGCCAGTTGGCTGTAAGCTACACCACTAGCAGCTTACCAGTTGGCTGTAAGCTACACCACTAGCAGCTTACCAGTTGGCTGTAAGCTACTCCACTAGCAGCTTGCCAGTTGGCTGTAGGCTACTCCACTAGCAGCTTGCCAGTTAGCTGTAAGCTACACCATTTGCAACTTACCAGTTGGCTGTAGGCTACTCCACTAGCAGCTTACCAGTTGGCTATAAGCTACTCTGCTAGCAGCTTACCAGTTGGCTTTAGGCTACTCCACTAGCAGCTTACCAGTTGGCTGTAGGCTACTCCACTAGCAGTTTACCAGTTGGCTGTAGGCTACTCCACTAGCAGCTTGCCAGTTGGCTGTAGGCTACTCTACTAGCAGCTTGCCAGTTGGCTGTAGGCTACTCTACTAGCAGCTTGCCAGTTGGCTGTAGGCTACTCCACTAGCAGCTTGCCAGTTGGCTGTAGGCTACTCCACTAGCAGCTTGACAGTTTGCTGTAAGCTACTCTACTAGCAGCTTACCAGTTGGCTTTAGGCTACTCCACTAGCAGCTTACCAGTTGGCTGTAAGCTACTCTACTAGCAGCTTACCAGTTGGCTTTAGGCTACTCCACTAGCAGCTTACCAGTTGACTTTAGGCTACTCCACCAGCAGCTTACCAGTTGGCTGTAGGCTACTCCACCAGCAGCTTAGCAGTTGGCTTTAGGCTACTCTATTAGCAGCTTGTCAGTTGGCTGTAGGCTACTCTACTAGCAGCTTGCCAGTTGGCTGTAGGCTACAGTTGGCTGTAGGCTAATCTACTAGCAGTTTACCAGTTGGCTGTAGGCTACTCCACTAGCAGTTTACCAGTTGGCTGTAGGCTACTCCACTAGCAGCTTGCCAGTTGGCTGTAGGCTACTCTACTAGCAGCTTGCCAGTTGGCTGTAGGCTACTCCACTAGCAGCTTGCTATTTGGCTGTAGGCTACTCCACTAGCAGCTTGCCAGTTGGCTGTAGGCTACTCCACTAGACATTACATTACATTTACGCTAGCAGCTTGCCAGTTGGCTGTATGCTACTCCACTAGCAGCTTTTGGCTGTAGGCTACTCCACTAGCAGCTTGCCAGTTGGCTGTAGGCTACTCCACTAGCAGCTTGCCAGTTGGCTGTAGGCTACTCCACTAACAGTTTACCAGTTGGCTGTAGGCTACTCCACTAGCAGCTTGACAGTTTGCTGTAAGCTACTCTACTAGCAGCTTACCAGTTGGCTTTAGGCTACTCCACTAGCAGCTTACCAGTTGGCTGTAAGCTACTCTACTAGCAGCTTACCAGTTGGCTTTAGGCTACTCCACTAGCAGCTTACCAGTTGACTTTAGGCTACTCCACCAGCAGCTTACCAGTTGGCTGTAGGCTACTCCACCAGCAGCTTAGCAGTTGGCTGTAGGCTACTCTATTAGCAGCTTGTCAGTTGGCTGTAGGCTACTCTACTAGCAGCTTGCCAGTTGGCTGTAGGCTACAGTTGGCTGTAGGCTAATCTACTAGCAGTTTACCAGTTGGCTGTAGGCTACTCCACTAGCAGTTTACCAGTTGGCTGTAGGCTACTCCACTAGCAGCTTGCCAGTTGGCTGTAGGCTACTCTACTAGCAGCTTGCCAGTTGGCTGTAGGCTACTCCACTAGCAGCTTGCTATTTGGCTGTAGGCTACTCCACTAGCAGCTTGCCAGTTGGCTGTAGGCTACTCCACTAGACATTACATTACATTTACGCTAGCAGCTTGCCAGTTGGCTGTATGCTACTCCACTAGCAGCTTTTGGCTGTAGGCTACTCCACTAGCAGCTTGCCAGTTGGCTGTAGGCTACTCCACTAGCAGCTTGCCAGTTGGCTGTAGGCTACTCCACTAACAGTTTACCAGTTGGCTGTAGGCTACTCCACTAGCAGCTTGCCAGTTGGCTGTAGGCTACTCTACTAGCAGCTTGCCAGTTGGCTGTAGGCTACTCCACTAGCAGCTTGCCAGTTGGCCGTAGGCTACTCCACTAGCAGCTTGCCAGTTGGCTGTAAGCTACTCTACTAGCAGCTTACCAGTTGGCTTTAGGCTACTCCACTAGCAGCGTGTCAGTTGGCTGTAGGCTACTCTACTAGCAGCTTGCCAGTTGGCTGTAGGCTACAGTTGGCTGTAGGCTAATCTACTAGCAGTTTACCAGTTGGCTGTAGGCTACTCCACTAGCAGCTTGCCAGTTGGCTGTAGGCTACTCTACTAGCAGCTTGCCAGTTGGCTGTAGGCTACTCCACTAGCAGCTTGCCAGTTGGCTGTAGGCTACTCCACTAGCAACTTACCAGTTGGCTGTAGGCTACTCCACTAGCAGCTTGCCAGTTGGCTGTAGGCTACTCCACTAGCAGCTTACCAGTTGGCTGTAGAATACTCCACTAGCAGCTTACCAGTTGGCTGTAGGCTACTCCACTAGCAGTTTACCAGTTGGCTGTAGGCTACTCCACTAGCAGCTTGCCAGTTGGCTGTAGGCTACTCTACTAGCAGCTTGCCAGTTGGCTGTAGGCTACTCCACTAGCAGCTTGCCAGTTGGCTGTAAGCTACTCTACTAGCAGCTTACCAGTTGGCTTTAGGCTACTCCACTAGCAGCGTGTCAGTTGGCTGTAGGCTACTCTACTAGCAGCTTGCCAGTTGGCTGTAGGCTACAGTTGGCTGTAGGCTAATCTACTAGCAGTTTACCAGTTGGCTGTAGGCTACTCCACTAGCAGCTTGCCAGTTGGCTGTAGGCTACTCTACTAGCAGCTTGCCAGTTGGCTGTAGGCTACTCCACTAGCAGCTTGCCAGTTGGCTGTAGGCTACTCCACTAGCAACTTACCAGTTGGCTGTAGGCTACTCCACTAGCAGCTTGCCAGTTGGCTGTAGGCTACTCCACTAGCAGCTTACCAGTTGGCTGTAGAATACTCCACTAGCAGCTTACCAGTTGGCTGTAGGCTACTCCACTAGCAGTTTACCAGTTGGCTGTAGGCTACTCCACTAGCAGCTTGCCAGTTGGCTGTAGGCTACTCTACTAGCAGCTTGCCAGTTGGCTGTAGGCTACTCTACTAGCAGCTTGCCAGTTGGCTGTAGGCTACTCCACTAGCAGCTTGCCAGTTGGCTGTAGAATACTCCACTAGCAGCTTGACAGTTTGCTGTAAGCTACTCTACTAGCAGCTTACCAGTTGGCTTTAGGCTACTCCACTAGCAGCTTACCAGTTGGCTGTAAGCTACTCTACTAGCAGCTTACCAGTTGGCTTTAGGCTACTCCACTAGCAGCTTACCAGTTGGCTTTAGGCTACTCCAACAGCAGCTTACCAGTTGGCTGTAGGCTACTCCACCAGCAGCTTACCAGTTGGCTGTAGGCTACTCTATTAGCAGCTTGTCAGTTGGCTGTAGGCTACTCTACTAGCAGCTTGCCAGTTGGCTGTAGGCTACAGTTGGCTGTAGGCTAATCTACTAGCAGTTTACCAGTTGGCTGTAGGCTACTCCACTAGCAGCTTGCCAGTTGGCTGTAGGCTACTCCACTAGCAGCTTGCTAGTTGGCTGTAGGCTACTCCACTAGCAGCTTGCCAGTTGGCTGTAGGCTACTCCACTAAACATTACATTACATTTACGCTAGCAGCTTGCCAGTTGGCTGTATGCTACTCCACTAGCAGCTTTTGGCTGTAGGCTACTCTACTAGCCGTTAACCAGTTGGCTGTAGGCTACTCCACTAGCAGCTTGCCAGTTGGCTGTAGGCTACTCCACTAGCAGCTTGCCAGTTGGCTGTAGGCTACTCCACTAGCAGCTTGCTAGTTGGCTGTAGGCTACTACACTATCAGTTTACCAGTTGGCTGTAAGCTTCTCTACTAGCAGCTTACCAGTTGCCTGTAGGCCACTCCACTAGCAGCTTATCAGTTAGCTGTAGGCCACTCCACTAGCAGCTTATCAGTTGGCTGTAGGCTACTCCACCAGCAGCTTACCAGTTGGCTGTAGGCTACTCCACCAGCATCTTACCAGTTGGCTGTAGGCTACTCCACCAGCAGCTTACCAGTTGGCTGTAGGCTACTCCATCAGCAGCTTACCAGTTGGCTGTAGGCTACTCTACTAGCAGCTTGCCAGTTGGCTGTAGGCTACTCCACTAGCAGTTTACCAGTTGGCTGTAGGCTACTCCACTAGCAGCTTGCCAGTTGGCTGTAGGCTACTCCACTAGCAGCTTGCCAGTTGGCTGTAGGCTACTCTACTAGCAGCTTTTCAGTTGGCTGTAGGCTACTCCACTAGCAGCTTGCTAGTTGGCTGTAGGCTATTCCACTAGCAGCTTGCCAGTTGGCTGTAGGCTACTCCCCTAGACATTACATTACATTTACGCTAGCAGCTTACCAGTTGGCTGTATGCTACTCCACTAGCAGCTTTTGGCTATAGGCTACTCCACTAGCAGTTTACCAGTTGGCTGTAGGCTACTCCACTAGCAGCTTGCCAGTTGGCTTTAGGCTACTCTACTAGCAGCTTGCCAGTTGGCTGTAGGCTACTCCACTAGCAGCTTGCCAGTTGGCTGTAGGCTACTCTACTAGCAACTTACCAGTTGGCTGTAGGCTACTCCACTAGCAGCTTGCCAGTTGGCTGTAGGCTACTCCACTAGCAGCTTACCAGTTGGCTGTAGGCTACTCCACTAGCAGCTTGCCAGTTGGCTGTAAGCTACACCACTAGCAGCTTACCAGTTGGCTGTAAGCTACACCACTAGCAGCTTACCAGTTGGCTGTAAGCTACTACACTAACAGCTTGCCAGTTGGCTGTAGGCTACACCATTAGCAGCTTGCCAGTTGGCTGTAGGCTACTCCACTAGCAGCTTACCAGTTGGCTGTAGGCTACTCCACTAGCAGCTTACCAGTTGGCTGTAGGCTACTCCACTAGCAGCTTATCAGTTGGCTGTAGGCTACTCCACTAGCAGCTTACCAGTTGGCTGTAGGCTACTCCACTATAGCAGTTTACCAGTTGGCTGTAGGCTACTCCACCAGCAGTTTACCAGTTGGCTGTAGGCTACTCCACTAGCAGTTTACCAGTTGGCTGTAGGCTACTCCACCAGCAGTTTACCAGTTGGCTGTAGGCTACTCTACTAGCAGCTTGCCAGTTGGCTGTAGGCTACTCCACTAGCAGCTTGCCAGTTGGCTGTAGGCTACTCCACTAGCAACTTACCAGTTGGCTGTAGGCTACTCCACTAGCAGCTTGCCAGTTGGCTGTAAGCTACACCACTAGCAGCTTACCAGTTGGCTGTAAGCTACACCACTAGCAGCTTACCAGTTGGCTGTAAGCTACTCCACTAGCAGCTTGCCAGTTGGCTGTAGGCTACTCCACTAGCAGCTTGCCAGTTAGCTGTAAGCTACACCATTTGCAACTTACCAGTTGGCTGTAGGCTACTCCACTAGCAGCTTACCAGTTGGCTATAAGCTACTCTGCTAGCAGCTTACCAGTTGGCTTTAGGCTACTCCACTAGCAGCTTACCAGTTGGCTGTAGGCTACTCCACTAGCAGTTTACCAGTTGGCTGTAGGCTACTCCACTAGCAGCTTGCCAGTTGGCTGTAGGCTACTCTACTAGCAGCTTGCCAGTTGGCTGTAGGCTACTCTACTAGCAGCTTGCCAGTTGGCTGTAGGCTACTCCACTAGCAGCTTGCCAGTTGGCTGTAGGCTACTCCACTAGCAGCTTGACAGTTTGCTGTAAGCTACTCTACTAGCAGCTTACCAGTTGGCTTTAGGCTACTCCACTAGCAGCTTACCAGTTGGCTGTAAGCTACTCTACTAGCAGCTTACCAGTTGGCTTTAGGCTACTCCACTAGCAGCTTACCAGTTGACTTTAGGCTACTCCACCAGCAGCTTACCAGTTGGCTGTAGGCTACTCCACCAGCAGCTTAGCAGTTGGCTGTAGGCTACTCTATTAGCAGCTTGTCAGTTGGCTGTAGGCTACTCTACTAGCAGCTTGCCAGTTGGCTGTAGGCTACAGTTGGCTGTAGGCTAATCTACTAGCAGTTTACCAGTTGGCTGTAGGCTACTCCACTAGCAGTTTACCAGTTGGCTGTAGGCTACTCCACTAGCAGCTTGCCAGTTGGCTGTAGGCTACTCTACTAGCAGCTTGCCAGTTGGCTGTAGGCTACTCCACTAGCAGCTTGCTATTTGGCTGTAGGCTACTCCACTAGCAGCTTGCCAGTTGGCTGTAGGCTACTCCACTAGACATTACATTACATTTACGCTAGCAGCTTGCCAGTTGGCTGTATGCTACTCCACTAGCAGCTTTTGGCTGTAGGCTACTCCACTAGCAGCTTGCCAGTTGGCTGTAGGCTACTCCACTAGCAGCTTGCCAGTTGGCTGTAGGCTACTCCACTAACAGTTTACCAGTTGGCTGTAGGCTACTCCACTAGCAGCTTGACAGTTTGCTGTAAGCTACTCTACTAGCAGCTTACCAGTTGGCTTTAGGCTACTCCACTAGCAGCTTACCAGTTGGCTGTAAGCTACTCTACTAGCAGCTTACCAGTTGGCTTTAGGCTACTCCACTAGCAGCTTACCAGTTGACTTTAGGCTACTCCACCAGCAGCTTACCAGTTGGCTGTAGGCTACTCCACCAGCAGCTTAGCAGTTGGCTGTAGGCTACTCTATTAGCAGCTTGTCAGTTGGCTGTAGGCTACTCTACTAGCAGCTTGCCAGTTGGCTGTAGGCTACAGTTGGCTGTAGGCTAATCTACTAGCAGTTTACCAGTTGGCTGTAGGCTACTCCACTAGCAGTTTACCAGTTGGCTGTAGGCTACTCCACTAGCAGCTTGCCAGTTGGCTGTAGGCTACTCTACTAGCAGCTTGCCAGTTGGCTGTAGGCTACTCCACTAGCAGCTTGCTATTTGGCTGTAGGCTACTCCACTAGCAGCTTGCCAGTTGGCTGTAGGCTACTCCACTAGACATTACATTACATTTACGCTAGCAGCTTGCCAGTTGGCTGTATGCTACTCCACTAGCAGCTTTTGGCTGTAGGCTACTCCACTAGCAGCTTGCCAGTTGGCTGTAGGCTACTCCACTAGCAGCTTGCCAGTTGGCTGTAGGCTACTCCACTAACAGTTTACCAGTTGGCTGTAGGCTACTCCACTAGCAGCTTGCCAGTTGGCTGTAGGCTACTCTACTAGCAGCTTGCCAGTTGGCTGTAGGCTACTCCACTAGCAGCTTGCCAGTTGGCCGTAGGCTACTCCACTAGCAGCTTGCCAGTTGGCTGTAAGCTACTCTACTAGCAGCTTACCAGTTGGCTTTAGGCTACTCCACTAGCAGCTTACCAGTTGGCTGTAAGCTACTCTACTAGCAGCTTACCAGTTGGCTTTAGGCTACTCCACTAGCAGCTTACCAGTTGGCTTTAGGCTACTCCACCAGCAGCTTACCAGTTGGCTGTAGGCTACTCCACCAGCATCTTACCAGTTGGCTGTAGGCTACTCTACTAGCAGCGTGTCAGTTGGCTGTAGGCTACTCTACTAGCAGCTTGCCAGTTGGCTGTAGGCTACAGTTGGCTGTAGGCTAATCTACTAGCAGTTTACCAGTTGGCTGTAGGCTACTCCACTAGCAGCTTGCCAGTTGGCTGTAGGCTACTCTACTAGCAGCTTGCCAGTTGGCTGTAGGCTACTCCACTAGCAGCTTGCCAGTTGGCTGTAGGCTACTCCACTAGCAACTTACCAGTTGGCTGTAGGCTACTCCACTAGCAGCTTGCCAGTTGGCTGTAGGCTACTCCACTAGCAGCTTACCAGTTGGCTGTAGAATACTCCACTAGCAGCTTACCAGTTGGCTGTAGGCTACTCCACTAGCAGTTTACCAGTTGGCTGTAGGCTACTCCACTAGCAGCTTGCCAGTTGGCTGTAGGCTACTCTACTAGCAGCTTGCCAGTTGGCTGTAGGCTACTCTACTAGCAGCTTGCCAGTTGGCTGTAGGCTACTCCACTAGCAGCTTGCCAGTTGGCTGTAGAATACTCCACTAGCAGCTTGACAGTTTGCTGTAAGCTACTCTACTAGCAGCTTACCAGTTGGCTTTAGGCTACTCCACTAGCAGCTTACCAGTTGGCTGTAAGCTACTCTACTAGCAGCTTACCAGTTGGCTTTAGGCTACTCCACTAGCAGCTTACCAGTTGGCTTTAGGCTACTCCAACAGCAGCTTACCAGTTGGCTGTAGGCTACTCCACCAGCAGCTTACCAGTTGGCTGTAGGCTACTCTATTAGCAGCTTGTCAGTTGGCTGTAGGCTACTCTACTAGCAGCTTGCCAGTTGGCTGTAGGCTACAGTTGGCTGTAGGCTAATCTACTAGCAGTTTACCAGTTGGCTGTAGGCTACTCCACTAGCAGCTTGCCAGTTGGCTGTAGGCTACTCCACTAGCAGCTTGCTAGTTGGCTGTAGGCTACTCCACTAGCAGCTTGCCAGTTGGCTGTAGGCTACTCCACTAAACATTACATTACATTTACGCTAGCAGCTTGCCAGTTGGCTGTATGCTACTCCACTAGCAGCTTTTGGCTGTAGGCTACTCTACTAGCCGTTAACCAGTTGGCTGTAGGCTACTCCACTAGCAGCTTGCCAGTTGGCTGTAGGCTACTCCACTAGCAGCTTGCCAGTTGGCTGTAGGCTACTCCACTAGCAGCTTGCTAGTTGGCTGTAGGCTACTACACTATCAGTTTACCAGTTGGCTGTAAGCTTCTCTACTAGCAGCTTACCAGTTGCCTGTAGGCCACTCCACTAGCAGCTTATCAGTTAGCTGTAGGCCACTCCACTAGCAGCTTATCAGTTGGCTGTAGGCTACTCCACCAGCAGCTTACCAGTTGGCTGTAGGCTACTCCACCAGCATCTTACCAGTTGGCTGTAGGCTACTCCACCAGCAGCTTACCAGTTGGCTGTAGGCTACTCCATCAGCAGCTTACCAGTTGGCTGTAGGCTACTCTACTAGCAGCTTGCCAGTTGGCTGTAGGCTACTCCACTAGCAGTTTACCAGTTGGCTGTAGGCTACTCCACTAGCAGCTTGCCAGTTGGCTGTAGGCTACTCTACTAGCAGCTTGCCAGTTGGTTGTAGGCTACTCCACTAGCAGCTTGCCAGTTGGCTGTAGGCTACTCCACTAGCAGCTTGCCAGTTGGCTATAAGCTACACCACTAGCAGCTTACCAGTTGGCTGTAAGCTACACCACTAGCAGCTTACCAGTTGGCTGTAAGCTACTCCACTAGCAGCTTGCCAGTTGGCTGTAGGCTACTCCACTAGCAGCTTGCCAGTTGGCTGTAGGCTACTCCACTAGCAGCTTACCAGTTGGCTGTAGGCTACTCCACTAGCAGCTTGCCAGTTGGCTGTAAGCTACACCACTAGCAGCTTACCAGTTGGCTGTAAGCTACACCACTAGCAGCTTACCAGTTGGCTGTAAGCTACTACACTAGCAGCTTGCCAGTTGGCTGTAGGCTACACCATTAGCAGCTTGCCAGTTGGCTGTAGGCTACTCCACTAGCAGCTTACCAGTTGGCTGTAGGCTACTCCACTAGCAGCTTACCAGTTGGCTGTAGGCTACTCCACTAGCAGCTTATCAGTTGGCTGTAGAATACTCCACTAGCAGCTTACCAGTTGGCTGTAGGCTACTCCACTATAGCAGTTTACCAGTTGGCTGTAGGCTACTCCACCAGCAGTCTACCAGTTGGCTGTAGGCTACTCCACTAGCAGTTTACCAGTTGGCTGTAGGCTACTCCACCAGCAGTTTACCAGTTGGCTGTAGGCTACTCTACTAGCAGCTTGCCAGTTGGCTGTAGGCTACTCCACTAGCAGCTTGCCAGTTGGCTGTAGGCTACTCCACTAGCAACTTACCAGTTGGCTGTAGGCTACTCCACTAGCAGCTTGCCAGTTGGCTGTAGGCTACTCCACTACCAGCTTGCCAGTTGGCTGTAAGCTACACCACTAGCAGCTTACCAGTTGGCTGTAAGCTACACCACTAGCAGCTTACCAGTTGGCTGTAAGCTACTCCACTAGCAGCTTGCCAGTTGGCTGTAAGCTACTCCACTAGCAGCTTACCAGTTGGCTATAAGCTACTCAGCTAGCAGCTTACCAGTTGGCTTTAGGCTACTCCACTAGCAGCTTACCAGTTGGCTGTAGGCTACTCCACTAGCAGTTTACCAGTTGGCTGTAGGCTACTCCACTAGCAGCTTGCCAGTTGGCTGTAGGCTACTCTACTAGCAGCTTGCCAGTTGGCTGTAGGCTACTCTACTAGCAGCTTGCCAGTTGGCTGTAGGCTACTCCACTAGCAGCTTGACAGTTGGCTGTAGGCTACTCCACTAGCAGCTTGACAGTTTGCTGTAAGCTACTCTACTAGCAGCTTACCAGTTGGCTTTAGGCTACTCCACTAGCAGCTTACCAGTTGGCTGTAAGCTACTCTACTAGCAGCTTACCAGTTGGCTTTAGGCTACTCCACTAGCAGCTTACCAGTTGACTTTAGGCTACTCCACCAGCAGCTTACCAGTTGGCTGTAGGCTACTCCACCAGCAGCTTAGCAGTTGGCTGTAGGCTACTCTATTAGCAGCTTGTCAGTTGGCTGTAGGCTACTCTACTAGCAGCTTGCCAGTTGGCTGTAGGCTACAGTTGGCTGTAGGCTAATCTACTAGCAGTTTACCAGTTGGCTGTAGGCTACTCCACTAGCAGTTTACCAGTTGGCTGTAGGCTACTCCACTAGCAGCTTGCCAGTTGGCTGTAGGCTACTCTACTAGCAGCTTGCCAGTTGGCTGTAGGCTACTCCACTAGCAGCTTGCTATTTGGCTGTAGGCTACTCCACTAGCAGCTTGCCAGTTGGCTGTAGGCTACTCCACTAGACATTACATTACATTTACGCTAGCAGCTTGCCAGTTGGCTGTATGCTACTCCACTAGCAGCTTTTGGCTGTAGGCTACTCCACTAGCAGCTTGCCAGTTGGCTGTAGGCTACTCCACTAGCAGCTTGCCAGTTGGCTGTATGCTACTCCACTAACAGTTTACCAGTTGGCTGTAGGCTACTCCACTAGCAGCTTGCCAGTTGGCTGTAGGCTACTCTACTAGCAGCTTGCCAGTTGGCTGTAGGCTACTCCACTAGCAGCTTGCCAGTTGGCCGTAGGCTACTCCACTAGCAGCTTGCCAGTTGGCTGTTAGCTACTCTACTAGCAGCTTACCAGTTGGCTTTAGGCTACTCCACTAGCAGCTTACCAGTTGGCTGTAAGCTACTCTACTAGCAGCTTACCAGTTGGCTTTAGGCTACTCCACTAGCAGCTTACCAGTTGGCTTTAGGCTACTCCACCAGCAGCTTACCAGTTGGCTGTAGGCTACTCCACCAGCATCTTACCAGTTGGCTGTAGGCTACTCTACTAGCAGCGTGTCAGTTGGCTGTAGGCTACTCTACTAGCAGCTTGCCAGTTGGCTGTAGGCTACAGTTGGCTGTAGGCTAATCTACTAGCAGTTTACCAGTTGGCTGTAGGCTACTCCACTAGCAGCTTGCCAGTTGGCTGTAGGCTACTCTACTAGCAGCTTGCCAGTTGGCTGTAGGCTACTCCACTAGCAGCTTGCCAGTTGGCTGTAGGCTACTCCACTAGCAACTTACCAGTTGGCTGTAGGCTACTCCACTAGCAGCTTGCCAGTTGGCTGTAGGCTACTCCACTAGCAGCTTACCAGTTGGCTGTAAGCTACACCACTGGCAGCTTACCAGTTGGCTGTAAGCTACTCCACTAGCAGCTTGCCAGTTGGCTGTAGGCTACTCCACTAGCAGCTTGCCAGTTAGCTGTAAGCTACACCATTTGCAACTTACCAGTTGGCTGTAGGCTACTCCACTAGCAGCTTACCAGTTGGCTATAAGCTACTCTGCTAGCAGCTTACCAGTTGGCTTTAGGCTACTCCACTAGCAGCTTACCAGTTGGCTGTAGGCTACTCCACTAGCAGTTTACCAGTTGGCTGTAGGCTACTCCACTAGCAGCTTGCCAGTTGGCTGTAGGCTACTCTACTAGCAGCTTGCCAGTTGGCTGTAGGCTACTCTACTAGCAGCTTGCCAGTTGGCTGTAGGCTACTCCACTAGCAGCTTGCCAGTTGGCTGTAGAATACTCCACTAGCAGCTTGACAGTTTGCTGTAAGCTACTCTACTAGCAGCTTACCAGTTGGCTTTAGGCTACTCCACTAGCAGCTTACCAGTTGGCTGTAAGCTACTCTACTAGCAGCTTACCAGTTGGTTTTAGGCTACTCCACTAGCAGCTTACCAGTTGGCTTTAGGCTACTCCAACAGCAGCTTACCAGTTGGCTGTAGGCTACTCCACTAGCAGCTTACCAGTTGGCTGTAGGCTACTCCACCAGCAGCTTACCAGTTGGCTGTAGGCCACTCCACTAGCAGCTTGCCAGTTGGTTTTAGGCTACTCTGCTAGCAGCGTAACAGTTGGCTTTAGGCTACTCCACTAGCAGCTTACCAGTTGGCTGTAGGCTACTCCACTTGCAGCTTACCAGTTGGCTGTAAGCTACTCTACTAGTAGCTTGCCAGTTGGCTTTAGGCTACTCTACTTGCAGCTTGCCAGTTGGCTGTAGGCTACTCCACTAGCAGCTTGCCAGTTGGCTGTAGGCTACTCTACTAGCAGTTTACCAGTTGGCTGTAGGCTACTCTACTAGCAGCTTGCCAGTTGGCTGTAGGCTACTTTGCTAGCAGTTTACCAGTTGGCTGTAGGCTACTCCACTAGCAGTTTACCAGTTGGCTGTAGGCTACTCCACTAGCAGCTTGCCAGTTGGCTGTAGGCTACTCCACTAGCAGCTTGACAGTTGTCTGTAGGCTACTCCACTAGCAGCTTGCCAGTTGGCTGTAGGCTACTCTACTAGCAGCTTGCCAGTTGGCTGTAGGCTACTCTACTAGTAGCTTGCCAGTTGGCTGTAGGCTACTCTACTTGCAGCTTGCCAGTTGGCTGTAGGCTACTCCACTAGCAGCTTGCCAGTTGGCTGTAGGCTACTCTACTAGCAGCTTGCCAGTTGGCTGTAGGCTACTCTACTAGCAGTTTACCAGTTGGCTGTAGGCTACTCCACTAGCAGTTTACCAGTTGGCTGTAGGCTACTCCACTAGCAGCTTGCCAGTTGGCTGTAGGCTACTCCACTAGCAGCTTGACAGTTGGCTGTAGGCTACTCTACTAGCAGCTTGCCAGTTGGCTGTAGGCTACTCTACTAGCAGCTTGCCAGTTGGCTGTAGGCTACTCTACTAGCAGCTTGCCAGTTGGCTGTAGGCTACTCTACTAGCAGCTTGCCAGTTGGCTGTAGGCTACTCTACTAGCAGCTTGCCAGTTGGCTGTAGGCTAATCTACTAGCAGCTTGCCTGTTGGCTGTAGGCTACACAACTATCAGCTTGCCAGTTGGCTGTAGGCTACTCTACTAGCAGCTTGCCAGTTGGCTGTAGGCTAATCTACTAGCAGCTTGCCAGTTGGCTGTAGGCTACTCCACTAGCAGCTTACCAGTTGGCTGTAGGCTACTCCATTAGCAGCTTACCAGTTGGCTGTAGGCTAATCCACTAGACATTACATTACATTTACGCTAGCAGCTTGCCAGTTGGCTGTATGCTACTCCACTAGCAGCTTTTGGCTGTAGGCTACTCTACTAGCAGTTAACCAGTTGGCTGTAGGCTACTCCACTAGCAGCTTGCCAGTTGGCTGTAGGCTACTCCACTAGCAGCTTTCCAGTTGGCTGTAGGCTACTCCACCAGCATCTTACCAGTTGGCTGTAGGCTACTCCACCAGCAGCTTACCAGTTGGCTGTAGGCTACTCCACCAGCAGCTTACCAGTTGGCTGTAGGCTACTCTACTAGCAGCTTGCCAGTTGGCTGTAGGCTACTCCACTAGCAGTTTACCAGTTGGCTGTAGGCTACTCCACTAGCAGCTTGCCAGTTGGCTGTAGGCTACTCTACTAGCAGCTTGCCAGTTGGCTGTAGGCTACTCCACTAGCAGCTTGCCAGTTGGCTGTAGGCTACTCCACTAGCAACTTACCAGTTGGCTGTAGGCTACTCCACTAGCAGCTTGCCAGTTGGCTGTAGGCTACTCCACTAGCAGCTTACCAGTTGGCTGTAGGCTACTCCACTAGCAGCTTGCCAGTTGGCTGTAAGCTACACCACTAGCAGCTTACCAGTTGGCTGTAAGCTACACCACTAGCAGCTTACCAGTTGGCTGTAAGCTACTACACTAGCAGCTTGCCAGTTGGCTGTAGGCTACACCATTATCAGCTTACCAGTTGGCTGTAGGCTACTCCACTAGCAGCTTACCAGTTTGCTGTAGGCTACTCCACTAGCAGCTTACCAGTTGGCTGTAGGCTACTCCACTAGCAGCTTATCAGTTGCTTGTAGGCTACTCCACTAGCAGCTTACCAGTTGGCTTTAGGCTACTCCACTAGCAGCTTACCAGTTGGCTTTAGGCTACTCCACCAGCAGCTTACCAGTTGGCTGTAGGCTACTCCACCAGCAGCTTGCCAGTTGGCTGTAGGCTACTCCACCAGCAGCTTACCAGTTGGCTGTAGGCCACTCCACTAGCAGCTTACCAGTTGGCTGTAGGCCACTCCACTAGCAGCTTACCAGTTGGCTGTAGGCCACTCCACTAGCAGCTTACCAGTTGGCTGTAGGCTACTCCACCAGCAGCTTACCAGTTGGCTGTAGGCCACTCCACTAGCAGCTTGCCAGTTGGTTTTAGGCTACTCTGCTAGCAGCGTAACAGTTGGCTTTAGGCTACTCCACTAGCAGCTTACCAGTTGGCTGTAGGCTACTCCACTTGCAGCTTACCAGTTGGCTGTAAGCTACTCTACTAGTAGCTTGCCAGTTGGCTTTAGGCTACTCTACTTGCAGCTTGCCAGTTGGCTGTAGGCTACTCCACTAGCAGCTTGCCAGTTGGCTGTAGGCTACTCTACTAGCAGTTTACCAGTTGGCTGTAGGCTACTCTACTAGCAGCTTGCCAGTTGGCTGTAGGCTACCTTACTAGCAGTTTACCAGTTGGCTGTAGGCTACTCCACTAGCAGTTTACCAGTTGGCTGTAGGCTACTCCACTAGCAGCTTGCCAGTTGGCTGTAGGCTACTCCACTAGCAGCTTGACAGTTGTCTGTAGGCTACTCCACTAGCAGCTTGCCAGTTGGCTGTAGGCTACTCTACTAGCAGCTTGCCAGTTGGCTGTAGGCTACTCTACTAGTAGCTTGCCAGTTGGCTGTAGGCTACTCTACTTGCAGCTTGCCAGTTGGCTGTAGGCTACTCCACTAGCAGCTTGCCAGTTGGCTGTAGGCTACTCTACTAGCAGCTTGCCAGTTGGCTGTAGGCTACTCTACTAGCAGTTTACCAGTTGGCTGTAGGCTACTCCACTAGCAGTTTACCAGTTGGCTGTAGGCTACTCCACTAGCAGCTTGCCAGTTGGCTGTAGGCTACTCCACTAGCAGCTTGACAGTTGGCTGTAGGCTACTCTACTAGCAGCTTGCCAGTTGGCTGTAGGCTACTCTACTAGCAGCTTGCCAGTTGGCTGTAGGCTACTCTACTAGCAGCTTGCCAGTTGGCTGTAGGCTACTCTACTAGCAGCTTGCCAGTTGGTTGTAGGCTACTCTACTAGCAGCTTGCCAGTTGGCTGTAGGCTAATCTACTAGCAGCTTGCCAGTTGGCTGTAGGCTACACAACTATCAGCTTGCCAGTTGGCTGTAGGCTACTCTACTAGCAGCTTGCCAGTTGGCTGTAGGCTAATCTACTAGCAGCTTGCCAGTTGGCTGTAGGCTACTCCACTAGCAGCTTACCAGTTGGCTGTAGGCTACTCCATTAGCAGCTTACCAGTTGGCTGTAAGCTACTCTACTAGCAGCTTACCACTTGGCTTTAGACTACTCCGCTAGCAGCTTACCAGTTGGCTGTAGGCTACTCCACCAGCAGCTTACCAGTTGGCTGTAGGCTACTCTACTAGCAGCTTACCAGTTGGCTGTAGGCTACTCTACCAGCAGCTTACCAGTTGGCTGTAGGCTACTCTACCAGCAGCTTACCAGTTGGCTTTAGGCTACTCCACTAGCAGCTTACCAGTTGGCTGTAGGCTACTCTACTAGCAGCTTGTCAGTTGGCTGTAGGCTACTCTACTAGCAGCTTGCCAGTTGGCTGTAGGCTACTCTACTAGCAGCTTGTCAGTTGGCTGTAGGCTACTCTACTAGCAGCTTGCCAGTTGGCTGTAGGCTACTCCACTAGCAGCTTGCCAGTTGGCTGTAGGCTACTCTACTAGCAGCTAACCAGTTGGCTGTAGGCTACTCCACTAGCAGCTTGCCAGTTGGCTGTAAGCTACACCACTAGCAGTTGACCAGTTGGCTGTAGGCTACTCCACTAGCAGCTTGCCAGTTGGCTGTAGGCCCACAGATTTAGATGTGGCTTAGTGTTGTAGGTTACTGTTCTGCTGAAAGGTGAGTTCCTCTCCCAGTGTCTGGTGTAAAGCAGACTGAAGCAGGCTTTCCTCTAGGATCTCCCGTTTCGTTTCATTCTGTAAAACTCCCCAGTCTTTGACGATGTCAAGCATTTCCTTACCATGATGCAGCCATCACCATGCTTTTAAATAAGGAGGCAGTTACTCAGTGATGTTATGTTGGATTTGCCCCAAACTTAAGGCTTAAAGCAGCTTACCAGTTGGCTTTAGGCTACTCCACTAGCAGCTTACCAGTTGGCTGTAGGCTACTCCACTAGCAGTTTACCAGTTGGCTGTAGGCTACTCCACTAGCAGCTTGCCAGTTGGCTGTAGGCTACTCTACTAGCAGCTTGCCAGTTGGCTGTAGGCTACTCTACTAGCAGCTTGCCAGTTGGCTGTAGGCTACTCCACTAGCAGCTTGCCAGTTGGCTGTAGAATACTCCACTAGCAGCTTGACAGTTTGCTGTAAGCTACTCTACTAGCAGCTTACCAGTTGGCTTTAGGCTACTCCACTAGCAGCTTACCAGTTGGCTGTAAGCTACTCTACTAGCAGCTTACCAGTTGGTTTTAGGCTACTCCACTAGCAGCTTACCAGTTGGCTTTAGGCTACTCCAACAGCAGCTTACCAGTTGGCTGTAGGCTACTCCACTAGCAGCTTACCAGTTGGCTGTAGGCTACTCCACCAGCAGCTTACCAGTTGGCTGTAGGCCACTCCACTAGCAGCTTGCCAGTTGGTTTTAGGCTACTCTGCTAGCAGCGTAACAGTTGGCTTTAGGCTACTCCACTAGCAGCTTACCAGTTGGCTGTAGGCTACTCCACTTGCAGCTTACCAGTTGGCTGTAAGCTACTCTACTAGTAGCTTGCCAGTTGGCTTTAGGCTACTCTACTTGCAGCTTGCCAGTTGGCTGTAGGCTACTCCACTAGCAGCTTGCCAGTTGGCTGTAGGCTACTCTACTAGCAGTTTACCAGTTGGCTGTAGGCTACTCTACTAGCAGCTTGCCAGTTGGCTGTAGGCTACTTTGCTAGCAGTTTACCAGTTGGCTGTAGGCTACTCCACTAGCAGTTTACCAGTTGGCTGTAGGCTACTCCACTAGCAGCTTGCCAGTTGGCTGTAGGCTACTCCACTAGCAGCTTGACAGTTGTCTGTAGGCTACTCCACTAGCAGCTTGCCAGTTGGCTGTAGGCTACTCTACTAGCAGCTTGCCAGTTGGCTGTAGGCTACTCTACTAGTAGCTTGCCAGTTGGCTGTAGGCTACTCTACTTGCAGCTTGCCAGTTGGCTGTAGGCTACTCCACTAGCAGCTTGCCAGTTGGCTGTAGGCTACTCTACTAGCAGCTTGCCAGTTGGCTGTAGGCTACTCTACTAGCAGTTTACCAGTTGGCTGTAGGCTACTCCACTAGCAGTTTACCAGTTGGCTGTAGGCTACTCCACTAGCAGCTTGCCAGTTGGCTGTAGGCTACTCCACTAGCAGCTTGACAGTTGGCTGTAGGCTACTCTACTAGCAGCTTGCCAGTTGGCTGTAGGCTACTCTACTAGCAGCTTGCCAGTTGGCTGTAGGCTACTCTACTAGCAGCTTGCCAGTTGGCTGTAGGCTACTCTACTAGCAGCTTGCCAGTTGGCTGTAGGCTACTCTACTAGCAGCTTGCCAGTTGGCTGTAGGCTAATCTACTAGCAGCTTGCCTGTTGGCTGTAGGCTACACAACTATCAGCTTGCCAGTTGGCTGTAGGCTACTCTACTAGCAGCTTGCCAGTTGGCTGTAGGCTAATCTACTAGCAGCTTGCCAGTTGGCTGTAGGCTACTCCACTAGCAGCTTACCAGTTGGCTGTAGGCTACTCCATTAGCAGCTTACCAGTTGGCTGTAGGCTAATCCACTAGACATTACATTACATTTACGCTAGCAGCTTGCCAGTTGGCTGTATGCTACTCCACTAGCAGCTTTTGGCTGTAGGCTACTCTACTAGCAGTTAACCAGTTGGCTGTAGGCTACTCCACTAGCAGCTTGCCAGTTGGCTGTAGGCTACTCCACTAGCAGCTTTCCAGTTGGCTGTAGGCTACTCCACCAGCATCTTACCAGTTGGCTGTAGGCTACTCCACCAGCAGCTTACCAGTTGGCTGTAGGCTACTCCACCAGCAGCTTACCAGTTGGCTGTAGGCTACTCTACTAGCAGCTTGCCAGTTGGCTGTAGGCTACTCCACTAGCAGTTTACCAGTTGGCTGTAGGCTACTCCACTAGCAGCTTGCCAGTTGGCTGTAGGCTACTCTACTAGCAGCTTGCCAGTTGGCTGTAGGCTACTCCACTAGCAGCTTGCCAGTTGGCTGTAGGCTACTCCACTAGCAACTTACCAGTTGGCTGTAGGCTACTCCACTAGCAGCTTGCCAGTTGGCTGTAGGCTACTCCACTAGCAGCTTACCAGTTGGCTGTAGGCTACTCCACTAGCAGCTTGCCAGTTGGCTGTAAGCTACACCACTAGCAGCTTACCAGTTGGCTGTAAGCTACTACACTAGCAGCTTGCCAGTTGGCTGTAGGCTACACCATTATCAGCTTACCAGTTGGCTGTAGGCTACTCCACTAGCAGCTTACCAGTTTGCTGTAGGCTACTCCACTAGCAGCTTACCAGTTGGCTGTAGGCTACTCCACTAGCAGCTTATCAGTTGCTTGTAGGCTACTCCACTAGCAGCTTACCAGTTGGCTTTAGGCTACTCCACTAGCAGCTTACCAGTTGGCTTTAGGCTACTCCACCAGCAGCTTACCAGTTGGCTGTAGGCTACTCCACCAGCAGCTTGCCAGTTGGCTGTAGGCTACTCCACCAGCAGCTTACCAGTTGGCTGTAGGCCACTCCACTAGCAGCTTACCAGTTGGCTGTAGGCCACTCCACTAGCAGCTTACCAGTTGGCTGTAGGCCACTCCACTAGCAGCTTACCAGTTGGCTGTAGGCTACTCCACCAGCAGCTTACCAGTTGGCTGTAGGCCACTCCACTAGCAGCTTGCCAGTTGGTTTTAGGCTACTCTGCTAGCAGCGTAACAGTTGGCTTTAGGCTACTCCACTAGCAGCTTACCAGTTGGCTGTAGGCTACTCCACTTGCAGCTTACCAGTTGGCTGTAAGCTACTCTACTAGTAGCTTGCCAGTTGGCTTTAGGCTACTCTACTTGCAGCTTGCCAGTTGGCTGTAGGCTACTCCACTAGCAGCTTGCCAGTTGGCTGTAGGCTACTCTACTAGCAGTTTACCAGTTGGCTGTAGGCTACTCTACTAGCAGCTTGCCAGTTGGCTGTAGGCTACTTTACTAGCAGTTTACCAGTTGGCTGTAGGCTACTCCACTAGCAGTTTACCAGTTGGCTGTAGGCTACTCCACTAGCAGCTTGCCAGTTGGCTGTAGGCTACTCCACTAGCAGCTTGACAGTTGTCTGTAGGCTACTCCACTAGCAGCTTGCCAGTTGGCTGTAGGCTACTCTACTAGCAGCTTGCCAGTTGGCTGTAGGCTACTCTACTAGTAGCTTGCCAGTTGGCTGTAGGCTACTCTACTTGCAGCTTGCCAGTTGGCTGTAGGCTACTCCACTAGCAGCTTGCCAGTTGGCTGTAGGCTACTCTACTAGCAGCTTGCCAGTTGGCTGTAGGCTACTCTACTAGCAGCTTGCCAGTTGGCTGTAGGCTACTCTACTAGCAGCTTGCCAGTTGGCTGTAGGCTACTCTACTAGCAGCTTGCCAGTTGGTTGTAGGCTACTCTACTAGCAGCTTGCCAGTTGGCTGTAGGCTAATCTACTAGCAGCTTGCCAGTTGGCTGTAGGCTACACAACTATCAGCTTGCCAGTTGGCTGTAGGCTACTCTACTAGCAGCTTGCCAGTTGGCTGTAGGCTAATCTACTAGCAGCTTGCCAGTTGGCTGTAGGCTACTCCACTAGCAGCTTACCAGTTGGCTGTAGGCTACTCCATTAGCAGCTTACCAGTTGGCTGTAAGCTACTCTACTAGCAGCTTACCACTTGGCTTTAGACTACTCCGCTAGCAGCTTACCAGTTGGCTGTAGGCTACTCCACCAGCAGCTTACCAGTTGGCTGTAGGCTACTCTACTAGCAGCTTACCAGTTGGCTGTAGGCTACTCTACCAGCAGCTTACCAGTTGGCTGTAGGCTACTCTACCAGCAGCTTACCAGTTGGCTTTAGGCTACTCCACTAGCAGCTTACCAGTTGGCTGTAGGCTACTCTACTAGCAGCTTGTCAGTTGGCTGTAGGCTACTCTACTAGCAGCTTGCCAGTTGGCTGTAGGCTACTCTACTAGCAGCTTGTCAGTTGGCTGTAGGCTACTCTACTAGCAGCTTGCCAGTTGGCTGTAGGCTACTCCACTAGCAGCTTGCCAGTTGGCTGTAGGCTACTCTACTAGCAGCTAACCAGTTGGCTGTAGGCTACTCCACTAGCAGCTTGCCAGTTGGCTGTAAGCTACACCACTAGCAGTTGACCAGTTGGCTGTAGGCTACTCCACTAGCAGCTTGCCAGTTGGCTGTAGGCCCACAGATTTAGATGTGGCTTAGTGTTGTAGGTTACTGTTCTGCTGAAAGGTGAGTTCCTCTCCCAGTGTCTGGTGTAAAGCAGACTGAAGCAGGCTTTCCTCTAGGATCTCCCGTTTCGTTTCATTCTGTAAAACTCCCCAGTCTTTGACGATGTCAAGCATTTCCTTACCATGATGCAGCCATCACCATGCTTTTAAATAAGGAGGCAGTTACTCAGTGATGTTATGTTGGATTTGCCCCAAACTTAAGGCTTTGCATTTAGGCCCAAAAAGTGTATTCATTTGCCCTGTTAATTTTTTAGCAGTGTTACTTTAGTGCCTTGTTGCAAACAAGATCTGAAATATGTATATTCTCCTTTCACTCTGTCATTCAGGTCATTATTGTGGATTATTGTGAATAGTCACATGTACAGGGTTGCAGGTGGTCATTATTGGGGATTATTGCTAATAGTCAAATGTACAGGGTTGCAGGTGGTCATTATTGTGGATTATTGTGAATAGTCACATGTACAGGGTTGCAGGTAGTCATTATTGTGGATTATTGTGAATAGTCACATGTACAGGGTTGCAGGTGGTCATTATTGTGGATTATTGTGAACATCTTTGACGTGTCTGGGTGGCTTAATACACCTTACACAACATCATTATTAACAGAGGAAAGGTTAGTCATTCATATCACACAATTACTATTTTAGTTATTGTTTTGTATTTGTTTGTACAAATTTGTAGAATTTTGTTTTTACTTTCACATTATTTTGTGTAGATGTATTACGGAAAATTATAATCAAATCTATTTCAATCCCACTTTTTAAAGCAACAAAATGTGAAAAAGTTATAGTGGGTGTAGACTTTCCATAGGAACTGTATAGACTAATAATATTTAGGAAGTTAATTTACTTGGGAAGATAACTGCCGTGCTTATCTGTCCATTCATATATAGACTACTCTATTTAATTGAGACCATACGGTCACCTAATCTGGCACGCCCAACTAGGAGAGGAGAGGTATGGCTGCTGAACTAGGAGAGGAGAGGAGAGGTATGGCTGCTGAACTAGGAGAGGAGAGGTATGGCTGCTGAACTAGGAGAGGAGAGGAGAGGTATGGCTGCTGAACTAGGAGAGGAGAGGTATGGCTGCTGAACTAGCAGAGGAGAGGTATGGCTGCTGAACTAGGAGAGGAGAGGTATGGCTGCTGAACTAGGACAGGAGAAGTATGGCTGCTGAACTAGGAGAGGAGAGGTATGGCTGCTGAACTTGAAACAGCAAGATTTATTCGCCCATTCATAGGTAGCCTTGTAGGCTAGTGTGTGAATAATTTGACAGAGGTGCTTTTAGTACAATAGCTAGGCTTACGCATACACAGCAGAAAGACACCATTTCCAAATAATCTGCGGGACAAGTATATTTATCACAACGTTTTCTGTCTGACCTCACTCAACATGAAAAATATGGGCCGCGCTGCAATGATCTCCGTCGGAGCCCGCAGCCCTCTACCTCCAAACATCTTTGTTGTACCATTTGAAAGTGGAAAGAAATATATACAGTACCAGTCAAAAGTTTGGACACACCTACTCATTCAAGGGTTTTTCTTTATTTTTACGTTGTAGAATAATAGTGAAGACATCAGAACTATGAAATAACACATATGGAATGATGTAGTAACCAAGAAAGTGTTAAACAGATCAAAATATGTGATGTTTGAGATTCTTCAAAGTAGCCACCCCTTTGCCTTGATGACAGCTTTTCACACTCTTGGCATTCTCTCAACCATCTTCATGAGGTAGTCACCTGGAATATATTTTGATTTGTTTAACACTTTGTTGGTTACAACATGATTCAATATGTGTTATTTCATAGTTTGGATGTTATTACATTTTAGTACATTTGTCAGCCAAAACATGACACCCGCCCTTTTTTTATGTGTTCTATCGCAAACTGTCATCAACACGAAGCTTTCCAACGTAACATCAACTTTCCAATCAAAGCCACATTGACAGTTTGAAATTAGCACATCAATTACAAAAAATTACAATTTAATATATTTAAATCCCACTTTGTAACGTAACAAAATGTGAAAAAGGTTCAAGGGAGTGCAGACATTCTAAAGGCAATGTATTATATTAGGTTAACATTTCAAAATAGTCTGATGCATATCCTGTAGAACAGATCAAATAGCCTGTAGATCAGATCAAATAGCCTGTAGATCAGATCAAGGAACGCTGTCTATACTTCCATCCCTTTTGTTATTGGCTGATTCCATCGCCAGCAATGCCCAAAAATATTATTGGAATTCTCACATAGAAACGTAATTGGGGTCTAATATAAAAATAAGCTAAATCAATTTGCCCTTTTTCCCGAAATGTCCTATTGGTCTGAAGTGTAAGATATTGGTTTCTCCCGTGGGAGCCCCGGGTTCATATCGTGCATGTTACATACAGTTACAATATTTGAGCGCTGCAAATTTGCGTAGCAAGCAAACAGACAATGTGAATTATTTTTAACATGCTGTGAAAGTAGTACTCACTTTTAGGAATGGGTAATCGTTTACAAGTTGCAAGCTATATCATAAACCCATCGTTGAAAACCACATTTTTAGTCTTCTGTGGTTTGGTAACTTCATGTTGTTCAACGGACCGGAATGAAGAAGCAGAGTTTGGAAAAAATGTATTTGGTGTCCATTAAGTCTTAAACAGCAAGTGGGCATTGTTACCACTCCGTTGTGGCGTCCCCATTTAAATGCAAGACCTCATCATACCATTGTTGTGTTGTTTTACCCTTAGTGTACTAACTTGAATTCCACTACCCTCTTTTTGGGATTTACAGGAAACACCTATTCCACCCCCCTCCTCCCTCTCCCTCCAACCCTCCTCCCTCCCCCTCTTGGGGTACCCAGGTTGTGCCTCTCCTGGTAACTTACTGCTGGGTCTGAAGAGGGTGTCTGTGCTGCTGGTCGACTGCAGGAAAACACCGGGATGGAGTGGGTTTATGCTCTTACATACATTTATTTTGGGACACTCCCTAGATGTCCTTAATTACCATTAAATACAATCACTAACCTTCTTAAAATGTAGAATCATTAGAAGCACTCCTACCCCATTGGTTACATTGATGATTTTAACCCATCCAAAATGCTCAAATCTGATCACAAGAGTTTGGAAAGCTGGGCCTTGAACTAACTTAGATATGAAGAAGGAACCCTAACTGTCTTTCTTTGTTTCACAGGGGACAGCCCTAATCGTCGCTCTCTCAGTAGAAGGGGCTTATCATCTGGGGAGGCTAACCAACATCATGATGCTGATGAGACAGAGAAGAGTCTCTCCAGATCAGAACACCTCAAGAAACACCAGCAGAGACTTACAGGGAAGAAAACTTACTGCTGCTTTGACTGTGGAAAGAGTTTCACCTCTTCAGCAAAACTTAAAATGCACAAGAGAATACACACAGGAGAGAAGCTTTACAGCTGTGATCAATGTGGGAAAAGATTTCCTAGATCAGACCAGCTGGTAATACACCAGATAATACACACAGGAGAGAAGCCTTTTGGTTGTGATCAGTGTGGGAAGAGATTCACTCAGTCAGGAAGCCTGGAGTTACACAAGAGAATACACACAGGAGAGAAGCCTTACCACTGCTCAGACTGTGGAATGAGCTTAACCACTTCAAAAGGACTTCTAGTACACCAGAGAACACACACAGGAGAGAAGCCTTTTGGTTGTGATCAGTGTGGGAAGAGATTCACTCACTCAGGAAACCTGGCTTTACACAAGAGAATACACACAGGAGAGAAGCCTTTTGGTTGTGATCAGTGTGGGAAGAGATTCACTCAGTCAGGAAGCCTGGAGTTACACAAGAGAATACACACAGGAGAGAAGCCTTACCACTGCTCAGACTGTGGAATGAGCTTAACCACTTCACAAGGACTTCTAGTACACCAGAGAACACACACAGGAGAGAAGCCTTTTGGTTGTGATCAGTGTGGGAAGAGATTCACTCACTCAGGAAACCTGGCTTTACACAAGAGAATACACACAGGAGAGAAGCCTTACCACTGCTCAGACTGTGGAATGAGCTTAACCACTTCACAAGGACTTCTGGTACACCAGAGAACACACACAGGAGAGAAGCCTTTTGGTTGTGATCAGTGTGGGAAGAGATTCACTCACTCAGGAAACCTGGCTTTACACAAGAGAATACACACAGGAGAGAAGCCTTTTGGTTGTGATCAGTGTGGGAAGAGATTCACTCAGTCAGGAAGCCTGGTTGGACACATGAGAAAACACACAGGAGAGAAGCCTTACCACTGCTCAGACTGTGGAATGAGCTTAACCACTTCAAAAGGACTTCTAGTACACCAGAGAACACACACAGGAGAGAAGCCTTTTGGTTGTGATCAATGTGGGAAGAGATTCACTCACTCAGGAAACCTGGCTTTACACAAGAGAATACACACAGGCGAGAAGCCTTTTGGTTGTGATCAGTGTGGGAAGAGATTCACTCAGTCAGGAAGCCTGAAGTTACACACGAGAATACACACAGGAGAGAAGCCTTACCACTGCTCAGACTGTGGAATGAGCTTAACCACTTCAAAAGGACTTCTAGTACACCAGAGAACACACACAGGAGAGAAGCCTTTTGGTTGTGATCAGTGTGGGAAGAGATTCACTCAATCAGGAAACCTGGCTTTACACAAGAGAATACACACAGGAGAGAAGCCTTTTGGTTGTGATCAGTGTGGGAAGAGATTCACTCAGTCAGGAAGCCTGGTTGGACACATGAGAAAACACACAGGAGAGAAGCCTTTTGGTTGTGATCAGTGTGGGAAGAGATTCACTCATTCAGGAAGCCTGGTTGGACACATGATAATACACACAGGAGAGAAGCCTTTTGGTTGTGATCAGTGTGGGAAGAGATTCACTCGGTCAGAACACCTGGCTAGACACAAGAGAATACACACAGGAGAGAAGCCTTTTGGTTGTGATCAGTGTGGGAAGAGATTCACTCATTCAGAAAGCCTGGCGTTACACAAGAGAATACACACAGGAGAGAAGCCTTACCACTGCTCAGACTGTGGAATGAGCTTAACCACTTCAAAAGGACTTCTAGTACACCAGAGAACACACACAGGAGAGAAGCCTTTTGGTTGTGATCAGTGTGGGAAGAGATTCACTCAGTCAGATAGCCTGGCTGGACACAAGAGAATACACACAGGAGAGAAGCCTTTTGGTTGTGATCAGTGTGGGAAGAGATTCACTCACTCAGGAAACCTGGCTAGACACAAGAGAATACACACAGGAGAGAAGCCTTATAGCTGTGACCAATGTGGGAAGAGATTCACTCAGTCAGGACACCTGGCGTTACACAAGAGAATACACACAGGAGAGAAGCCTTACCACTGCTCAGACTGTGGAATGAGCTTAACCACTTCAAAAGGACTTCTAGTACACCAGAGAACACACACAGGAGAGAAGCCTTTTGGTTGTGATCAGTGTGGGAAGAGATTCACTCAGTCAGATAGCCTGGCTGGACACAAGAGAATACACACAGGAGAGAAGCCTTTTGGTTGTGATCAGTGTGGGAAGAGATTCACTCACTCAGGAAACCTGGCTAGACACAAGAGAATACACACAGGAGAGAAGCCTTTTGGTTGTGATCAGTGTGGGAAGAGATTCACTCACTCAGGACACCTGGCTAGACACAAGAGAATACACACAGGAGAGAAGCCTTACCACTGCTCAGACTGTGGAATGAGCTTAACCACTTCAAAAGGACTTCTAGTACACCAGAGAACACACACAGGAGAGAAGCCTTTTGGTTGTGATCAGTGTGGGAAGAGATTCACTCAGTCAGATAGCCTGGCTGGACACAAGAGAATACACACAGGAGAGAAGCCTTTTGGTTGTGATCAGTGTGGGAAGAGATTCACTCACTCAGGAAACCTGGCTAGACACAAGAGAATACACACAGGAGAGAAGCCTTTTGGTTGTGATCAGTGTGGGAAGAGATTCACTCAGTCAGGACACCTGGCGTTACACAAGAGAATACACACAGGAGAGAAGCCTTACCACTGCTCAGACTGTGGAATGAGCTTAACCACTTCAAACGGACTTGTATTACACCAGAGAACACACACAGGAGAGAAGCCTTTTGGTTGTGATCAGTGTGGGAAGAGATTCACTCACTCAGGAAACCTGGCTAGACACAAGAGAAAACACCACACTGTTGGGTAACCTTTCCACTTTTGTTAGCTCAATCCAGTTAACGGTAGACGAGTGTACACACACTGGAGAGAAGTCCTATAGGGTGAGTTTTGCCCCCTCAAGCTTTCTTAATGTGGCCTTCCTTAGTGTAATTTG
The DNA here is from genome assembly GCF_964263955.1 of Coregonus lavaretus. Classification (NCBI taxonomy): domain Eukaryota; kingdom Metazoa; phylum Chordata; class Actinopteri; order Salmoniformes; family Salmonidae; genus Coregonus; species Coregonus lavaretus. Next base: position 4,352,689 of record NW_028161510.1, on the reverse strand, counting down.
ATGTACTGTCAACAAGGGGTCCACCCTCTGATAACTTTAACTATCCATTATTTCCAGATTTCTATTAATTGCAATGTGAGTGAAATAGTCTGTGTTTGAATGGTGTGGGCGTACGTACCCCAACAACAGAATGGTGTGGGTGTTTCCCAACAACAGGATTGGTCAGCTCAGAGAAAGCAGGGCGGTAGCTCCTCCCCCTCTCTCTGCAAGTCTATCGTTAGGGTTAAGGCAAGGGTCCGTTTAACATGTTGACTAGTTGGGATGTGGTCAGAAAAGTCCCTTAAGTCGCTGCCGTCCCACAGTCTGTTGACAGATGCTATGATACCAGGAGTTTACAGAAATGTTGGCAAGTCGATTTATTTGGTTTGCTTAACGAGCAAGCTAGAGGGATCTGAAGACTGATAACTATGTCTGAGGACAATTCACGATCCTCATGATCAACCCTGTCTACCAGCCAACACACCATCACCATGATCAACCCTGTCTACCAGCCAACTCACCATCACCATGATCAACCCTGTCTACCAGCCAACTCACCATGATCAACCCCGTCTACCATCCAACTCACCTTATTTTGAAATGACATGATATTGTTTGGCAGAATGAACACGGTATAGTGAATATTTTCCCAAACTGCGTTACCCACTCCAGTCAGCAGATGACGATGTGAGTCTTTCAAGAGCTGTTTCCTCCAGTGGACAGGACGCTTTTTCAACAACAACACGGACTCATCAGCCGCCTCAGTAGCTTGCTGGCAAACAAACAAACAAACCACAAAGTTTGCTGCTTCAGTGTTTTTAGATATTTTTCTCAGATGTTACTATGGTATACTGAAGTATAATTACAAGCATTCCATAAGTGTCAAAGGCTTTTATTGACAATTACATTAAGTTTATGCAATGAGTTAATATTTGCAGCGTTGACCCTTCTATTTCAAGACCTCTGCAATGGCATGCTGTCAATTAACTTCTGGGCCACATCCTGACTGATGGCAGCCCATTCTTGCCCAATGCTTGGAGTTTGTCAGAATTGGTGGGTTTTTGTTTGTCCACCCGCCTCTTGAGGATTGACCACAAGTTCTCAATGGGATTAAGGTCTGGGGAGTTTCCTGGCCCATGGACCCAACATTTCGATGTTTTGTTCCCCGAGCCACTTAGTTATCACTTTTGCCTTATGGCAAGGTGCTCCATCATGCTGGAAAAGGCATTGTTCGTCACCAAACTGTTATTGGATGGTTGGGAGAAGTTGCTCTCTGAGGATGTGTTGGTACCATTCTTTATTCATGGCTGTGTTCTTAGGCAAATTTGTGAGTGAGCCCACTCCCTTGGCTGAGAAGCAACCCCACACATGAATGGTCTCAGGATGCTTTACTGTTGGCATGACACAGGACTGATGGTAGCGCTCACCTTGTCTTCCTTGCAGGTAACCATGGTTAACAGAGGAAGAACAATGATTTCAAGCACCACCCTCCTTTTTAAAACTTCCAGTCTGTTATTCTAACTCAATCAGCATGACAGGGTGATCTCCAGCCTTGTCCTCGTCAACACTCTCACCTGTGTTAACAAGAGAATCACTGACATGATGTCAGCTGGTCCTTTTGTGGCAGGGCTGAAATGCAGTGGAAATGTTTTTGGGGGATTAAGTTCATTTTCATGGCAAAATGCAATTAATTGCAATTCATCTGATCACTCTTCATAACAGTCTGGAGTATAAGCAAATTGCCATCATAAAAACTGAGGCAGCAGACTTTGTGAAAATTAATATTTGGGTCATTCTCAACTTTTGACCAAGACTGTATATTAACAGCAGGGTTTTAAACACAGTCTGTGTGCTTACTAGTTATTACATGTCATATACAGTGGGGGAAAAAAGTATTTAGTCAGCCACCAATTGTGCAAGTTCTCCCACTTAAAAAGATGAGAGAGGCCTGTAATTTTCATCATAGGTACACGTCAACTATGACAGACAAATGGAGAATTTTTTTCTCCAGAAAATCACATTGTAGGATTTTTTATGAATTTATTTGCTAATTATGGTGGAAAATAAGTATTTGGTCACCTACAAACAAGCAATATTTCTGGCTCTCACAGACCTGTAAGTTCTTCTTTAAGAGGCTCCTCTGTCCTCCACTCATTACCTGTATTAATGGCACCTGTTTGAACTTGTTATCAGTATAAAAGACACCTGTCCACAACCTCAAACAGTCACACTCCAAACTCCACTATGGCCAAGACCAAAGAGCTGTCAAAGGACACCAGAAACAAAATTGTAGACCTGCACCAGGCTGGGAAGACTGAATCTGCAATAGGTAAGCAGCTTGGTTTGAATAAATCAACTGTGGGAGCAATTATTAGGAAATGGAAGACATACAAGACCACTGATAATCTCCCTCGATCTGGGGCTCCACGCAAGATCTCACCCCGTGGGGTCAAAATGATCACAAGAACGGTGAGCAAAAATCCCAGAACCACACGGGGGGACCTAGTGAATGACCTGCAGAGAGCTGGGACCAAAGTAACAAAGCCTACCATCAGTAACACACTACGCCTCCAGGGACTCAAATCCTGCAGTGCCAGATGTGTCCCCCTGCTTAAGCCAGTACATGTCCAGGCCCATCTGAAGTTTGCTAGAGTGCATTCGGATGATCCAGAAGAGGATTGGGAGAATGTCATATGGTCAGATGAAACCAAAATATAACTTTTTGGTAAAAACTCAACTCGTCGTGTTTGGTGGACAAAGAATGCTGAGTTGCATCCCAAGAACACCATACCTACTGTGAAGCATGGGGGTGGAAACATCATGCTTTGGGGCTGTTTTTCTGCAAAGGGACCAGGACGACTGATCCGTGGAAAGGAAAGAATGAATGGGGCCATGTATCGTGAGATTTTGAGTGAAAACCTCCTTCCATCAGCAAGGGCATTGAAGATGAAACGTGGCTGGGTCTTTCAGCATGACAATGATCCCAAACACACCGCCCGGGCAACGAAGGAGTGGCTTCGTAAGAAGCATTTCAAGGTCCTGGAGTGGCCTAGCCAGTCTCCAGATCTCAACCCCATAGAAAATCTTTGGAGGGAGTTGAAAGTCCGCGTTGCCCAGCGACAGCCCCAAAACATCACTGCTCTAGAGGAGATCTGCATGGAGGAATGGGCCAAAATACCAGCAACAGTGTGTGAAAACCTTGTGAAGACTTACATAAATCGTTTGACCTGTGTCATTGCCAACAAAGGGTATATAACAAAGTATTGAGAAACTTTTGTTACTTACCAAATACTTATTTTCCACCATCATTTGCAAATAAATTCATTAAAAATCCTACAATGTGAAATTTTGGATTTTTTTTCTCATTTTGTCTGTCATAGTTGACGTGTACCTATGATGAAAATTACAGGCCTCTCATCTTTTTAAGTGGTGGCTGACTAAATACTTTTTTTCCCCACTGTACATTTGAAGTCGGAAGTTTACATACACTTAGGCTGGAGTCATTAAAACTCGTTTTTCAACCACTCCACAAATGTCTTGTTAACAAACTATAGTTTTGGCAAGTCGGTTAGGACGTCTACTTTCTGCATGAC